>NW_004955513.1:634612-685503 GCF_000276665.1 Chinchilla lanigera | reverse complement strand
AAAAAAAAAGTAATATATCATATTAACAGAGCCAAGGACAAAAACCATATCATCATCTCAATAGATGCAGAAAAACCATTTGACAAAGTCCAACACCCATTTATGATAAAAAAAAAAACAATCCTACAGAAAGTTGGAATATATGGTCTTTACCTCAATCTGATAAAACAAACCAACAGGCAATATCATACTAAATGGACAAAAACTGAAAGCTTTAATTCTAAAATCAGGAACAAAACAAGAATGTCTTATTCAACATAGTTCTGGAAACATTAGCCAGAGCAATTAGAAATTAGAAAGAAATAAAAGGAATAAGGATAGGAGAGGAAAAAGTTAAATTATCATTATTTGCAGATCACATGATACTCTACACAGAAAACCCAAAACTTCACCAAAAGACTTCTAGATTTAATAACCAAATTAAGTGGCATAGCTGGATACAAAGTCAGCACTCAAAAATCAATAGCATTCCTGTACAAAAAGAACAAACTCACTGAGAGAAACATCAGAGAAACACCACCTTTCATAATAACATCCAAAAAAATGAAATGCCTAGGAATCAATCTAAGGAAGTAAGTAAAAGATTTTACATTGAAAATTACAGTACTCTGAAAAAGGAAATGGAAAAGGATATCAGAAAATGGAAAAATATCCTGTTTTTCGGTAGGAAGAACCAATAGAGTGAAAATGGCCATACTTCCAAAATTGTTATACAGATCTAACACAACCTCGATTAAAATACACTAGCATATCTCACAGAATTAGTAAAAACAATCCTAAAATTCATTTGGAACAAGAAGAGACCTAGAAGAGCAAAAGCAATTCTGGGCAACAAAGGCAAGGCAGAAGCATCACCATCCCAGACTTGAAATTATACTACAAAGTTATCATGATAAAAACAGCATGATACTGGCAAAAAAAAAAAAAAAAAGACCTGCAGATTAATGGGACAGACTGGAAGGTACAGAAACAACTCCAAACACACTTAGCCACTGTATCTTTGACAAATGAACCAAACACCTCCACTGGAAGAAAGATAGCCTCTTTAATGAATGGCTAGAAAAACTGGCTTTCCACATGCCAAAGATTAAAACTAGACCTGTATCTTTCACCATGCACTAAACTAAAACTGAAATGGATCAAAGATGTGAATATTAAAACAGACACACTAAGTCTTCTAGCAGATAGAACAGGTAGAACTTCTGAAGACCTTGGTGTTGGCAAAAACTTTATGAACAAAACCCTGAATGCACAAGAACTATCACAAAGAATCAAAAACTGGGATCTCATCTTACTAAAAAGCTTTTGTACAACAAAAGAAACCACCAACAGAGTAAAGAGATAACTCAGAATAGAAAAAAAATTTGCCAGCTGTTCTTCAGACAAAAGACTAACATCTAGAATATATAAAGAACTCAAAAAAAGGAGCTGGGGATTTAGCTCAGCAGCACAGCACCTGCCTGACAAGCGCAAGGTCGTGAGTTTTGATTCCTGGTACTGGAAGAAAAAACAAAACAAAAACAAATGATAAATAACTCAAAAAAACAGAACCCCCCAAATTTAAAGAGCCAGTCCAAAAATTGGCTTCTGAAATGAATAGATACTTCCCAGATGAAGTAGAAATGGCAAATAAATATATGAAAAAAATGTTCTCTGTCATTTGAGAGATGTAAACTGAAACAATGCCGAGATTCCATCTCACTCCAGAAAGAATGGCTATTATCAAGAAATCAACCAATAACACATGTTGGCGGGGCTGTGAGGAAAAAGGAACCCTTCTGTACTACTGGTGGGTGTGTAGACCCTTGCAACCACTGTGGAAATCAGTGTGAAGATTCCACAAAAAAACTGAAACTAGAGGTTCTATTTCATCCAGCTATTCCCCTTCTTAGTATCTTTCTGAAAGAATTAAAAGTATCATACCACAGCAATACATGCACACCATGTTTACAGCAGCACTATCTGTAATAGCCAAATCTAGGAAACGGCCCAAATATCTACCAACTGATGAATGGACAAAGAAGATGTGAAGTTTTTATACAGTGGAATATTACTTTGCTGTAAAGGAGAAGCCTGAGACATTTCTAGCTACATGGATTCACCTTGAGACCATGCTTTTAAGTGAGATAAATCAGACACATATGTATAAATACTGTGTAGTTTCTCTGGTGTGAGAAACTGAAAGTATAAATGAGGACCAAAATGTACCCTCACTATTGGAAAATGGGGAAAAAATGTTCAAAGAGATCAAGGGCAGGGAGAAAGAAAAGGAGAAGAAAAAAAAAAGAATAGAAGGAAAAGATTGGGAACAAAACAGGGATTAAAGAGAGGAGAGGAGAATGCAAAAAAAAAGAAGCAAGAGGTATCACGTACAGGTACAAATTCCCTATGATGAATGTATCAGTATGTATATCTAAAACAAACCCAAAAAAGCCCAAAAGAAATAAAATAAAATAATGAGCATTTATTTCTTTTATGTGATAAATATAGAGTAGCTTTTAGGTGGATGTGGTGGCACAAGCCTGTAATCCTGAGACTGAGGCAGGAGGACTGCTGCAAGTTTGATGCCAGCTGAGGCCAGCCTAAACTGCATAGCGAGACCCCTATCTCAAAAAGACAAAAACATTTTAAAATTTAAAAACTAAAATGGCTTTCACTTGTAGAAGACAATTTTTTTTAAACCCTGTAACTTTTCCATCTACTAAAAACTGTATTTTTGAAGGAATGGCCTGGATCATTCACTACAGGGAGACTGAACTCATCACAGGAGAAAGAATCCTGATGTTCACAGCAAGTGCTCTGATCGTCCCGCAAGAGCAAATCCCAAGGTGGCGTGGAAGAGGCACTGTTCTTCGTGCTTGGTGACAAAGTGGCTTCAGATCTGCCACTGCCTAACAATAACTTTTAAAAACAAATGGGGGAGCTGGCTAAACCTAGAGACATTTCAACGTTTCTGCTTTGTTCTCCTCCTAGTCTTAATGCTTCAAAGCAAGAAGCTTCCTTCCCAAGGAAAGAGAAAAGGAAGCTAGAGGATTGGAAGGACTCACATACAGGGTTACAGAGCAAGCTCTACACCAAGGACTACAAATGGCCAAGGGGAGGGAGAGTAAACACAGCTCCCCAAAAATGTGTAAGAGAAACGTCCTCCACATCGACACGAGAGCAGCACGCTAAGGATGCACTGTCTCACGCCAAACAGAACAGCTGAGCCCGGACACTTCAGGTCTCTCACAAGCAGAAGGACACCCGGCTTCCAGAACTGCCGGCATCCGGAAGCCTCTAGGGGCTGTGGGAAGACAGGAAGAGCCCAGAGCACAGAGCCGAGGGTACCAGGCTCTTCAAAGGGGCATCCCGCGCGACAGCAGGGACTCTGGACAGAGTGAGATGAGAAAGGGCAGCCCAAGAGCAGTGCTCTGCGGGTGAGGCAACGCCGGGGTTCTCCCAGTGGTCTGTGACCCAAGCATGAGGTGCCTTAGCGCATGCATTTTAGTCACTCGAACTCTCTAAAGCCAAACCAACGCTGTGTGTCCTGGGCTCCACCTGCGAGACAAGCTCCTTGCGCCAGTCCCTAGATGCGAAGTGGGGCCGGCTGTGGCGGCTGCAGGCCTAGGGGCCCGGGGCAATAGACTATGCGCCCGCTAACAATTATAACACAAGCAGCAGTACAGGTGACACACCGGCTCACCCCACAGGGGTGTGAATGCTTCAGGGCATCCTGCCCTGGTGAAGTGCCCCAGGCCACCCTGTACTCTGACCTTGCTCAGGCAACCTCCCCACCCCATGGAATGGGTCTGCCATGAATGACCTCACAACCAGGAAGGACAGGGCTGCCAGGTCCTGAACCCCACCTCGGCCACTCTGCAGAACACAAGGGATCTGCTCTACAACGGCACCCTGTACAGCCCACGACTCAACACAGGGCTCCACGCAGTTAGCAGACCATCCAAGTCCCATGGCTAACATCCCCTTGAGGAGGTATTACTGCAGCCCCTTTCCTAGCTAAGGAACAGAGGTCAAACTCCTGGGAGACCAGGGACATGCTTAGGTGGGCCCTGGAGGGACCAGAGCTTCTGGGCTTTCCCATAATCCTCTCCAGCCTCCTCCAGTCTTCAATGAAACTGAGCTTCCAGGTGGAAAGGGGGCATTCTCCAAGCTGTCCCCAAGCAGGCACCGGGGCTGAGCTGAGGGTCTGCCTTCCAGCTTCTTCCTGCTCACTCCGAGCCTGCGAGCACAGCCAGCCTCAGTTTTCTTCTAAAAGGGCCCCAGACCGCCTTCTCACACAGGGCCGGGCAGGATTCTGCAAAGGACACATCCCAGCAACACATCCGGTCCTCCCTCTGCGCAGTACAACACAGGTGACGCAGCAGGCCAGCCACAGGAAGCCCTGTGGTGCGCAGGCTGAGGGCTCCCAGGGCTCCAGATGCAGAATTCCACTTTGTCTTTACTTTCTTTTAAAACATCCCACAATCACAAACCCTCTTTCAGACAAGGAGAAGAGGACACAGACCAGTCATCACTTAAAACCCAGTCCCCAGAGCGGACGTGGCCAGCGCCATCTTCCTTTAGACATCTGAAGGTAATTCTGCAAGTGGCAGCAACAAAAAAAAACCCTCCCCTCAAGTCCCACAAGTACTAACTTCTCTATTTTGCCAAAAACCTATGTTTGTCCTAAATGCAGTCAGCATAAGCCCAAAGGTAAAGAGAAAATGGCACCATGAAATGTATCTCAACGGCTGGAATACAAAAACTTCTGTTTCTAGCAATCCCGAAATACTGTGGGTACCAATTCTGCTGTGTTCGAGGATGTAAAATATCCGAAAAGCTGGGAAGCGTTCAATGACCCCCTCACTCACTGGTGCGGAGTCTGAAGGTTGCTGCGATGGAGTGGCGAAGCTGGAGGGGAGGGCTATTTCTCCTCTGACCCAAACACAAGCCAGCACCGAGAGCCTGAGACGAGGCCTCCAGGGGGACTGATCAGGGAACCAGCTGCTCGCCAGCTTTGCCGTGTCGAGGAGAAAGTGAGGTTAGAGAACACCCCAGCCACTTCGCTGCTCTCAGTCCGTGTAGGTCTGGAAGCCAGCACAGGCAGGAACCAACTTACACTTGTTGGTCTTTTCACTGTTAAATCTGTTCTAGGAAAAGCGGTTGCCCCTTTTCCCAGGGCCCTGCTTCTTGGCAATAACACTAGGCTGTCCACCTCAAGGCCATGTACTAGGCTTGCAGCTGGTCTTTTCTGGGTTGTGACAAAACCTCATCCGTGACAGAGAGTGCCACCGCCCCACGCTGAAGCCGTCGAAAGAAGCAGGTGACTGCCCTTCCCTGCCCAGCCAGCACCCTGCAGTGAGAGCTGAGGCCTGCAGACCAGGGAGAGCAGCACTGCATCTCGGGAAATGCAGGACAGGAAACAGAGTCAACTGCGCAGCCATCTGCTATTCTCCTTGACGAATTCTCCTTGATGAAGACAAGAGACATCAGCCCTACCACACCACTGTTCTGATCCCTGCCATCCACTTGCTCCAGATTCGCACCTCCAAGTCACATGGGAACCAGGGTGGCACCGGAGTCGTAAGCCAGCCTGGCACTGAAGATGTCATGGCCAAAGCCTCACCTTCTCCCCGACAGCAGGACCCACTGCGCGCTCTGTGAGCACCATCGCCACTCCTGCTCACCGCACGGAGCACATGGAATCGCCTCCACCTCTCTCTACGTGACCAGTCCAGCCAGCCTCATCTCCAGGTGAGCCCTGCTGTCACCTCCCTTTCCCCTCCCAATTCCTCCTAGTGAAGGCTCCTTCCTTCCACCCCCAGCTGAAACTCAGACCACAGATTCATCTTCCTGACTCATAGCTCTGATCTTTTTAAACAAATTCCTACAACAAGCACCGTCTTGGTGTGAAAGATTCTTTCTCCAATCTTCGCAGTGTTGATGTCCTATTGGGGACAGTCTGTAACTCCCACCGCCGACCAAAAATCTCCAGAAACCCCGGTCCGGCATTGAGGTCCTCTCTGAAGAAGCCCAAATGCGCCTTTTATGGCTTCCTTCCTCCACACACCTCATCATCCCAGCCATCCACTCCTCAAACCTTCCGGCCCACCCCAACAGATAACCTGCCAGCACACACCTGTCTTCCATCCACACAGGCTCCGCAGCCCAGGGCTCAAATCCCACCCAGCTCTCCCACCTGGCCTCGGCTTCAATGCCTCCAGGGGCGGAGGAATCACTACTTCCCAGGAACCCATCCTTCTCCTGTCCGCTGCTCTCACCATCTGAAAGCTCTTTTTACACTGCGCCCAGGCACGCGTCACTTCGGGAGCTCCATCCAGTACTCCTGATGCTGCCTTCTGGAGTGGTACAGCATGAGACCATGTACAGCAACGGCCCTTTTAAATGTTTTCAGACAGCTGCTACGCTTCCTTTCACCTCTAGGTTAAAAGCATCACCCAGCTTCTTTAGCCATTCACCATTCATCATTTAACACATATACGCTGAACGTATGCTTGGCAATAGGTGCCTTCTAGGTGCTGGGTGCAACACAGCCGCTGCTCTGAAGACATTTACTGACAGGGAGCAGTGACAGAGGGCTGAGTACAGACCACAGACAGCACTGTGATCCGGACCCCAGAAGAGGACGGGGCAGAGGCGGCGAGCTCAGGGCTCTCGGCGCCGCCCTCTGCAGCGTGAATGCAGGGACTCACGCGCCAGCTACCGCCTCGGGGAAGGGAAGGCTCGGTACTGTACCAGGTGTTACTGCCCATGCATGCTACTCTTTACCCGTAACGCCCCTCGCAGACAGGCGCTGCTGCCCCCTCTTCCCTTCTCTCCTCTCTCCCTTCCTGCGTCCCTTTGCTTTCTCTTTCCTCTCCTCTCCCCTCTCTTCCTATGTTGCCCAGGCTGGTCTCATCCAGTTTAATGCTTCCATGTTAAAAGTGGGACACTCCGGCCTAGAAAGTGCAATCACACACCCAAGATCTCACACCAAGTAGCGGGCACAGGGCTCACACCCAGACTGCCTGACTTTCAGAACCTGAGTGTCTGGTTACTTAACTACCTGGTTAGTAGCACTTACCCCTTGTTGGGTGTCTGTCCCCTTAGAAAATCTAAACAATAGACTCTTTAGGAAAAAAAAAAGATTCTTGTGCACATTCAATAAACTGCATAAAATTCCAGAGTGCAAAGACTACAAATTTTCTCTGCATGCCTCTTAGTATCAGACAGGAACTTGCAGAGAACACGATGGGCTGCTGTCCACTGCCCATCCCTCCCTCCCTCTGATGTCCCTACTCACAAGCCTCCACCTAGCGTCTCAAGGTGATCAGGCCTGTAACTCAGCAACAACCCCCTGCGACCCAGGAGGCGGAAGAATGACAGAACCCATGGCCGCCCCTGCTTCTGTGGTGGCCAGGCCCCGCTGGGAAGCACTTGGTTCCCACACCAAGACCTCGGGGGGCGAGGGGCAGGCTGCATCTATGTATGGGCGCCTGCCACCTGTCTCTGGCACCAGAGCAGGAGGTCTTAACGGCAGCGGGCCTGCAGCTAGCAACAGCCCAGTTACTGAAGAGGCTCCAGCCCTCCCAGTGGCCCAGGTCCAGGAGGTGGCTTTGGGAATTGCTCCTGAAGCCCAGCCAAAAACCAGCTTCTTCACCCTCTCAGAAGCTACCGCTGCCTAATAGCTACAATAAAAAAAAGCAAGTTCTTGTCTCTATCACTGGGCCCAGGGCAGTAGCAAATCCCGATTCTAGAAAATATAAAGTAAGCTGTACCAAATTACAACTCCTAAATACAACATTCTCTAGCCTCTACCATCTGCTTTATGATTTTTTTGTTTATTGTTTAAAGTTCTTAGCCAGGTGTGGCACACCTGTAATCCCAGCACTCGGGAGGCTGAGACCAAGCCTGGGCTACAAAGTGAGCTCAAGGCCAGTCTCAACTACATAGTAAGAAGCTATCTCAAAAGACAAAAATAAATAAAGTTCTTGATCCACAATCAGGCTGAGGGCTCCCAATTCAAATGTTTCTATTAACTAATTTGAAAAGAACCAGCTGTGGCTCTGTGTGTGGGGTGACACAGGACAGGGTGGCACTTCTATGGCCCACTTTCAGGCAATCCTGCCCTTTTCCAGGCATACAGAAGATGCCACTTTGGCCTCTTGAGTGAGGTGATACCTGTGCCTCACTCTGGATGTGGGCTGCAGTAGAAGTGACCTCGCATCCCTTCTGCCTGGAGAATGACAAGCCAGTCAGCTCACATGCCCTCCTCACCTGCCCACCTTGCTGTCGAGCACCCTGGACATCCCAGCTGTGCAGCACAGGACAAGGGGCCTCCACATCTGGGACTCCGAGGAGCTGTGTGGGTCCACACACACCCCACAAGACAGAAGTGTCCAGTTAAGGGACAGGGATTGGAGGGTTGTTTGACTGTGGATAAGCTGGTCCTCTCCTGCCACCATGCTACAGAAATCCCCATCTATGTGCAAGGCAGTACATAGAGGACAGTCACTGCAACACCGACTTCCAGAGCAGAACCAGAGGACACAACCGTGCTGGTTGGAAACAGGAAACTAGATAACAGCTATGGTTTAATCATGTGAGGGAGTACTATACGGCACTGGAAACAAGGACCTCCGTTCACACACATCAACACAGGTACCTCTTAAAATGGACACAGAATGAAACCATTTATACACCCTCTGTGGCTGTTAGGGCCTTGTGCATGCCACACAGACACTTTACTCCTGAGCTACACCTCAGCCCACTTACACACTCTCAAATATTGCTGTGCCCTGTGTGTTTCCAAACGTGTTTTCAGGGAGGGATAAAAGCTCTGCCCTACCCTACCAACCCCCCCACTCCAAAAAAGCTGAATAGAAAGAGAAACGCGAATGGACAAGAGTTCCCCCTCTCGAATTTACCCTCCTGTTCAACCGTCAAGACTCAAAAAGTCAGTAATGAAAAGGCCTTCCCAGCTCAGCCCTGAGTAGCTGCTCTTGCCTGGCGACATTCCCAAAGCAAGTGCAAAGACCCTCCCAAGATCAGCACTGGACCAGCCACGTGTCTCCAGTCACAACAAGGAAGCAACAACTTCCCCACACGGTAGCAACCTGCACACTCACGGAGCATTTTGGTTTCCACAGCCCTTCCCCCGGGCCCAGCTCATTCTGATGCACTCTCCGCACCTCGAGGGAGCAGAGAAGCGGGCTCGCCATCCCCACTGACAGATGCGGACACGGGCTCAGCTGCACCCTGGCAGCTTCCCCAAGGCTGCACGGCTCTGAGTGGCAGGGTGAGAGGGGAAGCCCGTGCTGGCGACAGTGAGCATCTGATCGGGTAACGTGGTCTACAACTAGGAGACCGGAAGAGGAAAGCCCCAGAACCTCCAAGACCATGGGCTCTGGTAGTTAGCGAGGAAATGCCATGTAATTACGTTTCCTGAGCCATGGCCATTTTCAGGTGAAGTAGTAAACAGGTCCTTCAATTGCCAGAGGTGGAGGCAAATATTTAATACAAACATTTGCGTACATTACATGCAAAACGTCACGTTAAAGAAGACACAATTAGAACAGCATAATGCCTTAAAGATCTGCCCCCTACCCCGCACCAGTTCATTACTCCGCTCTGCTGTGGCTTTCTGAACAGAGGTGAGTTCCCAGATAACAGCCCCCAACATCCACCTCACTCTCCCTTGCAGCCGTGCAAGAACTCAAGCAACGGAAGCTACCGTGTGGGACTTAATAAAAACCCAAAAACAGAATTTAGCACAATTTATTACTGTAAAGACTAATTCATGAGAAAATAAATGACTAGTGCTTAAGATCTAGTCTAAAAGACGATTAAAGGTCCCTGAAAGTGATCTGCAGCAGCACTGAGGCAGCACGAACAGCGGCCTGACGGCAGAGAAAGATGAACTGCCCTGTGCTCAAGTCACGCACATGGCAGGGTAGAGGAGCTTTTTCATTTCCAAAGATAATTTGGGACAGAATAAGCATGATTTAAACTCTATTATTCATTAAAAAACTATCTAGCAGGTCACTTATTGAAATCTAAGCACATCATCAACTCAAACTTTACCAAGAAATTTAACAGACAAGATAAAAGGAGTAAAGAAAGGCCCGTGTCACCCGTCTGCTCTGTGCGCGCTGGCGGGCCCAAGTCTGCTGTAGCACACTAACCCTCTTCTTTCCTTTAGCTGCAATTCAGTTCACAATTTTCTGCCTCATATTTATAAAGGTAATTTTAAAAAGGAAAATTAAAATGTACACATTAGGTTTTCACATAAGAAGATACTCAACCTTGTTGGGTTATAGGTCTGTAATCCTACCAATCTGGGAGGCTGAGGCAGGAAGATTGAAAGCTCAAGCCCAGTCTGGGTAATTTAGTTACTCAGTGAGACCCTGGCTCAAAATTTAAAAAAATTTTTAAAGGGCTGGGGCTGTAACTCAGTGAGAAGGTGTTGGGATGAATCCCCAGTACTGCAATCAATTAATCGATCAATCAATCGATAATGGATGGGTACAGCTCAGTGAGAAGGCCCTGGGTTCAACCCCTAATACATCAATCAATCAATTATGGCTGTGTGTAGCTCAGTGTGAAGGCCCTAGGATCAATCCCTAGTAACACACACACACACAAAGTCAAGTTTACCATGGACTAATTTTTTAGGAGAATTTATACCGCTTCCTCACCCCCAGAATTAAATTCTCAAAACTCTTAACCTAGGAACATGAAAGAATTTGCCCTAGCTGAGAATCGTTCTTCCTTGGAGCATCTCTAGCAGAGACAGAACTACACCACCCTTCTGACCTGACATCCCACACCACGAGCCGGCCCACACTCAGGGCTTCTTTTTGCAGGGGGAGTTGCTGGGAATTGAACTCAGGACCTTGAGCTTGCTAGGCAGGCGGCAAGCCACTGAGCTATATCCCTGGCCACAGGCGGGGCTTCTTACCCGGCTCTTGTCCCACTGCCATGCATGCAAGAGCCAAGAGAACATGAACCAGCACACTCTGCGAGACCCTCCCCCACCAAGGCACACAGTCACAAGGGAGGACGACACACCAGGCGCCCGGAGTCCTCCAGGGACTCAGTCCGCCCCTCACCGCAGCATCAATATGACCTCAAGACCAATGAAGTCCAAAGCGCTGCACAGGGAAAAGCCTTCCACTCTGTGCTGTTCTCCTCACTCCGCCTCCAGTAGAGACCATGCTGGTAAAGGCCACGTGGCTAACGGGCAGCAAGGAATCTCCAAACACCCACCCTGGGGCCTCAGACTTCCTTCACCCCTTGAGGCTTCCTTCAAGCAACAAATTTCCAGAAAGTTTTGCGGCAAGTCATCCATCCCTCTCCCACAAAGAGGAAATACACTGCTCTAGGAGACCTGCAAATCTGTTAGGCTTTTGTCCACACAGTAAATCCTCCTGACCCATACAAACTAAAAGGTTGCCTGACTGTGGGATTCCAGGTCAGGCTGATGGCCACGCTTACTCCGACCCCGGACCCTACCTCCAGCGATCTAACCATGTTTTACAAAGAAATCCTCCGTACACGTTCATAAATAAAACCTCCACAGACTGAGGAAGAAAAAAATGAGACGTGCTAGCCAGGTACAGTGGCATATTCCTATAACCCTAGCACTCTGGGAGGCTGAGGCAGGAGGTCTGCAAATTCAAGTCCAGCCTGGGCCACTTGGGGAGATCTTGTCTCAATAAAATCAAAAGGGCTAGAGATACAATTCAGCCCGCCCTCGGTTCAATCTCCAATACAAAGAAAGAGCGGGAAAGACAAACACCAGTAATCCCAGCACTCTGGAAGCTGAGGCAGGAGGACTGCTATGAATTCAAGGCCAGCCTGGGCTACACAGTGAGTTCAAGGCCAGCATGGAATACATCCCAAGACCTTGTCTGAAAAAACAAGAAGTGGGGGCAGGTAAAAGAAGAAGAGGAGAAGAGGAAACAAGTTGAAGGAGGAGAAGCTGGGGCAGGGAAGGAGGAAGAAAAAATAATAAGTGAAATGTGCTAGACAAGAAACTGTAGAGTTAGAGATCAGACACCTCTCACCTGAAGAAGTCATAAGCTACTTAGGGAAGAGGGAGAGCCGTCTGGGCAGGGGATGCTGCCTCTCTCAGCAAGAACACTCTCAAAGCCTCAGGGAAGAGCTCCCCTGGGGAAAGCATCACAGTCGCTGCCACCGTGGGAAGAACAGGAACGCCACAGCTCACACCCTCCCTCTGCGCTATGGGAAGTACTGGGGAGAAGAAAAGTCTGTGGCTCTACCCAAGCGCTTCCCTCCAGGACCGTCCAGGAAGAGCTGCATTCTAGCGCCGCCACGGGTCCACCCGTCACCCACGGGACATACAGACGCTGCTGAGCGGTCGCCATCGTACAAGCTGTGCGCCACAGTGCCGCTCCGTTTCGAATTTCATTTATCTCTTCCGGTGCAGGGGACAGAACCCAGGCCCCGGATGTGCTACACCGCGTCTCCGTGCGAACGCAAACGTCTGCGGTCACCCTGCTCGTGAGTGGCCGGCTGCCATTGAATTCCCATGAAAGCATGACTTTAATGTCGCCCGTGTTTGGCAAGGACACAGGCACAGAGGCCCCGCCTTGACCAGAGACAGCAGAGCTCCCCTACATTCCTGAGTCTGCAAGAACAAAGCCCACGGCTCGGCACACTGGGTCACTGCCAAGCCTGACGCGTCCAGGTGCGCTTTATTTATTTGATCCTCAATTCGCTGAGAGCTATCCTACTAGCCACAAGGAAGTGAGCAGGAATTTCTTAATCTGACAGTTCTGCAGTTTCACGAGGGTAGAGATGGCAACTTCCGCACTAACAACATTTTCCCACGTGTGTTCCAAAGAACAAGAGTGGAAGTCTGCTACCGGAGGCGCTCAGGCTACAGCCTGGGAGGAAACACTTGGGAATTCAAACCCTGAGCGTGCAGGCACTCTCCTCACACCCCGCCTTCCCCTGCCACTTCACCCCGCATAAAAGCAAACAGGTGAAAACATCCTATCCTGACACTGCACACAAACTCTGCCGAGGATGCCATTAGGACACCTCAATTTGATTTTAATTTTGTCTCTTGCAAAGGATTTGCAGAAAAACCAGAGAGAAAAGAATTTTATCCTTGTACGTCTACAGTGAAAAGCAAACTACTGCTTAGTCTTGATCTCCTCCAAGGCAAAAGGCATTCATCACTGGTGTGACAAGCTGCATAGCGAAGAAGGGCGG
The DNA here is from genome assembly GCF_000276665.1 of Chinchilla lanigera. Classification (NCBI taxonomy): domain Eukaryota; kingdom Metazoa; phylum Chordata; class Mammalia; order Rodentia; family Chinchillidae; genus Chinchilla; species Chinchilla lanigera. Next base: position 672,279 of record NW_004955513.1, on the reverse strand, counting down.
CCGAGCTTCAGTGTGAAAGCTAGCGAGGGACAGAAAAAACAAAAAGCTAGCTGTGATGGCGCATGCCTGTGATCCCAGCACTCAGGAGGCTGAGGCAGGAGGATCACTGAGTTTGAGGCCAGCCTGGGCTACATAGTGAGTTCAGTGCCAGCCTGCATTACACAGCGGAGATCCTCAAAAAAAAAAAGGCACCGCCACCAGCACCAGCACGTTTAAAGGGAAGATCTGTGCTGCAATGAAAGGTATCCGATTTGCATGCTGTTTTCAAGGGAGCCAGAGCCCAGCGCTTCTCAGCTCCTCCAGGTGTCCTAACTCAACTGCCTTCTGGTGACTGCTGCGGGGACTGCACTGTTATGCCAGCTGCTTTTACCCTTCTGGCTAGATCTTCCCCTTGGCTGAACCTGGACACAACTGCTTGGGTAACAGAGCTCCACTCATGGGCCCCTCTTCTCTCTGCACCCCACCTGCTGGTTGGGACTGGTGCCCCCATCACAGTCCCTCGTCCTGTGTCCCTGTGCTGCCTGCTGCCATCGTCTCTCCAGGGTCTGCAGGCAAGGAAAATGTTTCAGCTTCTCATCCGCTTGTCACACGTCTGCTCTGACTGTCACCTGACTCTAGCTTCCTCCCTGGTCAGGGCTAAGACAGACGACCAGGCAAAATCAGAACCAGTGGGGCCAGCACTAAGGACCCCTCCTGAAAACCCAGGAGCTGTTCTTCTTATTTCCAATATGAGCACTCCTAACATCAACACAAAATGAGAGAGACAGACAGACAGACAGAGGGGGAGATGGAGGGAGGAACTGGTATTTTAAAAAAGCCAGGAGTACCAGGCGGCAGGAATCACTGACGGTCACCTTACAGATGACCTGCCACACTGGGCACCATTAAAGTCAAGTATCAAAGAAAGCAGCTGGAAGTGGGGGTACACACCTATAATCATAGCACTTGAGAGGCTGAGGCAGGAGGATCACTACAAGTTCTAGGCCAACCTGGGCTACATAGTGAGTTCAAGGCCAGCCTGGACTACAGAGCAAGCCTTGTCTCCAAACAAAGGATAAACTTACTATAAGAGGTTAAAATGGCTACACAGCAAGTATTAAACCAAGATTTTGAAAAATCATGAAGTAAAATCCATCATACTACTCTCATTAATAACTTTTAGAAACAAAAAAAATTTATATTAACACATTAAATAGAATCTTAAATTTGTTTGTTTGTTTTTATTTTTGAAACAGGGTCTTGCTATGTATTCCAAGCTGGACTTGAACTCACTATGTAGCCCCGGCTAGTCTTGAACTCACAGGGATCCTCCTGCCTCTGCCTCTGCCTCTGCCTCTGCCTCTGCCTCTGCCTCTACCTCCTGAGTGCACATGGCCCACTCCTTCCTCTTTACAACTGCTCTGGAAAGGGGACATGGAGTCCCTAGATGGGGAACATCTGGCTGGGCCATGCTATTCCATGGCAGGAACTGGTGCTCCTCAATCCAAATCCACCATTTGCACAGAGGTCCTGCCCGCAGCTGGAGCATGCCAGGGAGATGGCAGAGTACGCCTGTGCTAGGATTACGGGCATGCGCCACCACACCCAGCTGAAAGTGTATTTAAACTATAATTTATTCCATCTTCATGTTTAGTTTATAATGCTTTATAATAGCTTAATAACATACAATACTAGCTGTATAGAAATATATGCAACACATATATGCAATCTGCTTGCTCAAAAAATTTTAAGGATTTTTTGAGACTGTTGTTCTACATGATAGGAATATACGTGATCGGAACCATGAAGAATTTTAAGCTACCGCGTCCAAAACTTAGATTTGCACTGCAAAATAGTACTTCTGGCGCTACTTGGTGATTTCAAACATGTCAAGAGCTCTGCACAGTGCCCAGCGGACAGAACGTACCCCCAGGCAGCTGTTACAGGTAAGGGTACTGCGACAAGACTGGGTGTCTATCCCAGATGCGTTGTACGTCACAGCCACCATCTGTGAACCTGGGAAGGGCCCTGGCTGTCCAGCTGCACCCTGCTGCAATGGGCCTTGCCCTCTGGCCAGCAGGGGCAGGCTGTGCCATGGCCACCCTCCTCCTCAGCAGGGGTCAGCAAGCCAAGCTCGAGGCTGCCTCACTGCGCGCCAGCTGGAGCACACAGGGAGGTGGAGGAACACTCCCGTGCTCCCCAACAACCCCCTCGAGTTCAGGGCAACGACAGCGCGCCTGACACTGCAGCCCTGGCAGGGCTAAGAAAGGGCCCTGCACCACAACAAAGGGCGGGGCGCAAACAGGCACGGGGCCAGCTCCTCCCTCCAGTGCTCTGGAAGCGGGCGCAGGGTCCCTGGCAGGAGGGTCCGCTGGAACACGCTATTCAGCGGCTGGAGCTGGCGCTCCCCTCGCCGGTCCGCTCCTCAGAGTGTCCTCAGCCGGCTCCTGTTTGGATCCATGCTCGACAGTGAACATCTGCAGACAAGTGTGGTCTTGCTCCTCGAGAGCAACCCGAAGGTCCTGATCAAACAGCACTGGGGCCGGGGCGCAGCTCTGCACTAGAGTGCTTACGCAGCGTGCGCCTGGCTTTGGGTTCGAGGCCCAGAACCACAAACAACAAAACAAAACGGCACGCGCTCCAGTGTGGCAACAGGTCCTTCAGCTCCATCGGGGGTCTGCCGTAGCTCCCAGCCAGCACTCGCACAGGACAGGAGTGGACTCGCTAGGAACTCTGTGGCACAGGGAAGCAGCAAGCGCCAGGTTCCCTCCAGGCCTGCCCGCCACTAGGATGAAGTGCCTCAGTTCATGGCCACTCCTCACGCAGTTCATTCCGGGTGCACTGATAACTGCTATACCGGCCAATTTAAACAAAAAGCCTCATTTCTATGGAAGGGTCATGATTTACCAGCTCTTCCCTCACATCATGGATGTCAAGTTCACACACTCTTATAAAACAACAATGGAACTTCCCTTTGCCCATAGCAAGGAGATCATGCCAGGTTTGATTGCCTTCTCGAATCCATCTCATAACTATGGTTCCCAACCTAGAAGCATTGTAACCCAAATGCACCCTGACAATGCTCTTAGGATGCCTATGCTTCCCTTACACGGACAGAAGAGGATTAACTTTCATTTGCACCGGAGTTCAGCATCACTGGTAACATTAGTAGAATTTCCCATGACTTTCTGAATCAAAATTTCCTTGACTGAAACATTCACAGAAATGTATACTGTTTTTAAAAGAACAATACTATATCCATTTAAAAAAATCTTTCCTTGTGCTGGGCATGGTGGCACATGCCTGTAATCCCAGCACTCAAGAGGCTGAGACAGGAGGATCACCGAAAATTTGAGGCCAGCCTGGACTACATAGTAAGTTCAAGGCCAGCCTGCACTATATAGCGAGACCTTGTCTCAAAAAAACAAAAAATCTTCCCTTGTATTCCTATTTCCTAAAGGCTTTTCTCTGTTCTTTCGTTTTGCTTTGTTTTTTTGTCATTTTGAGACAGGGTCTCTCTATGCAGTTCAGGCTGGCCTCGAACTCACTTTGTAGCCCAGGCTGGCCTCAAACTCAGAGCAATCCTCCTGCTTCAGCCTCCCGAGTACTGGGATTACAGGCATGCACCACACCCAGCCTCTCCATTCTACCATAGCTCAGTTAAACCTAAAGAAAAGAAAGTCCTCAAAAAAATCAGGAGACAGTATCTACACATTCTGTTTGACAATGAGATAGTTCTGAACAAGGAAATGCCAAAGAGGATGCAACCAGCCAGACACCACACAGGCCCAGCCAAACTAGTGGAGGGCAGCTCAGCACCAACAAATAACCTGGGCAATCCTTTTCCTGTGCTTTACAGGCTCTACTTTCACTGCGAGGATGAGCAGGCTCACACATCACAGAGCCAATCCACTTACCTGAGGGAAGGCTTTTCCACACACCATATCCACTGACAGTAACTCTGGTCTGAATCGGTGGGGAGAGTAAGCATCACCATAACTCATATCCCATTTTAGCATGTTTTGAGTGTTCCAGTTCATGGGCACAAACCACCTCATTCCAATAATGACCTCAAACATGCTTCTCCAGAAAAACAAACCCTCGAGATGTGCTGATGTGATAAACTCTGAATTTTCATTTTTTCTTTCTTAATATTAAAAAATAAATTAAGCTTCCAGCCTCATAGGCTCCCGGAGGGAGGATTCCGGGTGCACGGGTAGCCTCGGGCGGGAAGCACCGGTCTTCGGACCGGCGGCTCACTCCCGGCCTCGTAGGCCCCCGGAAGGAGGGCTTCCGGTGCACACGGCGCACAGGGAGCCATGGGCGGGGAGTGCCAGTCTTCTGGCTGGCTAGCTTCCTGCCTCGTAGGCTCCCGGAGGGAGGATCCCAGCGCCGGCCTTCGGACCAGCGGCTCACTCCCGGCCTTGTAGGCCCCTGGAAGGAGGGCTTCCGGCGCACAGAGAGCCACAGGCGGGGAGCGCCGGTCTTCCGACTGGCTATTTTCCTGCCTCGTAGGCTCCCAGAAGGAGGATCCTGGGCGCCCGGGGAGCCTCGGGCGGGGAGCGCCGGTCTTCTGACTGGCTATCTTCCTGCCTCATAGGCTCCCGGAGGGAGGATCCTGGGCACATGGGGAGCCTCAGGCGGGGAGCGCTGGTCTTTGGACCAGCGGCTCACTCCCGGCCTCGTAGGGCCCCAGAAGGAGGGCTTCCAGCGCACAGGGAGCCACGGGCAGGGAGCGCTGGGCTTCCGGCTGGCTAGCTTCCTGCCTCGTAGGCCCCCGGAGGCCACAGGGCGGGGAGCGCTGGCCCTTGGACCGGCCCCCAGCCTAACAGGCACCTGGGAGGAGGGGCTCTGGTGCACAGGAAGCCACACCGCGGTGAGCGCTGTTGCACGCCGGCCCTCAGGCCGGCCACCGCTGCTTCGTTGAGAACTACCATGACACAGAGAAACATTGACACAATTGGCCCACCATGCACCAGCTGCAGATGCCCACCCACAGACGTGTCTGAATCATTCAAACATGGAGAAACCCCTGGGAATACATGCCATACAACAGGTCACTCTTGCTCCTGCCACTGAGAACCAGAAAGGTCCAGAGTCAGAGGAGAAGCAGCTGCTGAAAAAGGACTCAGAGAACATGAGAATATAGACTAAGCCCGAGGAGTCAGAGGTCCTCTGGACTGTGTTCATGAAAGCCGTTCGGAAGCTGTAAACCAGGAGGACCTTGCACAAAACCTATGGAGACTCTCTCGAAGCCATTCTTCCCGAAAGTACAGGCTGTGGTGGAGCCCTGGAGAGGTCTGCAGCAAGATTCCTGCTGCCTGTGCTGACAGTTGGGGAGAGGACACTAACTGGTTGTGGGGTCCCAAAGCAATGGGAAGCTGAAGAGAAAAAGCTACAAAGAATGGCTTTCACCCCAGACAGCTCACTTGAGATGTTAGTAAGAACTGCCTCCTCAGTATTCTATAGCCATGATGAGGAGGAGGCCAAGGAGAGAAAACAAAGAGACCAAGAAAAAGCAGCTGCTTTTGCTGCACCACTAAGAGAAACAGATCCCAGGTCTGATTCCCGGGGCCCCAAGAAGAACTCGACAACTGCAATCATCTGCTACCACTGTTAAAAGCCGGGCCACCTCAAGAGGAACTGCCCTGGGAGGCCCCATGGGCCATACCCTGGATGCAAAGGAGACCACTGGAGATCGGTCTGCCCTCTGAGGTGGAGGCCCCAGAGCTCAGACCCATGCTACCAGTTAGTCCAACAGGAATGAGAGGGCTTGAGGCATGCTCTGCCTTCTCCCTCTGGCCAGACCATCATCTCCATTGAGGAGTCCTGGGTAATCATGACTATGGAGGAACAAGAAAACAGCCTGTTGCTAGACACAGGTGCAAGTCTCTCGGTCCTTCTTTTCAATCCTGGCCTTCCTTCCAGCCGTCATACCTCAGTGAAAGGAGTCACTGGTGAGGAGGTAATATGCTATTTTTGACAACCCTTAGGCTGTAACTACTTATTAGATCCTTCTTGCATATCTCTGTCTTCCTGAGAAACCACTTTGAAGATACCACCATGTATTACAGCAGCCATTGATATTTTCCTACTAATCTATCCATAACTGTGTAAAGTTTGTAATGTTCCTATCCTATTTCATAAATGGATGCATGTTTATTATTATGTGTTTCCTACAACAACCATTGAGAATAGTTAATGATTTTTCAATAGGTCACTCATGTATAGCTCTATTTATTTTCTTTAGAAGCCACTTTGAAGATACCAAAGTATAGTACAACAACTCTTGATAATCTCCTACCTCTTTTGTCTCTAACTCACTATTATTTGTCTATTTGTTTTCCTGAGAAACTATTTTGTAGATAACAATATGTAAAACAATAACCATTGATAATTTCCTACCATTTTGTCTGTAATTTGCTAAGTCCCCCCTATTATTATGTTATCCTTCTTTTACTCTTTAAAATAAAAAAAAAAAAATTAGAAGTGATTAGGGTAGTACCTGGAACATACAGAACTCAACAAATGTTCCCTGTCATAATATTATTTTTGTTTGTTTTTTGAGGCACGATCTCACTGTGTAGCCCAGGCTAGCCTTGAACTCATGGTGCTCCTCCTGCCTTAGCCTCCCAAGTGCTGGGATGACAAACATGTGCCACCTAGCCCAGTGGTCCGGCTCTTCCAACATGGCTGGAGCTCAGCACTGGGGCTCAGAGGTCAACCACAGGAGCACTGGGGAGGCTGGGACTGGCTGGCGCAGTTGTCCTGAGAAGTAGCAGTCTGAATGCTTTCACCATGACAAAGTAATGAACATTTGAGGGACAGATACATTTAACCTGATTGCACAACAGATATGTACACCGCAACATCACACAATGCCTCCTTAAATGTGGTTTATATGTTTTCAACTATCAGTTAAAAAATAAACTTAAAGCCAGGTGTGGTGGCGCACCCTATAATCACAGCACTCAGGAGGCCGAGGCAGGAGGATCGCTGTGAGTTCAAGGCCAGCCCAGACTATATGTTGAGTTTGAGACCAGCCTGAATTACAGAGCAAGACCCTGTCTCTAAATAAATAAATAAACAAACAAACTTTAAGAAGGAGTCTGAAGATGGCACATGCCTGTAATCCCAGTACCTGGGAGGCTGAGGCAGGAGGCATGTTGTGAGTTTGGAGCCAGCCCAGGCTACAATGCAAGACTCTGTCTCAAAAAAAACCCAAAGGAGTCAGAGTAGCACCCTGAAGAAGTGACATCATCGCAACGCAGCTCCAGCCATGCTGGCTCCTGGGATGCAGGGAGCACAGCGCAGGGCGAAGTGCATCTCAGTCGGGGAGGATTTGGCTAGTTTTACAAAACAGGCATGAGAAGCAGTGTGTAAGCTAAAAGCCCTAACAAACATACACGCTGCTGTGAGGGATTCTATCACTTGTCAATGGAATCTGCCATTTTTTCTTTCTAAAAAGTAGAAAGAACACAAACGTGCCCAGGGCTCTCTTTTCAGTAAGCACACTGGCAGCGGCAAGGACAAGGAGGCCAACCCTAACCGGCTTCCTTCCACGATAAGGGGTGGATAGTACTTCGTCTCAGAATCCAAAGTCCAGAGGAGGGAGACTCGGGGCTCCACCCATCCCAGGCTCCAGGCCCCACCCTGAGCCTGACCAGCCTCGTGGTTTTACCCTGGCTCCCAGAAGCAAGGGTCACCTCACCCTCAGTGCCAGGGATAAAAGGCCTTGCTTTCAGACTGACCGAGTGGGCTGAGAACGCATGCCCACTCTCACATGCTCAGCGTTCAGGGTGAGGGTCACAGGCCGATGAGTTACCCTGGACACCCTGGACACCCTGGAGTCATCTAAAGAGTTAAAAATTAACACAAAAACAGGAAATGCTTGCAGACCTAATGGTGATAGCATTCTCCCTTCTGCAACAGACCTTTCTCTCCTAGCCAAAGTCTTTTTTTTCCCAGTACTACAGATTGAATTCAGGGTCTCATACATTCCAGGCAAGCATTCTAGCCCTAACTACATCCCTGGCCCTTTGGACTCCCCATCCCCTAGTACTGGGGACTGAACCTGGGGCCTTCACATCAAACTGCATCCCCAGCCCTTTTTCTATTTTTTATTTTGAGACAGCCTGTTGCTAAATTGCTAAGTTGTCCACGCTGGGCTCACACTTATAATCCTGCTTCATTCCTCCAGACTGCTGGGGCTACGGCCACCATGCCTGGCTTGATTTTACTTTGAGACAGGCAGGGTCTTACTAAACTGTGCAGGGCAGCCTCAACCGTGTGATCTTCTGGCCTTGACATCCTGAGCAGCTGGGGTTACAGATGTGTGACCCTACGCCCAGCACAAAAATCCTTTTAACTAGAGTCTCTCCTCACTAAAACACAAGTGCAATTCTCTAGGCTGGGTTGTAACTCAGTGGCAGAGCACTGCCTAGCATCTGAGGACCTAGTTCCACTTCCAGGGCTGCAAAACAAACAAGCTGGAGCCAACAGGGCCTCTCCCCACAGGAATTAAACTGGTCCCTGAGGGTGGGCTCTGGATGCAGGTCCCGAGCTCCCAGGGAGACCCCAGGGACAGCTGGGCCTGAAGGCCTGCTCGTGGCCACTCTGGAGCCTGGGCTGAGCAGCTCCTCAGGCAGTGCAAGGGTCGAAGGCAACCAGAGAGGCCCTGCAGTTTCCTGCTTAGACATCTGCCACAGGGAGAACGTGGGGAGACACCCTAGCAAGATAAATATGGAGGTCCCTTAAACGTGTCCAAATGTTCACAGGTGAGCTCGTGAGGAAAACTACACCAAGATGCTCCGTGTGTCTTACTCACCGGGTTGGTAAAAGCCCCACGGTCTGACAGTGTGCTGTCTTAGACAGGCTTTGGGGTCACGGCACCTCTGATGGCTGCTGGCAGTGGGAGCGCAAACTAGATACTAATGGAAGGAAGGAACTCTGGGGACAACATCTGCCAAGACGGCACCTGTGTTTGTCTATGGACTCGTAGCCATCCGCTCGGGGTAGCCACCTGCCAGTCCAAACGCCAAAGGCATGCAGCTTTCGTTCCGTGCTCCGGCTTTTAGGGATCTCTCCCCACACAGCCGCAGGAGCCTCTTCTTGCAGCACTGTTTACAACAGCGGGAGAATGACTGGAAACAGCCCAAGGGCCCAGAAACCAAAGACATTTCCCAGTTAGTGGGATACAACACAGCCCTAAAAGAGAAAGATAGCTGGAAGCCCTGCCGGCCCAGTGAGCGAAGAACAAGGAAGGTAAGAACAGTCTTTACCGTGTGTGTACTGGTGGGGCGAAATGAACGATAAAAATGGCTTTGCAGAGGGGCCACGGAAGGGAAGGTGAGAAGGCGGGGTGAGGACCAAGTACCACACAACACACACCTGGGCCCTATTTTGTACTTTAAATCAGAAAAGGTATTACCCATCCACGATCATTCAATTTAGTTTTGAAATAAATTTTGAAATTGCCATAAAACAATGTACAGGTTTTAAAAATTATAATCTATACTTAAAAATTTTACAAAAGGAACATGAAATTATAAACCATAAGCATAAATAAAGGATATATGTCACACACCATCCACAAACACCCAATTACCAAAGGCTAAGGATATTCAATCAAAAACATGCCACAAAAACTGTGAAAACAATAAAAAATTTGATTAGATAAATTCTAAACCTAAACATCTCTCAGTTCAACCTTGTGATCATTTTCAAAAGGCAGGGGCCAGGAATATAGCTCAGCAGCACAGTATCTGCCTGGCAAGCACAGGTCCTGAGTTTGATTCCTCGTACCAAAAAAGGCATTCATCTTTTTTTTTTTTTTTTTTTGTCTTTTTGAGACAGGGTCTCGTTATGGAGTTCAGGCTGGCCTTAAATTCACTTTGTAGCCCAGATTGGCCTCGAACTCACAATGATCCTCCTGCCTCAGCCTCCCAAGCGCTGGGATTACAGGCGTGTGCCACCATGCCCAGCTGGCATTAATCCATTTTCAAAGAGTCACGTTCCTGCTGGAAAATACTCAAGCTGATTTCTACCACAGCTCTGTAACTAATCAGCAACATGATCCTTAAAAATACAACCCCACTGAATGAGTTTTCTAACAGAAAGTAGGAATACTGTACAACCTACCTATGTCATACACCCAGAGCAGGCACATTAACTTTAAAAATATTTAAAACATGAGCTCATGTCACATCCACAAGAGACACCCTGTAATTCTAAATGCTGTAGAATTACTAATAAAATTCTGGATTACATGTAAACCCTGTCATCCCAGCTACTCAGAAGGCCAAGGCAGGAGGAACAAACCCAGCCTAAGCAACTTATAAGACCCTGTCTCAAAAAAAAAAAAAAAAACAATAAAAAGGGTTGGGATGTAGCCTACTGGCAGAATACCCATGGGCTCAATGCTCAATACTGAAAGGAAAAAAAAATCAATGACTGTATCACTGTATCGGATTGCAGAAGGAGGAAGCAGAGGTTTAATCAATCTACTTGATACTGAGGCGAGGCTAGCTCGCCTTCCTCACAACAGCCCGGCCTGCTTTCCCCGGGGAACACCTTCATCTTGCTTTTTCTTCTTTTACTCGGCCCAAGCTCGCTCTACACAGCCAGTGTGTCCCTCACTCTTCATTTTTACTTTTTTCAAATAAACTTTGTCCATACAGAAAAACAAAACAAAACAAAAACCAGGCCAATCTGAGAGTTGTTTAAGCTCATGATAATTGACTGATTGCCTCTTTTTCTCATAAAAGTGAATACGCCAAAAATAAATTCTATTTAAGTGAAGGTTTCAGTTAGTGTAGGCATGACTATAAACTCAGCCCCTAGTAATTTACAATTTATACATGAAGTAAACCAGTGACTACTATGGCTTGTGCCTAGGCGTCCCCCAAAGCCTCGCGGGGTCGCAGGTGAGGCTTTCCAGCAGTGGCTGGATCTGGAGCATGCGGTGCTAGGATCGAGGGTGTGTGATTACTAAGTCAGTGCGCTGATGGGTCGGGCATAGTTCTGGGAGAGCATCATGGGAAGGCCCTCCCTGGGCGTGGGTGCAGACAGCACGAAGGGACAGAAAGAGGGCTGCTGTTGTTGCTGCCCTTGCTTGCTGCTTGCTGCCTGCTGCTTTTGCTTCTTCCTGCCTTCTGCCTTCCACACCACGGACTGTTTCTCCTCTGTGCTGCCCTGTGCCAGGGCAACCTGCCTTGGAGCCAGGTGATTATGAACTACAAACTGTGAGCCAAAAAAAAAAAAAAACTGTGAGCCAAAATAACCCTTTCCTCCTTTAATTTTGGGTATCAGGTATTTTGTCTCAGCAAAGAGCAAAGTAAAGCTGTGACCAAAGACCCACTATATCAAAGAGAAACCAAGTTCTGGGAGTGCATATTCTGCACTCAGAATATGAGTCTATCCTCTCTTTTTGTGGTAATAGAGAATGAACCTGAGAACATGAATGTATGTCCCAAGCCCTTTTCTTTCTTCCCTTTTTGAGACAAAGTCTCTTTAAATGGCCCTGACTGGTCTAGAATTTGAGATCATCCTGCCTCAGCCTCCAGAGTACCTGGGATAACAAATGTACTACTGCTCTGAGGCTTTCCTCTTATTCTTACACAAATGTCTCTACTTCAAAACAAGTTATTTCTCTATTTAGCAATTCTATTTTCTAGCTCTCAAAAAATGAAATCTTCAGACCAGGGATATAGCTCAGCTATAAGTGCTTGCCTGGCAAGCATGAGGTCATGAGTTCGATTCCTGGCACCAAAAAAAAGAAAAGAAAAGAAAAATGAAATCGTGCCAGGTGTGGTGGCACAGGCTTGTAACCCTAGCACTTGGGAGGCTGAGGTGGGAGGATTGCCATGAGTTTGAGGCCAGCCTAGACTACATAGCAAAACCCTGTCTCAAAAAAAAAAAAAAGAAAAAGAAAGAAAGAAAGAAAGAGAAAAACTACTCTTCAGTCATTCCAGGGTAGAAATGAAATGTGCAAAGAAAAGGGGATTTCAGTTTGGTTAGCTGTCACCAGCAGCCCCAGACATGCAGAAGAGGAAAACAAGATGCAGATGAAGGTGTGGAGGCGCTACTGGTGCTAACAGGGCTCCCTGTGTGATTGACATGATCACGCAGCAAGCGGCCCCGCCCTCAGCCCGCTCCCTGGACTTTCCCTGCTGTTTAGGGCGGTGATAATCATTCTGCAAGCAGGTGGCCAGTGCAGCCCTTAGGGTCCTAAGCTGCACACAAAGAGCCTTTCATTAGCTGACTGTCCTGTTCCCTGCCATCCCACCCCAGACAGACACGGTGTCTGACGGGGTCAACACCCAAACAGATCTGATTCGTATTTACTGAGCACCTAGCCTGCAAAAGATCGCGCTTGACCCAGGAAGATGTACATACATGTCTCTGCCAGCAAGGGACTGGGGATGGAATGTCACAGAAAAACAGAACTAAAAAATAGAGATCAGAATAGCCGGGCATGGTGGCACATGCCTGTCATTTCAACACTCAGGAGGCTGAGGTAGGAGAATCATTGTAAATTTGAGGCCAGGGCTACACAGCAAGTTCAAGGCCAGTGTAAACTACATATCAAGACTATTTAAACAAACAAACAAAAAACCATAGAAAAGTGAATCTGAAGGAAGCAGCATTTATTTTGAAAACTATCAAGTTTACAGAAATCATTTGATCTTTGTCATTACCAGAAAAAAAAAAGTCTCCTCAAATGGCATTGCTTTTGTCAATAAAAAGTCTTTAATTCCATTATTTATTACTTGGATCAAAGTAATCAACACAGAGATTTATTGTAATCCTGAAAGAAAAACTTTGAGGTATTTTTATTTAAATATGGAAATTGATATCATTGATTCTAAAATGTATGGATATACGAAGCAATAAACCATGATACCCTGGAGAACAAGACTGCAGGTCTTAGTCTAACAGCGACACATGCGGTGTAGGTGGGAGAATGGACAAACATAACCAAGGGACAGAATACAGAGCCCCCCAGGGACCCACAAAGAGACGATGCCTGATTTATAACAGCAGCAGCAGATGCTCTCCAACTACAGAGCCAGAGTGATATGAAAAAGAAAAGCCTGGCCGGGCATGGTAGCACATGCCTATAATCCCAGCCCTTGGGAGGCGGAGGCAGGAGGATCATTGTGAGTTCGAGGCCAGCCTGGGCTACAGAAGTGAGTTCAAGGCCAGCCTGAATTGCATAGTGAGACCCTGTCTCAAAAAGACGGGAAAAAAAAAAGACAAAAGCCTGAACCTTCACCCACACAGAGAAAACCCACCCTACATGAACTGCAAACACTAGGGAAAGGAATGAAACTTCCCCCTGCTCTTCGGGTAAAGATTTCTTACACTGTATAGACCACAAAAAAGGGTACTAACCCTAAAGAAAAGGACTGTCAAATTAGACTATATTAAAAGTAAGGCTTTCAGAGCATCAACGCCATAAAACGTGAAGATATTGAACAAACACATCCAACAAAGGATCTATACTGAGAACAGACACATACTGCTACACATCAAGAAGTCAACAAAGAAACAAAACTAGAAAAATGGACAAAAGAGGTGAACCCACAGGAGACATTTAAATGTCTTGTAAGTATGCAGACACACACAGGAATGTTCATAGCAGCATTATTTATAAACAGCCCAAACTGAGAAGACCCTAAATGTCCATCAGTAAGGACCAGAGTAAGAAAAGTCTTGAGTATTTATACAACAGAATACTGAAGAGCAACGAAAATGAACAAAGTACAGATGCAGAAACATGGATGGGTCACACAAGAATAATGTTCCGTGAAAGAAGCCAAACCACAGAAGAATATATATTGTGCAATCGTAAGTATGAAGAACTGAACTTGTGCTTCTGCCCTGCTGCAAAAAGTGGCATCAGGCTGATCCTCAGGCTCAGGATGGGCAAATTCAGAGACAGAAGGTGCGCCAGAGGTTATCAAGAGGGGATGTTCAATTCCTGGTACCGGAAAAAAACAAAACAAAACAAAAAAAAAGGCAGGACAAAGGAGAAATGGACTGTTCTCTCTCAATGGGTTCAGTCTCTTTATCAAGAAATGAAAAAGTTCTAGAAAGAGCTCCTGGTGATGGCTGCAGCATTGTGAATACACTCACTACCACTCAGCTGTGTACTTATGGTTAAACCGATCACTTCCATGTACATTTTGCCACAATATATAAAAGAAAAAAGAAACATACACAAGTATATTCCCTGGGAAAGAAACTTTTCAGTATATCACTAAATTTAAAAAGAAACCCTGGAAAAGATATTACCTGTTTGAGAACTGTCTCCCCTTCTTTGTAAATGGTCAACTAGCTCATTCTCTTACATAATCCATTGAATAGAATTCTTACTAAACAAGCAGTTTTACTGAGGGGCTGTAACAGCAATGCGCTGAGATGACAGAAAATGAGGTGGGTCCTGCCGCGCCGCAGTACAGCTTACTTGAGGACCCAGCTCACAGGAAACACTCCCCAGAACGTGATTATGTGCTTATCTGTGTCACAGAAGGATTAAATGGGCAAAAGTTACACAAAATGAGTAAGAACCAAACATGAGAGATGGTCTTAGGAAGGAGGGCTTTGCAGCTTAGATGGAGAAAGTCGCCCAAAGGTCTCCGAGGTTCCGAGGTGGGGCTCTAACCCATCAATGGACTGACCCACCGCTAAGACCCTAACTTGACAGCATTACTGAGAGGCAATGGGAACCTGAGAGCTGGGGCTTGTCCTAGGGACACAGCCTTGGGAACATCACCTGGCTGTGGCCCCTTCAAGCTCCTTCCCTTTTCTCCTTCCTGGGCTCGTTAGGGAGACAGCCCTCCTACCACGGCACTGGCCAGCCATGGTCTGAAACTGAGCCACACTGCATCTTTCCTCCTATAAGCATTTTGCTCAAATGCTGACTCACACAGAGGGGGCTCAAGCTAAGTGGTAAAAGACAACTGAGTTTTGAGTACACAGAGGCGCAACTGACATCAGGGTCGCAACTACCAAAATGACAGCGACACCAGGCTAAAGGGCCAAGGACCTGCAGACGAATACAGGCAAAGGAGGCCTGCAGGAGTGTCCCATCTGCTAAGTGGCAACTCCATCCCTCTTGCTCTGGACCAGGTGATGTGCTTCTAGGGGTGTAACTCCCACTGCAACCATGGCAACACATCTGTCTCCCTCCCACTGGAGAAATGCTGCCATTTGCAACCCACTTCTCAACAGCCTAGTGTGCCTGGGGTCTGTAACCAGTACAAAATGCTCAACATCCTCTCCATCTTCTATCATTTTCTTTAATAGAAGCTTCATTTAAACCAGGTGAAACTAAAACTCAGTGAAATCATCTTCAGTCATTCTCCTTTACTTTCAAGAAATGTTTTCTTTTATACCATGAGTATATTTCTTAAAATGGGCAATAGAGTTTCATGAAAAAAACCTATAAACATGTACATACAAAAAAAAAAGCACATACACACAATTGGGCATTTTCACAATTCATACACAACCCAATCCTTCACATAAGCACATGGATTATCATCTTTGCAAACACTCTCTTTACTAATCTAGCTGTGTAACTTTAATACCTATAAATCTTAACAGCGTTCTCCTGCCTCCTAACGTATGTGCACAGATACTTAGCATAATTTAAAGTGAAGAATTAACAGTGCTGATGTATCAAGTTCCCGTTGCTGCTACCTAAAGTTTCGTTCAACTGATAGTAAACAATGTGGTGGGATCACTTTCAGGTAAGCTCGTAATAAAACACTTGGTATAAGTAAGATAAGTAACTAATATTTTAAAGGACATAGAGGCACTAAACTCAAAACAGAAAATTAACTTCTTTTTTAAAAGCTTCAAATTTTTAACCAGTAATTTGAAAAGCATCATAAAATTTTTAAAGTTAAAATAATTTTACATTTAAAAATTTACTATCAAGAATAGGAAAAGCTATGTGGAATTTTTTATCTGTAAGTTTTTGACCTAGTAGGAAAAAAAATCCAGAGAAACAAGATTTAAAACTTAAAGATGAGTTAATCCCCATGCAAAATGTAAGTGTCATTCAAAAAATTCAAACTACTATTCCAAAAAAATTTCATGAACTACTTACTGTGCTTTAACATACACAAAAGGTGCCTATGTGGAGACTTCTCCTTTGCAACGATCACATCCATTCTCATGCCTTAAATACCTATACCGCTGGGTGTGGGGGCACGCAACTGCAACCCCAGCAAAACTGGCTGAGGCGGGAGGATCTCTGTGAGTTTGAGGCCAGCCTGGCCTACAAAGGGAGTTTAAGGCCAGCCTGGACTACACAGTGGGATCTTGTCTCAAAAAAACAGAAATAAATAAAACAAAACACCCATACCCTGAGGACCCCACCTTTTGCTCCAGCCTGGCCCGCTTCCCCGAACTCAAGTCATGGACCCAGGTGTCTGACACATTCACCTCAATGCACCAGGCTCCTCAAAGGCAACATGCCCACAAGGAAACTCCTGCTGTTCACTTTCTGTAGCCTCCCCAACACTCCACTCCTCTACCGCAAAGAAAACAAGCAGGTGGGCGTGGTGATGCCCACCTGCAATCCAGGTACTAGGGAGGCTAAGGCAGGAGGATCACAGTGAGTCTGAGGCCAGCCCGGGCTACACAGTGAGACCCTGTCTCAAAAAACAAACCGTGTTAGCGTTTGCTCAGCTACCATTTCAGTATGAAGCAACTTCATTCCTCCAGTTACTCAGTCTGAAACTCTGGGCATCCCACGTCTAACCAAGAGCAAATCCAGTGGGCTGTCTCTGCAGGTATTTACAGAACCTGACCCTCTACCCACTGCCACTCTTTGGCCGAAGCATCATCATGTTGTGCAAAGGGTTCCGAAACGCAATCCCTGCTTCCTGCCTTGCTCTCCCCAGACAACAGCAATCCCAGAAATTCTAGGGAAACACGCATCCCATTACTGCCTCTCAAAATTCACCAAAGGCTTCCCAACCAGCATGCGCACAGGTCAAAATCTTTGAAATGACCTAGGCCCTTTCAACCAGGCATCTCCCCCATTCCCATTTTACTCCTCCAGCCCTCCTTTCCTCTCTGCCCCAGCTGTTGCTTGAATCTGCAGGCTCTGCCTCAGGGCCTTTGCACCTGATCTTCCCTGCAGAAATGCTTTGCCCCACACTTCTATATAAGGTCTTTATTCAAATGCTTCCTTCCCAGCTGGGCCTCTCTAGCCACCCTAACTAAAATCACATCTCTAGGGGCCGGGGATTTAGCTCAGTGGCACAGAGCCTGCCTGGCAAGCACGAGGTTGTGCGTTCGATTACTGGTACCGGAAAAACAAAAAAAACAAAAAAAATCACATCTCTGTTCTTTTATACTAAAGTCTCCGATGCACTTTATACTTTGAATGGCCCTTTTAGCGGTACATAACTGTGTATCATGTGTTGATCATTTAGAAAATATGGATTCATGGGCTTATGCAGGTCTCTCAAATAATACATTTCATGATGAAACATCAAAATATACATCTGTAGATACCAACATCAATCAATGTGACAGGAGCCAATACAAGTTCTCCAAAATTCTAATTTTCACTGTAAAGCTAAAATTCTGGCAGTGTGTGTTGCCAATGATAAGATTTTAGCTCTCCATTGAGATTACTGGGTTACTGGTACGCACATTTTAAATTCTAATAGATTCAACCAAAACTCACTGAAAAGTCTGTATCAATCTTTACTATCTAAGGCTGCATAGTCATCACTACCCAAATATAAATAATTCCCTTTCCCCCTTTTCAAATACTGAATTTGGGAAGATCGCAGGATATTATCACATTTGCTTGCCTAATACTAATGCTAAAATGGAACTAACGTTTCAAGGTAAGTAAAACCCAGATACCTAGATTTAATTAGCTTAAGTGAATACTTTCTGTAAGAAAGCAAAACCTCACCTGGGCATGACGGCGCATGCCTGTAATCCCAGCTACTGGGGAGACAGGGACAGGAGGATGCCAAATTTGAGACCAGCCTGGGCAACTCAGTGAAACTTTTTTTTTTTTTTTGGAACAGGGTCTATAGCCCAGGCTTGCCTTGAACTTAAAGCAATCCTCCTGCCTCAGCCTCCTTAGTGTACTGTGATTACAGGCATGCGCCATCACGCCTGGCTACTGAGATCTTTTAAAATAAAAACTACAAAGGCCTGGGGATACAGCTAAGTGTTGGGACTGCTTGCATAGCATGTGTAAGGCCCTAGGTTTAATCCCCAGGACTAGAAGTAAAAAAAAAAAGTAAAATCTCCGCCAGGCCTGGTGGCATGGTGGCAATCTATACAGGGAGAAGGGAAGATGAAAGTGCCTTCAATGGGGGGAAGGTTACTCCTTCAGAAAGGTAAAATAACTATATGCTGTGCATCCCCCATTCAGGAAGAATGCTGCTTCCCCACAGTTTCAAAGTGAAGATTTTCAAGTCCTACTAACACAGTAACTGGAAAGGTCCAGGGTATTAGCGCCAACCAGGATCTATGCACAAACCACTTTGAGAATATGATGAGAATTCTGTGTAGACAAAGTAGTAACACATCCACACAGGCACTCAGGACAGATGACAGAACTATGTGCGGATCCTAAGAAACCAGTGCAGTCCAAACTCCCAAGGAAAGTGAGGCTCTGGAACAGTAAAGTGGCTTGTCCTAGGTCAACCGTGAATTAGAAGCAAAATCAGGCGAAAAACAAGAAATTCAAACAAGTTTTGAATAAAGTCATCATTTTCTTGTACTGAACAAGATCCATCCGAGACAACTACAGTGACAAAAAAGCTAAGCAGAACTGGAAGTACTGTCGTTTCAGATACTCCTTGATCGCCTAAACTGAATGCATAAGGACAAACTTGACCAGAAATCTTGAAAAAGCACTCACCATGCTCCACAAAAACATTGCAGTGTGGACCGCCATGCCTCGATGACTCCTTTTTCCCTGCTCCTTTGATAAAATGCAGGGCGGGCAAACTTGGCCTTCTTTGGTCCCCAAGAACTTTTCCAGGCTGCTGCCCCATAAAGCAATGATGGGCACCCCTTGCCAGAAGAGGGACCAAGGTCTTCCAGAACAGTCAGTGGGCTTAGAAGGAAAACAGTATGTAGTGGGGTTTCACATTCAGCAACTGACGCCAATCTCAGAAAAATGTCTTCCGCAAGGAAAGGGAACACAGTTCGGACTGACACATGTAAACGGAGTTCCAATGATTTCCACAGTTTATCAATTTTAATTACGATGCAACCCAAAAGTTTCTTGATCCGAAGTACACTGTACGGACTGAGTGATTTTCTTTTTCAAGGAGAAAAACTCAAACAGAAATATTCACAGGGGTTGCTGAAAAGGACCAACGACGCTAAATTCACTTCACTTCCCAAGCATAAAGGAAACGCTGACCATTTTCGGGTGCTCCTGCGGGAGCCACCGCGGCCCTATCTCGGCTTCTCCACCCTACACTGCTCTCCGGAAGAGGACACTGGGCACACGGACTTCACAGAAAGCTCGCCCTCAGGCAGACTGAGCAGGAGTGCGTCGCCAGCAACTTTTAAGCCCGCTTTTTAAAAGGCCTGTGAAACCAATCTAGACTTTTCCTTTCCATTAAAGTCTGTGGCTTCGCCGGGACCAGGGGGGCGGAAGGTGACATGGGAAGAAGTCAGGGCATCACAGGCTCGCGGGGGTAACCTGGCGGACAGCGGAGGCCGCCTGACAGCAGGGAGGGGCTATGAATGGGGGGCTCCGTGGCCAAACGCGGGGCCGGGATCCGCGGCAAAGGGCGGCTCGGGGGGAAGGGGAGGCTCCCGGGGCAGGGCATGGGGGGCTTACTCCGGGGTCGACGCTCCTCCAGCCTGAGGAAACAGGGTGTCCCAGGTCGGGGAAACCGAGACTACCCCGGTGTCCTGATCCGGGACCGGCGCGTAAGGGACGAAGCTCTGGCGGCCCCGAAGTCAGGAGGCCGTCACGGGGGGAGGAGGCCCGGTCGCTTCCGCCGCCCGCAGCCCTCAGCCCGCAGCCCGGGGGTCTAGGTCCGAGACACCCCCTCCCCCGGCTCCGGACGCCGCCGCCGCCGCCAGCGAGCTGTTACATTCTCCGAGCTCCGCCGAGGGAGCCAGGCTTCACCGGCCGGCAGGGGCCGTGGACCACCGAGGGGTTCGCTCGCCACAGGACGGGGACCTGGCTCCGGCTCCGACGCCGCTCAGAGACAGACACCGACCCCCGCGGCCGCCATGATGGATTACGAGCCGCTCCACAACGAGGCCAGGCCCCGCCCCCGGCCCCGCCTCCGCGACGTCCGGAGCTCGCCTCGTGGGAACCCAGGGCACCCCCGGAGCCGGTTTCCCGGGACGCCGCCGCACCTGCCGGCTCCGGTGTCACTACCCGCGGCAACTCGGTCCCCCACGACCTTTTATGTGTGGCTTTTCAGATCGCAAGGTGAGCGGTAAGGAAACGCCCGCCTCCTCTGCACTACCATTGGTCCCTGGGAATCCGGATCAGACCGCTGTCCTCCTTCCCATTGGCCGGAGCAGCAGTAGGGCGAGAGCTGCCAGCCAACCGCATTCGGCGCCGCCGCGGAGCGTGCCGGGAGCTGTGGTCCGCGGAGCCCCCGGGTCCCGGCTCCGGAGCGCCAGCCCCGCCGTCCAACGAGCCGGTGGATTGTCGCTGTAGCCGGGCACTGTCTCCTTTGCGGAGCAGTGAGACCGACAGAGAGCCAGAGCGAGGGGAAACTGCGGATTGGATTTTCCTAGACCGGGAGTTGGATTACTTCCTTGAGCCCCTTGGGAGAGAAAATTTGGCCCGTTCCCCTACACACACACCCTAGCATAAACACTGAACCTAGCAGAGGACACAGAAAGCAGGTATTTGATTGTTGCTAAAGAAGTCAGCGGCTTGTTTGGGGATATCGGGAGGTTCACTCATTGAAGAAACAGCGTCTGTTCAGTGTATGCCAGCTGCAATCCTGGGTATTTGCAGCAGAATGAACCTTTAGCCTGAACACATGAAGACGCATTCGCAGGAACACACCTTAATGTTAGCGGAGAAAATGCCCCATTTGGGGATTTGCAGGCCTGCAGCTAGCACCTTCCGCAACACCTCTTCTGCAACTAAAAAGCATCTGGTCCCCTCTTCTTCACCCTCCCTACACCCCATAGTGGGGCATCTGACCCATTCGTACAAACCGATCTGCGCGATCTCGCCTAACCCACACTATAGCCCACTGAGGCATGGACCGGTAGTGACATTCCGCGTCCCTCAGGTGGGACAGACGTGACTTACACGGGTCAGTCAGCTAGTATGTGACAGTCTCTACGGCCCAGCCTTACCTTGCTCCAAATACCATGGATTTTCTACCGCACCATACAGTATCAAATACTGTAACTCGAGCTAACGTTACACAATTTATTTTTCACAAGTTGCTACTGGTATTAGAGGGCACCGCAGCTGCTGAATGTTGTATTACATTCAGCTACGTACTTTGGAAATATTTCTGTGGGACTGAGAAGTGGCCTTTTCCATAACGGTACAATGAGGGGCGGCGGGGGGAACGGTTACTTGAAGGCACTGAACGTGAAACGCGGAAACTTGTGCACACTTAGAACTGGAATTTCAAACTTCAGTGCCCTTTGTCCCCCTTTGATTATCTGACCCATTACCTTATCCTGATTACTACTCTAATTTGTTTTTGAAGATTTGCTTTCCTTTTATTGCTATTTATGCTTTTTAAATTTCCTCACATGTGATTTTTTTCTTTCCAGTAGTGGGGATTGAACCCAGAACCTCACAGTGCTAGGCAGGCACTGTATCACTAAGCTACATCCCACTTCGACATCTCTGTATTTTTTCTTCTCTGCTTTAGCTTAAAATTAGGCAACCAAATCAGAATGCATTCTAATACATCTTGTGCTGGGATACAGCAGCTAGGGGGAAAGACAGACGCCTTATCCTCATGGAGCAGATGTGGAAAAAGAGACAAGCAATAAACAAGTAACATTCCAAAGATCAATCTCAGTGTTGGAAATTTTTTTTTTTTGGCTTTTCGTCTGGTACCAGGAATCGAACTCACGACCTTGCACTTGTCAGGCAGGCACTTTGCCGCTGAGCTAAATCCCCAGCCCCTCGGTGTTGGAAATTAAACTCCTGGATCCATAACCTTTTCCCATCAGCCCAACCGTCCTCCAGAGGAGTGCTTTATGACCCTCCCCAGAGTCAGTCTGTTCCTGATTTTTGACGGTTGTTTATAGGCTCAATCAAGCCAGTCACCTTACTTTGTTGGATTTGACTTATAAGCAGGGGGTCATGGCTGCTTACTTTACTAGCTTATCATGAGGATCAAACTAGACTTGATCTTAGTCAAAAGGCACAGCAGCGATCATAAGGCTTGAAGTAGACTGGTTTTCCACAAAGATTGAAGTATGTGGTCCCTGTACAGGTCAACTGTATTCGACCTAAAGGCTCATCCCTAATTTCTACTTTGCACTTCTGTTGTTCCCTAGTTTTACGTGACTCCCAAGCCCAGACTGCATTTTTTCCAAGAGATGTAGTAGACAATTTTAATCCCTGTGTAACACAGAATACTTTGAAGGACTTAAAACTAGAATCCAGAGCATAGCAATGCTGACAGAATGTGGCCCAAGTCTCTTTAAGCTCATATACTTTTATTAAAAGTGATTCAGTTTGGTCTAATCTTGTTCTTTGATAAATCAAAGCTCAGTGTAAATACCTGCTGCAATTACTTAACAAGGGCGCCCTCTAGTGGGTCATGGAAAGCCGGCAATCACAAAAAGATGCTTTCAGACATGTTTCCTCTAGGTATTTAAGGGTAATCACTGATCACTGTTCAGCAGACACTGAAGAACACAAACTGGCAGCTTGGGAGAAGCCAGGCAAGGAGGATACAGGTGCTAGGGTGGGACTCCAGATGCCACTCTTTCGCATTCCATTCTGCCAGAGGTATACAGCCTGGGCAATTTTCCCAAGAGCTACAGGGAAGCCAACCTCCATTTGCAACAGAGAATACTGTTATCTGCAAATTCCTCAAAATAGATGCTACATGGGATAAAACAGAAGTGAGATAAGAAGCTGTCTATTGGTTAACGTTATAAAGGAACATTAATGACAAAGAGCCAAATTGTCTTTAAAAACTGTCAAATGCTTGGGCTGGGGATTTAGTTCAGCAGCACAGCGCCTGCCTGGCAAGCGCGATGTTGTGAGTTCAATTCCCGGTACCGGAAAACAAAACAAACAAAAAAAACCACATTCCCACAATAACTGTTAAATGCAGTGTTCAAAGTCACTACTGCTTCCAGGAATAGCACCCCTGTAAATCACAGCACTCAGGAGGCTGAGGCAGGAGGATCGCCATGAGTTCAAGGCCAGTCTGAACTGTACAGTGAGACCCTGTGACCCAAGCGGAGTAGTAGATCCCCAGCCAAAAGGGAGTTGTGTCTGAGCCCTCTTTCAACTGTATCCAGCATGACAAGAACAAAAACCAACATTAATACATTGGAAATATCAGAAAAGTTCACCAGAGATGTAAAATAAAACACATTTGCATATACAGTGCCTTTAAAAAAATGTTTCCAGGGCTGGGGATATAGCTCAGTGACATAAGCGCCTGCCTGGCAGGTGCAAGTTCCTAAGTTTGATCCCCGGTACCGCAAAAATAAAATAAAATTAAATTAAAAGTAAAATAATAAAAAAATCTTTCCCAAAACCTAAGTCAGGGCACCATTTCTAAGCAGCCATCAGAAATACAATGCACAGGAATGCTAACGTTCCTCAGCGAAAACTACAGCATCTTGCGTTCACCTTTAACCCTAAGTAGGAGTGTGTCACTGCTTTTATTATAAAAGGGAAACAGCTTTGTTTCCCATTTTTCTTGCTTTGTTTTCTTCACAGAAACAAAGTGCACCCAAAAGTACAACGGGCCCAGAACATTCATTTTCTGTTATCACAGGGACTTGACTTCTTACAAACACCCCTCAAAGGCAGGGCAGGTTCAGGCAGCCAGGTGCGGGTCCTTTGAATCTGTCACTTGAAGGATCGCGCATGGGAAATGAGATTCCAACCAGGCAGACGCTGCTGGGTGAACTTTATTCTTCCATCTGTCTGCCCGGTTAGCTTTACCAACTGTATCCTCCTGTGTCACACTTGCTCCTGAGGAAGAGGAATGGAGACCACTTGGGGGTCAGGGATGCCACGTTTCCCACCAGAGCGATTTCAGGGGGACAGTGCCTCATGAGTGAGGGAAGACAAAGGATGCTCTACATTATTCCAGGAGGGGAAGCCATTCGCCGGGACACTGTGCACCTGAAAGATCCGAAATTATCTTCTTTTCTAGGATTTGCCAGGCCTTTAGGTCCACAGGCACTGTTCAGCCCCCGGGCCCCTTGTCCCATAACAGGAGAAAGCAGGCCTGGCCTGGGGGCTAGGGACAGCCCTCTGCTGTTTGTTTGTTTGGTTTTTGGTACCAGGAATTGAACTCAGGACCTTGTGCTTGCCAGGCAGGCGCTTGTGCCACTGAGCTATATCCGAGGCCCACCACTCTGCAGAGCAGATGAGTCGGGAGTCTGTGGGATCCTGCCTGGGCTGCGCGTGGGGACCACGGGGTGGACCCTCCCTTCCCAGACACGCTCCAGTGCGACACAGTCCCATCCGCAGAAGCCTCTCCTCATCCCTCCTGCTCTAAAAGCCTCTGGCGAGTTTCCAGCACGATCTCCTCCATTACTTCCGGCTTTAAGATATCTTTGATCTGAAAAAGATGAAAGGTAAGGTATGTGTTCATCAAGAAGCCAGCCACAAGCAGAGCAGCAGACCAGCTAAACGCAGACACCTCCTGTGCCGTCCCTGTCCTTCTATCAGAGCAGGAGCAGGGGTATGGCCTGCCGCAGCCAGCCTAAGGGGTCAGCAGGACTCCCTGCGGGGGAGCCCGAAGAACAAAGGCACTGTTCTGACATTCATGAAAACACGGCTGAGGATTTGGGAAGGGGAAGAGGAGGTCAGGGGGCTATTGTCACAAAGGAGTCGCTTCCAGGCCCCAGCCCCACCCCCAAATCCTCAGGCTGAGGCTAGACAGAATACCGCCAGTTCCTGGGGACAGACCTGCGGGACACTAAGGGACCGGTAAAAGTGCTTGGGACACAGGACTGCGAGCCTGAAGAAACCCACAGGCCAGTGAGAGGAAGGGAGGTGGCACCTGGTGCGGAAGGGACGCCTCATAGCAGTACAGAATGCTGGTGTCGTACAGCATCATCCTCTGAGTCACCAGCGAGACGACGCAGTTCCGGAGCCGGGATATCACCTCCCGATCCGCCAGCGACACGGGCTATAGGGGCATGGAGGGACGGGGACAGAACCAACGTGAGCGGTGTCCAGTGCATCACAGGAGAGACCGTTCAGACTGGGACAGCACAGCTCCAGGATTCCACACAGGCCAACAGCAGACCCAGGGAGAGGACAGTGTGCGCAGCTTCCTCAGGGGCTGCTGGGCTGCTGTCCTGCACCTTTGCCACCGCTGCCAACAAGGAACCAGCCCCAAATCTGTCTCTCCCGGGAGGAGAAGGCAGTTCTGCCACCATGCCCCTGCTTGCTGGAAATCCACGCTCACCTGGGCTACGGCAGTGACACGCAGTCGCAGACTGCACAGTGACACGCCCACCCCCCAATGCTGGTCTCCTGCAATTAAACCACCTAGCAACACTGCAGCTTAATTTATCAGTACTCTCTCTTTTTCAATTAATTTTTTTTTTTTTTTTGAGACAGGGTCTCGCTATGCAGTTCAGGCTAGCCTTGAGCTCCCTTTGTAGCCCAGGCTGGTCTCGAACTTGCAATGATCCTCCTGCCTCAGCCTCCCAACTGCTGGGATTACAGGCGTGCACCACCATGCCTGGCTGATTTATCAGTACTCTCTCTATGCAATGAGAGAGAGTAACAATGAGAGAGACTAACACTGACATCTCAGCACACATCCTTGTCATTAAATGGCACAACACCATGGTTTAAAAAGCAAGAAATTTCAAACAAGGTGTGGTGGTGCACGCCTGTCATCCCAGCTACTCTGACTGAGGAAGAAGGTCATAAGTTCAAGGCCAACCGGGGCAACTTTGTGAGACCCCATCTCACAACTGGCTGGCACCCGGCTCAGTGCAAGGCCCTGGGTTCGATTCTCAGTACCAAAAAGGTAAAAGGGAAGAAAGCAGCAAACCCCGCCTGGAGCTCTGCACGGTGCTTCCTCACCTCCAGGTTTGCGACGAAGCCCCCCGCGTCCTCGTCTTTGTGCTCCGGGGTCGGGTAGATCCAGATGAAGCCGTTGTTACCCAGGATCACAGAGGCGCCGCACGGCAGATCGTGGAAGTGGGTCTTCTGCCGCTTCACCAGGGACGGGGAAACCTGCACCAGCACGCCCTGGCCCAGCTGGAGAGAGTGGGGCCGGCACCGTGAGCCCATCCTGACAGGGACAGGCGGCTTCCAGACCGCACACCAGCTACAGCCAGGTCAGCGTGCGCCGCAGAGCTCAAGTACGTTTGCGCAGATCGTATTTCCACGTCCCAGGCTGTTTGCATGTCTCAAAGGGTGACTGTCATGCTCACCTGTCACTTCCCTTTGTAGGCACTGCTGTGAGCTAACCCAGGGCGGCAGCCGTCAGGGACACTCCAGACACGTGGGTGTGCGCCAAGCCCTCCCACCGGCCAAGCACTGCGGTCCTGCCCCGTGACCCAAGCTCGTCCCTCACCCCAAGCATCCCTGTCGGCAAGGGTGGGGTGTGAGCCAGGGCCAGTCCTGCGGTGAAGGGTCTGCAGGCCCCGCCCTGAGGGCCAGCTGCTCATTGCAGGGTCTCCTCCCCGTACACCAACGCGGGTGGCCGCTGCCCCTCCACCACGGGAAGGGCTTTCCCTAGAGCTGAGAAACTAGAAGCGCGCGCTACGCAAGTTGGCCCGTCATGTGTCATGTAACCTCACAGGCGGCAGAACTGCACTTAGAGGCTCAGGTAACAATCATGTCTTTGTTGGTGACACAACCTGTTTTACTGAGCTGCCTGCTGACTGAGACTCGCTGCCCTTCTTGGCATCCCCCAAGCGGGCAGAGCCCACGCCTGGGAGGAGGGGTATTTCTGCCAGACAGGAAAGGACAGATATGCCCCCTCCTCCCACCAAGCTCTGCGAAGGCCTCCGGGCGAGGGGATGACAGCCGTCAGCACTCAGGTGCCAGGGCTCTTCTGGTTGGCGTGGGGGCGCTGTGGGGATGCGGAGACGGACCGGAAGCCTCAGTGGGCACACGGCAACAGCAAGCGCGTGACTTACTTTTCCGTATTTCAGGCTCCTCGTGTGCAGAGAGACGGCTCCGTCAGAGAACACTGCCTGGACCTCCGCCTGGCCAGGGCCGTGAAGGAGCAAACGGCAGGCTCGGTGTCCACGTGCACGTCCCGGCCTCCCTCACCGCCCGGCCCCACCCTGTCAGCAGCCGGCACCCAGCGCTTAGGCGGCCTAAGAGGACATCCACGTGACCTCGCCTCTCCCCTTGGGCGACATGGACACCCTGATACAAACACCTTTCTGCTCCCTGGGATAAGATTTAACACTGAGAAAATCTGAGCCTGGACTACAGCATGGGTTCCCAGGAGCTACATGACCCAGAGAAAAGAAAAGTATCCAGCAGAGCCCTGGACCCAGGCCCAGGTCTCGGGTCCCTGAGAGGATGACCAGCTCCTCCGTGGCAGACACAGGTGAGCGTGAAGCCCTTTCCAGCCCCAGGGAAAGCGCCCGTGGGGACACGGCGCACAGGATACACTGATGAGGTCCCCTTCCTGCAGGAAGCCTCGCATGGCAAGCTCGTCCTCCGCAGATCTTCTCCTCTGAGACAAAGAAACGACGGTGCTCAGGCCCAATCCCCAGACCTCTTCCCGCTTCCTTCTCTTTCACTGCTTCAGATCTGTGAAGCCAACCCTGACGCCCAGCCCCTCAGAACTACGCTAAGAGGAGGTGACCCGAGGTACCGGCGCCACGACTTACACCTGGAAGCCCCCTCTGCCTCTTCCGTCCCTCCCTGCTGAGGAACAGTCAAGCCCCCTGCCAAACCGCCCGGGCGCCCCCTGCGGCTGTGCCTGCACGGCCGCTCCCCTCCCTCTCCCACTCCCTGAAACATTCAGGTTCTCTCCACCCCCCAGCCATCAGCGCCCATGCCAGCGTGAGCTGTGCTCGCTGAAGTCAACCCTTTGCGCCACATGCCCGTTTCCCCTGCTGCCAGGCACTGGGAGCACTCGTCTCCCACCCTGCTGGCCTGTGGGGTCTCAGGGCTCTCCACCCAGCGGCCTCCACCCTGGCCCCCCGAGGCACGGCACAGCCAGCCTCACTGTACGCGGACGCTGGGCTGCACCACGCTCTGTCCCGAAGGCTGCAGCTGAGGCGCTGGCATCACCAAATGCCACTCAACTCACAAAAACTAATCAAAAGACAACTTTTCCAGGAACACCCACTGCGCAAAGCCGATACACCCCGAAAAGGAGACTCATTAGCAGCAACATCTGAGCATGCCTCTCCCCAACTCTGCCGAGATCCCTTCCCAAGGCTGCTTCTGATCTTACCACACACCAGTCACTGCCCGCAGTGAGACCTGGGCCAGAAGTACACGCAGGCAGCAACCTTCACGACAAAGTAACAGGCACAAGCTCAGCATGGGACAGAGCTCCCTGTGCAGCAAGGGCGCCACCGCTGTCACTAGCGAACGGCACAGGTCAGGACACAGCAGGACGCTTACCAGCTCTCCGCCTGGAAGGTTCATGGACGAGAGGAGCAACACCGAATCCAGCCTGGAGTTGGTATCCACCTTCCACCTCTTCTGCTGAACCTACAAGCAAAAAGGTGCACACCTGGACACCGCTTCAGGAGGAAGAGCTCACGTCATAGGAGACCAACAACTGCGGTGGTGGCGTATGCCTTTAATCCCAGCACTAGCAGGGCTGAGGCAGGAGGAACGCCCGCCGCAAGTTCGAGGCCAGCCTAGGCTACCTACTGAGTTCGAGGCCAACCCGGGCAACAGAGCGAGTCCCTGTCTCCAAAGAAAAAAAAACGGTGGTGGGGGGGATAATAATCCCAAATATAACAAGCTAGAGGTCAGACCACAGGCCCATGTAATGAATGCCTTTTGAAAACAACTCCATGTAGACCAGCTGCCCCACCCTTTAAGTACCACCGGCCTTTACTTTGAACAAACCAATACGACATCAACTTACCTCAGTGATTCTCCCTACTACAATGTCTCCTACTTCACCGTTGTACCTGGAAGATAAAAGGTCATGCCTCAGTGAACAGGCCAGCCAGGGATATAGCTCAGTGGCATAAGCGCTTGCCTGGTGAGGGCAAGGTCCTGAGTTCGATTCCTGGTACCAAACAAAAAAAAAGTGAACAGGCCTTCTCACAGACCGAGCACCCATGGAGATTTCGGTTAAACAGGACAAGGGACCTGGGTAAGCGCCGTGCTTAGCAGACTCATAACTGTGCTGCTTGGACCTAGCTTCAGAAAGTCCAGTTCTGCTGCCCGAAGTGTCCTCTAACTATCCTTGCACCAACCACGCGTTGCAAGTAGCTCCCTTAGTCAAATGTCCCTATTCTGCGGAATTCATGACAGTAGGAGGCCTGCGGTGTTTCCTCGTGTGGTGGATTAACAACTAGGGGTCACCCTGGAACACCGAGCTGAACTGAGTCAGGTGGTGCTGGCTGTGGAGGGCCCACCTGAGGACTGTTGCTAACAGCATAGAAGGAGAACTGGAGGGGAAGATGGTGCTGTGGATTCCCCTGGAAAAGCCTGTCAAGCTGGCTTTCTTGATGCGAATTCGGCTGTTCTCATCACCAGGGGAGCTCAAGTCCTCACTGTCTCTGAGGAAGGCTGCGGTTCTTTTCGGGGGAGCTCTGGTCCTTACTTTGAGCATCGCTCCCTGGCTCCAGTGCGGACCCCTCATCGGGCTGGCACAGATCCTTCATCCCACTGGCCTTTGGACCTTCCCAGTGCAGATCCTTGACACAGACTTGCATGAGATATTGTGGGCTCTGAGCCTCCAGCTGGACTCAAGGAGGACATTGCCATGGGTTCTAGGTCTTTAGCTGGGCTCGTGAAGGACACTGCCAGTGGACCCAGGCCCTCAGCTGGATTCTTTGGGTCTCTGGTGTGTGGACAGATCTCCTGCACTCTTGCATTTGGCTCTTTGGGTGAATACTATAAAATAATCTTATAAAATGTGTGTCCTGTATTAAATCCTTTCCCTGGAAACCCCAACTACAACACTTGTGGAATGCAAATGGGCTCTGCACCGGCCAGGGCAGGAGAAAGCAGGTTGAGCCAGGCCACTAGGCCACTATTCAAAGGGACTTGCTGCTCACTTGCCGGCTCCTAAATTCTAACAGAAATCCTCTAAGGAGATCGTGCAGTTACCCTCACGCAGTGCAGGCAGTAACCGAGTCTCGGAGCAGGCAGGTAACACAGGAAGACTCTGAAACTGGCACTGATTTCTCTCACCCTTCCTACGGTCAAGTTCACAGCCCCAGACCTACAGCGGGACAGGGCAGGTGGGTGGGGGGTACAGGGTAGGTAAGGGAAGGCAGAAAAGACCCGGCCAGACCCAGAGAATACACACCTTCCACTCTCACCTGGTTTTCAAGGCTTTCACACAGATCAGCTTGTTCACTCTCTCCACAGAGCCGGCCACAGATGCAATGAGCTTCTCTTCCCCCATGTACGTCCCATGGCCCCTACGGCAAGACAAGGACACAGCAAAACGACCCCAGTTAACACCCGAGTCCTCAGCCGCGCAGACAGGTGTGCTCCTCAAGCTCCACAGGCTGCACCTGCCCTAACAGCCGGGCGCCCTTTCTCCTGGAGCTCTGTGGACATCTCCTTGCTCTTGCTCAGATCTGGTCATACGTCACTTTCTCCAGCAGCACAGCGCAGCAGGTCCCTTCCTCAGCCACCATTCCTACCACATTCCCAAGCCCATTCTGCTCACCCCACTCTACTTTTTTTCCCCAGTGTATTTCTCATCAAGTGTTTTTAATCACTTGTGGGATTTACTGTTTACCTCTTTCTTTCTGTTAGAACATAAAGTCTACCACTTTGTCCACTACTATACTTCAACCATACAGAACATAAATATATTCTGAAAGAATGAATGAACGAATGAGTCGTGTGTGTGTGTGTGTGTGTGTGTGCGCGCGCGCGCGCGCGTGTTTTGCAAGGGATTGAATCTAGGGCCTTTGTCCTGAGCTACATTCCAGCCCTTTTCATTTTTAGACAGGGTCTTGCTAAATCAGTCACTAAGTTGCTCAGGCTGAGCTTGAACTTGGGATCCTCCTGCCTCAGCTGTCTATAGTGCTTGGATTATAAATATGCACCACTTCGCCCAGCTGAAAAATGAACCCTAAGATTTCTTAGCACCCAATAACCTTAAACTAAAAGCTTCCAGGGCAATGCCATAAATGCTGTGCTTGTCTTTCTATGTTCATGGGGAGGCGATGTACCATTGCCAATAACGTTGACGATGGTGATATACTTGTGGGTTTTGCTTTTCTTACATTATTTATTTAACCCTCACTGCCCTACCAAACAGCTACTGTTGTCACCAGTGTCTTACTGACTGCGGGGAGACAGGAGCTACAAATATAGTAAGGTAGCAGGCTTGAGACTGGGCAGCCTGGCCCCAAACTCTGTCCTCTTTATTCTAACGCACACTTCTGCCCTTCTACCCTTAAACACACCATCTGCACAGTGGGTGCCTGTAGCACTGTGCATGTTTGCCCTAAGTCCAAACAGTTACTGACCCCAAAGCCAAGCCCAGGCTCTGACACGAGGAGGCCCAAACAGGGATGCCCATGTCCCCTGGGACAGCCGAAAACCGAGGACAGGTCCCTGCCCCTCGCCCTCTCCGGTGCTCCTCCTGCGAGCAAGCCTCAAAGATCGGGACTTCGGAGCCAGGAGTGGCGGCTCACGCCTGTAACTCTAGCACTGGGAAGGCTGGGGCAAGAGGACAGCCCCGGGTTCGAGTCCAGCCTGGACTATATGGTGAGTTCAGGGCCAACCTGGACTACACTGCGAAACCCTATGCCTCCTCCCCCGCAAATCTGGTCTTCGGGCACAGGATTCAAAACAGCCGGCAAAAATCAGGAGGTTTCGGAGCCAAGATAAACTCGCAGGACACAGGGACTGCGGGGACACGGCGAGTGGGTGCTCAGGAGGCGCCCCGGGCCCGGCGGGGCCTCACGGTGCCAGGGGACCAAAGGCCCGGGCTGACGGCTTGCAGCCCACGTGCAGCGCCCCGCAGCCGCTCCTTGCGACCGCGGGCCCCGCAACCTCGCACGTACCGCATGAAGCCCGTGTCCGTCGTGATCGTGTCTCCCGGCACCACCAAGTGTTTCTTAGTATCGCGGCCCAGGGCTTCACTGAGCGGCTTACGCGCCACTGGAAGTCTCATCTCCATCGCCATCTTGGCGCCAACAGTGTGCGCAGGCGCAGCTCGCCCGCCACGCCCACGGACGCTGGAGGGAGGCCAGGGCTTCGGAGCAGCCGCCAATGGGAACTCACGGGGTGGCCACCATGTTGATTATTGGCAACCATGACGTTTACCTAAGGGGAAAGAAGGAGCCCAGTTGCCATGTTTACTATTGGCAAGGGAGCACTTGTGGAATAACAGAATCATTAACTACCGTGGAATAAGAGAATGTCACGTTGTAGGGCGTTTGGCTTTTTACCCAAACTGCCTCGTCCTGGAACTGCTGAGTTTCCGTACAACTCTAAGCCACTATGATCTGATTATTTTATGTAGGAGCGCTCAAGAGGATGAGGGTGGGAAATCTCCAGAAAACACTTTCTGAATGAACAGAAAAAAGAGCCCAGCCGGGCGTGATGGCGCATACCTGTAATCCCAGCACTTGGGAGGCTGAGGTAGGAGGATCATTGAGAGTTCGAGGCCAGCCTGGGCCACATAAGTGAGTTCAAGTCTAGCCTGAACTGCATAGTGAGACCCTGTCTCAAAAAAGACCAAAAAAAAAAAAAAAGAGCCCTTTGCGTACCGTTCCTAGTGGTAGCGCAGGATTCTGCGTTTCAGCCATCAGCTCCACTCCCCAAATAGTGCTCCCTATGCCTTCTCTTCCCCTGCGTCGTTTACAACAACCCGAATTTCGACCTCAAAGAATTGGAAAAGCTAGTTCTCCGCCCCTAGTTCTCCGCCTCTAAGGAGGAGTACGTAAAATAACTTGCACCCCGATAGATCAAGCCTGGAGCCTCCTGAAGACCTATCAAGCCATTGTTTTCTAAATCTCCAACAGGATAGTCTTCTCTTCGCCTAAGCAAAGCTCACGTCCACGCTGTCGAGAAAGCTAGCCCTGCCAGGCAATCGCGGACAGACACGCTAGCGCCCAAAGAAAGGGTCCCGGAGTAAGCGGGCAGCCAGACCTCGCCTCCTCCCTGCTGGCGGAGTCGCCCATCTGCTGCGTCGGACTGTGACCACAAGAGGGCGACGGTGTCCTTTGAGCCAGCATGGCCTAGGCAGGCGGCTGAGGAGCCAGGCCTCAAGAGGGTCCCTAGACCCACAGGGGGGACCTCATAATGCTGAGATTTTTATACAGGAGGAAATCGAGGCCCCAAAAGGACCAGCATTCCCATAAGTAAGTGGGGGCAAGGCCGATGCAGGTTCCACCTACACCAGCTTTGCCCTTGAGTCTGCACTGCTTACCAAACGCTGCCTGAGTGTTTTACTGTCCTTGCTAAGCCCTTCGCAAGCATCCCGGTATTTATTCTGCACCGTGGGCCCGTCCAGGACGCGGGGCTGAGGTCTCCTGGTGATGGGCACTTAGGGCCAGTGAGCCCTCAAAACAGCCGTGCGCTGGGACTAGGATCCAAGACCCCACATTCGCCACGCCGTGCCTGTCTGCCCCACGCACAGGCACCGGGAGCGGCCGCCTGTCCCTGGGGCTTGTTACCTATGTGGATTTCAGAGCCCAGGAGCAGGCGCGGAGGCTCTGCAGAGCGGGGTCCGGGAGGCGGCGATGTGTGTCCTGACTCACTATGTGATATCACTGACCAGCCAGGTCTAGCCACCCATTCTTCCCACCTGCCACCACCTTAGCCTGGTCAAGGTCATTTATCCCTGCGGCCACTATAGTAACTCCTGGCTCATCGCCCCAATTTTACATTGCGAGCGCGCGCGGGCGCACACACACACGCACACACACACACACCATCCAAACTCCATGCAGCAGCCAGAGGAGCTCTTTGAAACAGATCACAGGGGCTAGGGATTTAGCTCAGCGGCAAAAGCGCCTGCCTGAAACAGATCACATTAAATCACATTCATGCCTAAAACACTCCTGGTGCTTCTCCCTACACTAAGAATAAATCCAGACTCTCATCATGGCCGCTGCCTGTCTCAGCCTCACTCTGCTCATGCCCTGCGGCCATGACGCAAGAGGCAGCAGCCAAACCCACCGGCCTCTCGGGGTCTCCTGCACCACACTCCCCACTGCCTGGCATCAGCCGGCTTTGGGCTTTCCTGTTTGCAGTCTCCTTTCCCAGGACGTTGTACGACCAGTGCCTTGTCCTGCTCCAGTCTTGCTCAAATACCCTCTTCCCAGAAAGAGCTCTCCAACCTCCTTCTCTAGATAACTGTCCAGTCCCTTTCCTGCCCCTTAATCCCATTTTATTTCTTTTTTTTCCCTTGCATTTGTTAAATTTTATTGATACAGGGATGGGGAGATAGCTCTGTGGCATAAGCGCCTGCCTGGCAAGCACAAGGTCCTGTGTTCAATTCTCAGTACCAAAAAAAAATGTATTGAGGCATTTTAATACAAATACTGGTCACATTCATCATAAGGAATTTGCACCTGTGCATGACCTATCTTCCTTCCTTTTTTCCCATTCCGCTCCCCTCCCTTCATCACTTTTCCCCTCCTTATTAACAAAAGCTTTGTTTCCATTTTTCCTTCTATTTTCTTTTTCTTGTCCTTTCTTTCCTTCCCCCTCCTCGTTCCTCTACTCATTTCAACATTTTTGTCCCATTTCCCAATATCTATTACACCTTTTAGTCCTTATTTACATTTTCAGTTTCTCACACCAGAGAAACAGCGTGGTATGTACATGTGCGTCTGATTTATTTCTCTTAAGAGTATGGTCTCAGTGTACATCCAGCTAGCTAGAAATGTTCCAAACTTATCCTTTTTATAGCAGAGTAGTACTCCATTGTATAAAAAAATCCACATCTTGCTTGACTATTTCTCAGTTGATGGGCTTTTGGGCTGTTTCCAAGATTTAGCTATTACAAACTGTGCTGCTATAAACGTGGGTGTGCATATATCACTATGGTATGATGCTTTTCTTTGGGGAAGATACCAAGAAGAGGACTACCTGGGTCAAATGAAACCTCTAGCTTTAGTTTTTTGAGGAATTGCCACACTGATTTCCACAGTGGTTGCACCAGTCTACACTCCCACCAACAGTGGAGAAGGGTTCCTTTTCCCCCACAGCCCCGCCAGCATGTTATTGGTTGATTTCTTGATACTAGCCATTTTTTCTGGAGTGAGATGGAATCTCAGCATTGTTTTAATTTGCATCTCTCAGATGACCAGTGATGGGGAACATTTTTTCATATTTATTTGCCATTTCTATTCTTCATCCGAGGAGTGTCTACTTGTTTCAGACCCCCATTTTTGAATTGGGATCTGATTTTTGAGGGGTTTATTTTTTGAGCTATTTATATAACCACAGATCCTGATAGTGGACATTCTTGTCTTCCTGATTTTAGTGTGAAAGCTTTCAGTTTTCATCCATTCGGTGTGATGTTGAT
Source organism: Chinchilla lanigera (assembly GCF_000276665.1). Lineage (NCBI taxonomy): Eukaryota > Metazoa > Chordata > Mammalia > Rodentia > Chinchillidae > Chinchilla > Chinchilla lanigera. The sequence goes on along the minus strand of NW_004955513.1, from coordinate 636,457 downwards.
TGTTGGTTTGTCATAGACGGCCTTTATCAGATTAAGGTACAGACCATCTCAATTTTCTTTATGGTTTTTATCATGAGTGGGTGCTGGACTTTATCAAACACTTTTTATGCATCTGTTGAGATGATCATATGGTTTTTGTCCTTGGCTCTGTTAATACGGTGTGTTACATTTATTGGTTTGCATATGTTGAACCATCCCCTCATCCCTGGGATGAATCCTGCTAGGTCATGGTGTACAATCTTCTTGATGGTCTGCAGCATTCTGTCTGCCAGTATCTTATTGAGGATTTTAGCGTCTATGTTCATGAGGGAGACTGGCCTGTAGTTCTCTTTTTCTGGTTGGATCCTTCTCTGGTTTGGTAGTAGGGTAATGCTTGCTTTCAGGAATGAATCTGGGAATACTGCTTCCTTTCAATTTCATTAAAGAGTTTGAGAAGTAGTGGCATTAGATCTCTAAGTTTCTTGTAGAATTCAGTAGTGAATTTTGGGCTTTTCTCTGTCGGTAGGTTTTTAATTATATCTTCAATTTCATTGGCTAATACTGGTTTCTTTAGAATTTTTATGTCCTCTTGATTGAACTTTGGTAATTCATATGTGTCTAGGAATCTCCATTTCTTTCATGTTTTCCATCTTACAAGAATACAGTTTCTCAAAAAAAAAAAAAAATACAGGTTCTCAAGGTAGGTATTGATGATCTTCTGGATTTCTACAGGATTTGTTATGATTTCAACCTTTTCATTCCTAACTGCATGGATTTGAGTCTTTTCTTTCTTTTGATAAGATTGGCTAAGAGTTTGTCAATTTTATTCAATCTTCAAAGAACTAATTCTTTGATTCATTGATTCTTTGTATTGTTCTCTTAGTCTCCATTGTATTAATTTCTGCTCTGATCTTTCTTTCTTTCTTTCTTTCTTTTTTTTTTTTTTTTTTTGAGACAGGGTCTCACTACGCAGTTCAGGCTGGCCTTGAGCTCACTTTATAGCCCAGGCTGATCTCGAACTCCCAACGATCTTCCTGCCTCCGCCTCTAGAGTGCTGGGATTACAGGTGTGTACCACCCATGCCTGGCTTTCTCTGCTCTGATCTTTATAATTTCTTCCCCCAAATGAGCTTTGGGCTTGACTTGCTCTTATTTTTCTAGAAGGCTGAAGTTCAACATTAGGTTATTTGCTCTTACTTTGTTTTTCTGAGGGAATTCACCACTATACATTTCCCTCACAGGACTGCTTTCATTGCATCCCATAATTTCCAGTTTGTTGTACTGGCATTATCATTTAACTGCATGCCATATTTTTGGTGAGTACTGGGAATGAAACTCGGTACCTCATGCTTGCCAGGCAGGCACTGCACCACTGAGCTAAATCCCCAGCAGAAACTAATTTCTTCTTTAATTTCATCTGTGACCCACTGGTTGTTCAAGAGAGTATTATTGATTTCCATGTGTCTGTGAAGTTCTTGTGGTTTCTTTTGCCATTGATTTCCAATTTCATTGCACTATGATCTGATAATATGCATGGGGTAATTTAATTCCTTTGCATGTACTTAAGCATGTTCTATGAGCTAGTATGTGGTCTTTTTTAGAGACTATCCCATCTGCAAATGAGATAAATGTGTATTCTGGTGTTGTGGGGTGGAAAACTCTATAGACTTCTACTAAGTCCATATGTTCAAAATTTGGTTCAGTTCTGCTATTTCTTTGTGAACTTTTTGTCTAGTTGATCTGTCTGTTTGTGACAGTGGGGTACTGAGGTCTCCCATTACAATTGTATTAGTATCTATTTGATTTTTTATGTCTGTTAAAATTTGTTTTATACAGTTGCATGTGCCAGTATTATATATATATATAT
>NW_004955513.1:627300-634512 GCF_000276665.1 Chinchilla lanigera | reverse complement strand
ATATTTATAGCTGTTACCTTTTCTCTTGGATTGTTCCCTTTAAAGGCTGTAGTGACTTTTTTTGTCTCTCTTAATCAGTCTTGACTTAAAATCCACTTAGTCTGCAAACAGAATAGCTACTCCTGCTTTTTTCCAGGTTCTTATTGCAGGAGTATTGTTTTCCATCCATTGACTTTCAGTCTTTGAATTTCCATTTGAATTAAACGTGTTTCTTGTATGCAGCATATTGTTAGATCTTGCTTCTTGATCCATTCTGCCAGTCTGTTTCTTTTGACTGATGAACTGAGACCATTAACATTGATGGTTATAGCTGATGTTATTGACTTCCCCTTGTCATGTTATTTTCCTGCTGTTGGTTCCCTTTTTTCCTCTCTGTTTGAGTGCTTGCCTTGCCTGGTGGATTCTTTCTGTTGGGGTTCATGGAGTTGTGGTCTTTACTATCTCTTTCTAGAATGTCCTTCAGAACATTTTGGAGTGCTAGTTTGGTGCTCATGAATTTCTCTGGGTGTTCTTTGTCATGGAAGTATCTCATTTATCCATCAATTTTGAAAGTGAGTTTTTTTGAAAGATAGTTTTGCAGAGTACAACAATCTGGGTTGAAAGTTGTTTTGTTTTAGAGCTTGAAATACTTTACTCCAAGGTTTCCTTGACTTAAGGGTTTGTGTTGAGAAGTCTGCTGTGATTCTGATGGTCCTTCCCTTATAGGTGATTTGTTTCTTTTCTCTTAACAGCTTTTAACATTCTATTCTTATGTTGAATTTCTGGAATCTTGACTATTATATGTCTTGGTGTAGATTTTTTGATCATGGTTAATTGGAGTTCTATATGCCTCACTTATTTGTATGTCAGATTCTTTTTCCGTGTTTGGAAATTTTTTTGCCATTACTTCTTTGAATGGATTTTTTATGTCATTAGGGCAATCTTTTTCACTGACTGTAATCAATTTTTTTTCTAGCAGCTGTTAGATTGATTTTTTTTTTGGCCCCTTGTTATTTTTAAGAAATGTTTAGTTTTTTGATTGTTAACCACAATCTTGTCTTATAGATCTGGTGTTCTGGCTTCACATGAGATCATTCTTCTGTGTATACTTTCTATGGCATTTTTAATCTCCTGGCTATCTGTTTCAATCAGTTGCATGGATTCCATTTCTTTACTATGTTGGGTGTTCATGGTCTCCATCATTTTCCTAAATTCCTCTATTTTTTATCTATATCTTCTCTAGAATTACTAACCAAGTCTTTTATTATGGTAATCATCTCTGTAGTTATCTAAGAAATTACTTTTGATTTGATTTTTCCTAGAGCCTCAATCATCTGCTCTATTACTTTTACTTTTCCCACTCCAGAGAGTCCAGGAGGATGGCTTTTGAGCTGTTTCACCTCACTGTACCCTGGGTTGTCTTTGGTGAGCTGGAAGTCTGGGGTTGAATCTTGCTTAACTGTCATCTCACTTTCTGTTTTCTTAGTTTAATTACTGGGTCAATGCTTCTCTATTGCTTATGGCAGGTAGCTTTATTACTAGTATTTAGAACCCTTAGGAAATGATATGTCTCAGAGGAGCCTTCCAGGTATAACCGGCTTTTGGATTCTGAGTCTGTTGCAAGTTCCTACCTCTTCAATTTACTGGGGATGACAAGTTGCTGCCTATTTGGCCCAGCCCCAGATTCTTTGGCACTGGCCTATATTGTTTATGACCCTTAGGCAATCTCAATCTTAGCACACAGGAAGAATAACTGATTAGAACAGTTATGTCACCTTTGTTGAAGTAGTAGAATCAACAATAGCATCAAACACAGCCTAGAAAAGGACAAACTGTGGTAACTATTAATTTGCCAGCTTTAACTGTATGAATTATATTTGTGGTTATATAACAAAATCTAAAACAAACCAGGAAATTGTATACAGTAAATATGTCATCAATATGGCATACTATTACCCTCTGGGGAGAAAATTTTAAAGGAATTAAGAGAAAAATAGAGAAATAGAGGAAGAGGAAGAGAGTAGAAGCAAGGCTGGAGGACAAAGGAAGATTATGAGAACTTTGGGAAACTGGTGAAGGTGCCAGGAGAGAAAGAGAGAAGGAAGAAATAAAAACAAGAATAGAGCAGAACAATAACATCAGAAAAAAAATAGAAACAATGTAAAAACAAGAAAAAATAATCAAAAAAACAAAACAGGGCTGGGGATTTAGCTCAGCGGCACAGCACCTGCCTGGCAAACGCAAGGTCGTGAGTTTGATTCCTGGTACCAGAAAAAAACAAACAAACAAAAAAAAACAAACAAGAAAATAAAGCAATGTCCATGTTAGGTCATATTTCTGCTGTCACTGGAAACAAGGCAGGCAGACAGTCCAGATCTGTGTTGAACAATCCCAGCAAGGCAGCTGTAGATTTACAGTGGGGTAGGGGATAATCCCAGCAAGCTTGTAGCTTTAGCTCCACTGAAGTTCACGCTGGTTTCTGGCTGTAAGGCTGCAACCCGATTTGTTCAGACTGCAACACTCCACCTGCCTCCTGCTGGCTTGAACTCAGCTCCTCGACCTCCTGCCATCTTGGACTCCATTCAGCCTCACCCTGTCACTGGGAGCCACTAGATGGCGCTGGAACTGCAGCTCTTCCGCGTTCTGAGCCCCCTGGCAAGAGGGCTACCAGCCAACTGTCCTCTCCTGGAGGGACGTCTGAACCCAAATAACTCACCAGCCACTGCAGTCTGCTGCAGCCGCTGCTCCTCTCCACCAGTGCACTTCTCTGTGGAGGCCTCTGGAGTCACCAGCAGTCACCTGCATCTGCGGGTTCGGGCTGTCTCTCCCACGCAGTGAGTCATCGCCAGGGAGAAAGAGCTGCCTGCCACCTGCTCCTCCTGCACTGAGGTCTCTATTTGCTCTCCCTGTGGGTTTCAGTTCTCACTTTAAATCCTTACTGGATCCTGGGGACCTGCTTCCTTCCTTCCTTTGCTTCCTCACGTTGCTGTATTCCAGTGTCTGGACACCACGTCTCAGAGAGGCTCTTTCTCTGCTGTTCACCACTCCACCCTCTTCCTGGAAGTGCCCCCTATTTTATTTCTCAACGCTGGGTTTTCTTATTTGTTTATGGTGGTCAGAAAACTGGTGCTTCATCTGTTTTGTTCAATATAGATCAGCTCTCAGTACTACATCTGGCCCAGAGAAGACAGAAAATATTTGTTGAAAAAATAAGCATAGCAGCCAGATATGGTGATGCACTGCTGCATTTCCAGCATGTGGAGGCTGAAGCAGGAAGATCAAAACCAAGTCCTGCCTGGGCAACTTAGCAACTTACCAAAACCCTGTCTCAATATAAAAAGGAAAAAAGGGCCTGGGGATATAGCTCAGCGCAAAGGCCCTGGGCTCAGTTCCTAGTACTGCTCAGGGTATATTTGCTTATTTATTTGTGTACCAGCTGTGTCCTCTGTATAATGAGCCCCACAAATACCTAGACTTGGTCTTTTGGGGACTACTGGAATTGAACCCAGGGGTGTGCGATCGCTAGCTCCATCTCTAGCCCTTTTATATTTTATTTTGAGACAGGCTTTCTCTAAATTTCTTGGGCTGGCCTTAAACATGCAATCCTCCTGCATCAGCCTCCCAAGTATGTACCACCACACCCAGCCAGACTTGGTCTATCTTGTTCCCTGGCTAATTCACAGGACTATGTATGAACCATTGTAGGCCCTCATATCAGCCTTGTCTTTGATTTTGTGTATTTTGGTACTCTGACCCCTTAGGCCCTGGCTGTCCTTGAAGGGATCTTCTTTCCCCGGGTTAACTGAATTCTAGGGTCAGTAAACAACTCACTCAAGACTGAGCCTTTCCTGCGAGACCACTCGATCCATAATCCATACCCATCACCTTTACTGCGCTCTCTCACTGCTCTGCCTCCTATTTCCAGGGACCTGTGGATGTACACAGGTGCTTTCTCCATGGCAGCCATTTGTGTGTCTGCTTGTCTTACAATTTTGAATTAAAACAAGCTCTAGAAACTAGGTGTGGTGGTGCATACCTATATCCCCAGCACTTAGGTGGCTGAGGCAGGAGGATTGCTATGAGTTTGAGGCCAGCCTAGGCTACATAGTAAGTTCAAGTCCAGCCTGAACTACATAGCAAGACCCTGCCTCAAAAAAAAAAAAAAAAAAAAAAAAATCAGGGTGTTGCACTCTCTAAGGCTGAGGCAGGAGGATCACAGGTTTGAGACCAGCCTGAGAAACTTAGTTAGTGAGACTGTCTCAAAATATAAAATAAAAAGGGTTATGGATGTTGCTTCGTGTGCAGAGTCGTGGGTTCAATCCCCAGTAACATCCCTTAAAGAGAAATTGGGGATCTGGATCTCCTTCCTTTGCATCTGAGTGGGTTTAGGACCACTTTGCTAGGCAGCACATGTCCAAAGTGGCTCTGTGTGATTTCCAGGGCTGGGGCAGCACGGACCATGCAACTGCCAGGTGCTTCCCGGGGGACACCTGCCTCTGTGCTGACATTGAGAAGCTTGGCTACCCTGAGCTGTCCTAGAGCGTGCGAGCAGTCGAGCGCCACGACTCCCCAGCCGTATCTCAGGCTCTTAAGCCCCACAAGGATGCACGTCCCAGCCAGCCAGCTTGGAGGGAGAAAGAGAGCTGCAAGCTCAGTGTATCTGTTCCTCTAATTCAGAAGATCCAAGGACCGAGGGTAGAGCGAAGGGTGCACGGAGAGGCGCAGCGGCTGCCTCAGGCTCTCTATGGAGTGACCCCCTGGGGGGCTGGCTGCAGGAGCCACAACCCTTCCCACCAATCAGAGCAAAGCTCTCATTTATTGGGCACTTACCAAGTACTTTATTTGTTTATATCCACAATCCCACTTTGTCCTCAGGAGTGGCTTCTGGGGTCAGACACCAGAGCTGGAACCCTGCTCTGCCACACACAGGACAAGTGACTTACTCTCGCCCTATGCCTCAGTTTCCTCGTACTTCAAAAGGAGCATCAGGAAAAAGGGGAGACACACCACCAGCTTGTGGTGAGTCCGGACATTCCTGGGACCTGTGTGTGTAAAACCCTAAGTGCAGGGCCGGAGCACAGAAATCGCTGCACAGCATGGCCTGCCGTTGAGGCTGTGTCTTCGAGAAAGCAGTCCAACGCTTCTGCTACCAATGGCCGGAAGTAAGAGGTTAGGAGGAGGGGCTCCACCTGGCTCACAGTGTCAGGGGGGTCAGTCTGTGGTTAGCTGGCTGCAGGGCAGAAATATCATGGAAGGCGTGGAGGAGTTCAGGGCACAGCAGCCGGGAAGCAGAGCGGGGAACAGCGCCGGAGAGGAAGGGGCGAGGGACCAGACACACCCAGAACACACCACGTGCTCTCATCCTTGGGTCCCAGGGCCTAGTCAAGCCCCGGCACACGAGGCTGCACACTTCCATGAGCGTGCACGGTGGAAGCAGCACAATTGCGGCCTCCGGCTGCAGTTACCTCACACTGCCACCAGGCGGGTTCTGGAGCCCAGGTGAAGCCCTGTGATCTGTTTAGCTGGGACTTCACAGAATTGAGTCACCCACCGATAACCGCTTAAATTTTGCTCAAGGGCCACAGGGGCATGAAAAGAGGAGCAGGAGCGAGGTTTGGAAGGGAGGGGGTGGCCCAAGGAGTGAAGCCTGAATTGGACCTGCAAGTGAACACCCCGGGTGGGCTTTCCTGTCCCTGGCCAGGAGCCAGGTGCCAAGGGGAATCTTCAGAGTGAGCCCGTGCGCTCGGCGCACCAGTGAGCTCTCTTGAGGGTCTGTGGGTGTGCACGCGGGTGTGCACAGCAGCGGGGCCGGATGAGGATGCACAGAGATGCCCGGAAGTGAGATCCTCAGGAGCTGGGGAGGATGGCACAGTCCTGGCTGGCATATGCGGAGCTCGGGTGTGACACACGCTCCCCAGCCCACACAGCTACTGACCAGCAGGTCCAGGAGAGGGGAGAGCCAGGCGGGCCTGCCATGCCCAGAAGCCGGACGCCTGTGTGCTCCTTGGCCCTCTTCAGCCTGGGTCCTCTACCCAATGCTCTGGGCGTTGTCCTGAGAGCATTATGCAATTCCAGGCATCGGGAGGGCACTGGGTGGTCATCTTAGTCCAGCCCAGCGTTTCTCTGAGCCCTTTAAATTGGCATGAAAACGGAAAACTAAGTAAATGCATGACCAGGTGTGGCAGTGCATGCTTATAATCCCAGCACTTGGGAGGCTAAGGCAGGAGGATCGCCACGAGTCTGAGGCCAGCCTGGGTTAGCAATGTGGCCTCCTCTTTGGGCTTTGACCGAACTGTGACACAAACGTTCTCCTGCAGAGGGCACCGCGGTAAAATTTCAGCACCAGTAAGGGGGACGATCGTCCTCACCCCTTGCCAGCTTCTGAGCGATTTCCTGATTTCCTTCTCACGCCCTCACGCGCGCACCCGCTCAAAGGCCAAAGGAGAAATGTTCCGAGTCATTTTTATTTTAGAATACAAGAGGTACAAATGTATTTACAGGTGTACATATACAATCAAATAATATATATCATAGTTTTGTAAATATCATTTAGATAACTATGTACAAAGGTAAAGTGACCATTTTCTGGAAGTAGAACACCGTTTCTGGAAAACTCTATACACTTTATACTTTTTAATTAATATTATAGTTTCTTTATCTTACAAAACGCCCGACGGGAATTCGGCTAAGTGGCCGGGACGCGGGGTCGACGCCAGAGGGCGCCCGCGGCCGGAGCTGGGGACGCACGGATGCGGGGGCCCCGGGACCCGTCGCGCTCGGAGCAGCTCCCCGGGCCTCTGCTGGCTGCTTCTGGGCCCCATAGCCCCCGACTCTCAAGGCTGTCGCCTTGGGCACCCCCTCTCCTGGCCGCCGAGCCCAGGACGCAGAGACTCGCGCCCTGCCAGCCCTGGGCGAAGGGGCACCGGGGGGAGGTCGCTCTGCCTTGATTCCCGAGCACGGAGCTCTCCGTGGGGGAAGGTGCGGATTCCCGCTTCTCCCGCGAGGGCCCTTGGGGACTCTCCTGCCACCCTCGACGGGGACGCCCGCCAGGGAGAGGGAGATCGGGGGTGCGGCCGGTCGTGAGTGACCCTCTCCCCGCCAAAGGGAGGCACAGAGCAACCAGACCAGCGGGGTGGCGAAGAGCGCGTGCCCCGGGGTGGGGCTCCTCCCGGGGCGCAGCGTGGCCGTGCAGCGCGCCGCGCCCGGGCGCTCACAGCACCATGGCCGGCAGGT
>NW_004955513.1:607834-627195 GCF_000276665.1 Chinchilla lanigera | reverse complement strand
CGAGTGCGGCTGCAGCGCGGCGCTGGGCGGCCGGTGGCGCGCGCTCTTCTGGTGGGCGCGCAGGCCGGCCAGCTGCGAGTAGGCGCTCTGGCACACCTGGCACTTGTAGGGGCGCTCGCCCGTGTGCAGGCGCACGTGGTTGCGCAGCGTGGACGACTGGCTGAAGCGGCGGTTGCAGAAGCGGCACACGAAGGGCTTGTCCAGCGTGTGGATGCGCATGTGCGAGCGCAGGTTGCTGCGAGAGTTGAAGCCGCGGTGGCAGATGACGCAGCGCATGCGGCCCGCCGTGCCCGCAGCCGCGTCCGCGGGGTGGAAGTCCTCTGGGCGCGGCGGGGGGGAGAGACGGGTTAGAGCCACAGAACCCGCGCGCAATGCACGCCACTCCACGCTCCGCGCCACCCGCGCCGCAGCCCGGCTCGGGGATCTGGGCCCTGCAGGCCTTAGGGCTGGGTCAAGTAGGAATTGGGTTCTCCATCCCTCTGGGAGCTCTGGGAGATCTTAGTGACTTGGCCCCCTAAGCTCAGCTTGCTCATCTGTCAGATGAGAATCCAGAGCTGGAAATGGTGGTGCACACCTGTGATCTCAGCATTGTGGGAGGCTGAGGCAGGAGGATAGCAAGTTGGAGGCCGAGGAGGATAGCAGCCTGGGTTATTTAGCGATGTGGTGAAACTCTGTTGCAAAATAAAAAATAAAATATAGGGCCGGGGATATAGCTCAGCGGCACAAGCGCCTGCCTGGCAAGCGCAAGGTCCTGAGTTCGATTCCCGGTACCAAAAAATAAAATAAAATAAAAAGGCCGGGTATGTATAAAGGCCCTGAGTTCAACTGCCGACATAGGGGGGGAAAAAAAGGGAAAGGAAAAAAGAAAAAAAAGGAACCTAGTCAAAAACCAGCATTGTTTAATTCATCTCCCAAATATCCATCGACCTTCCGCTGTGTACCAGGGAGTGCAGGTCAGGTTCTCATGCCTGCAAAGGCCATAGCAGTGTTGCCCCCGTAAGTAAAGGTCAGAAGTTAATGGCCTCAGGTTTCTCCTCTAACAATAAGGAGAATCAAGTTCCACAAGGGCTTAGTGAGGCTTTTGATGCTCATCAAAGGTTGCATTTCTTACCCAGGAAACCAGAGCTAGCCCGGTACTTGGCAAAGCATGTTTTAGTTTTTTGGTTTTGGTTTTGGTTTGGTTTTGCTGTTCCCTCCAGTACCAGGGAGTAAACCCAAGGTTTCTGCACTGAAGCCCTTTTCAGTTTTTGAGAGAGAGTCTTGCTAAGTTGCCCAGACGCTAGAGACTCCTGCCTCAGCCTCCCCAGTACTGGGATCACAGGCACCACTGCCACACCAGGCCTGTGGCATAGGTGCTGAGCAGGGGTGTCTGTGTTGATCAGCAGTGTTCCTGGACACACACAGGCTCGTTGTGCCCTGCTTCATACTTGATGTCAGCTCCTATGCCAGGGATAGGGGCAGGGACGGGATGTCCTGGTTGGAAAGGAACTCAGAGATCGCCCTGCCTGAGACCTTTCCTCCGAGGAAACTGAGGCTCAGAGCAGCCCCCAAGATTTCACAGTGAGTCAGAACTGAGTGCTGTCCTGCCATCTCTCCTCCTGCCACCCCCCCCAACTGGGCCCAGGGTCCCCAAAGCCAGGACTCCGGTTCCCGCCAGGGGCACCTACCGTGTTTGTTCTTCTTCTGCTCGTCCTCCAGCCCGGGCACCCCAGGGATGCCCAGGAAGGTGTTGTGTGAGTTTCCATACCACACCAGCAGCTCCTGGTCGGGGGGGATCATCTGCAGGGACAGAGGCCAGATGAGGTCAGGGAGGCCACGAGGCCCCGGGGACATCGTGCCCCTCTGCCCCTCCCCAGGCCTCTTGTCATCTCCGTCCCGGCCTGCACCACAGGACAGGAGGCTGGTGGGGCCGGGCCAGGTGCTCCCGAGGAGCAAAGGCTGTGGGCTTCCGGGGCACTTGGTTACACCCTGCCTGAGAGTGTTCTGGAAGCAGCTCTGTCCAGGCACACAGCAGCAGCGAGTCCCATGCCCTCCGCCATGGCTTTGCAAGGCTCGGACTGATGCTCACCCCCGCCTCAGAAGATGCCCAGGGGTGCAGCCTCACAGAGGCCATGACAAGAGCCTACAACCGATGCCAGACCAGGGAGATGGCAGAGGGTGTCTGAAGCGACAATCACAGTGGCAGGAAGGCTTGGTTCCAGAGGGGGTGCCCCAAGAGACCCTGGCCTTGATAAAAAAGTTAGTCACCTCTCCTAGGTGGGAACCTAGAGGCCCAGCCAGATAGGGCAGAGGAGAAAAGGGACAGCTGTCACTATCCTGAGGCCTGGTCCCCAGAGGGCTGGCTGTGACGCCTGCCCTGGGGACACTGGAGAAAGCCAGACGCCCCAGAGACAGCTGCCTTGTGTCCCTGGTGGGTCCCCTTTCAGGAGAGTCCACTAGAGGTGTCTGAAACCGCCCAGAGCAGGGTCACAGAGAGAAGGTCCCTCCACCAGGGTGTGGCCTGCCACCCTGCCACACCCAGAGCCCTCGGTCACCACATCCTCCTGCCTGTGTCCGAGCACGGATACCCTTGGAGCCCAGCATCGAGCTCTGCCAACCCCAGAGCAGGGGTAGGACAGGAGGGCACGGGGGCCTTGGCAACTGCTATGCCTGATACTCAGCCTGCAGCCACCATGCCCCTTCCTGCAAGCACATTGCCATGGGCTTCAGAGAGCCAGCTCGGGGGTACAAGCAGGTCTGGGTTTCTGCAGTGACCCCAGGGTAGGTGTCACGGCCAGTTTGCTGGGGACCAGAGCTCGTGCGGCTGGTCTGGTTGTCACAGTCATGGTGGCCGTCCAGGAGGCCCCCGGGAAAGGGCAGAGGAGAGAGGTTTTGTGAGACCTGGGAGAGGCGGACGGAGGGCGCGGGGCTGAGCGAGGCGGGACCGGGCATGCCTGGCCCGTGGAGCCTGGGCTCCGCCAGTCCCGTGCTGGAGGAGGAAGAGGAGGAGGAGAGGGTGAGGCGAGATAGAGGAAGAGGAAGGAGATCAAGAAAGGAAAGGAGAAAGCAAGGAAGGCGGGGAGAGGGAGAGGGAGGCAAGGGCGGAAGGAGGGGGCAGGGAGGGGAGCGTTACTCCCCGAGTGGGTGCTGGCCTTCGGATGTCTTAACATGAATTGATCGCAGAGGAAGTGGCTCTAAAGCGGGCACAGATGGGCCCAGGTCACCGGGGCCCTCCTGACCTCACACAAGTCACCGCGCCTCTCTCGGCCCACGTTCTCACACGAGAGCGTCGGGGAACACAATCCCCGAGGCCCCCACTCTGCAACCCGATGTGAGTGACCGCCAGCGCTGTCCCCAGCCGGCCTTCGGGTCAAAGGACAGCAGGCTCTGAACACCACGGTGCCTGCCCCCTCCCGAGGCCCCCCGCACGGGGGTGCAGCCGCCTGCCGCTCGGGCAGCCTTGGCCCGGCCGGCTGTGCTCTGGGGCCTCCGCTTCCTCAGCGGTAAAGCAGGGACCGTGCGTCACCCTGGCCTGCTGCTGTCAGGTGCGTCGTCTAACTGAAGTCACTCTGCCTGTCGCGCTTCTCTGCACAGAGCGTTAACCAGCGTTTTCCCGAAGGTCTCAGAATGCGGAGCCCAGGAAGGGTGCAGGCTGGGGACGTGGACACCAGCCCCACGCCAGTGCCCTGCTCTCCAGCTCCGCGTGTGCCCCAAGAGAAGCCACCGCTCTGTCACAGCTGTGGACAGAGGCCCAGGTGGCCCCAGATGCAGTCCGGAACCACAGCTCTCAGCGGGGCTGGCAGTGCCCACGTCTGGGAGCAGGACCAAGGCAAGCTGGCTTTCCCGTCTGAGTGAAAATAACAGCCAGCATTAAATGCAAAGTAGATATACTAAGCCGGGCGTGGTGGCACACACCTGTTATCCCAGCACACGGGAGGCTGAGGCAGGTAGACTACCTCAAGGTTGAGGCCAGCCTGGGCTACATAGCCAGACCCTGTCTCAAACATAACAAAACAAAAAGCAAAGTAAATCTAATAATGGAGATGATGAGTGAGAATCAGATCCACAACATCTTGGATTATGTTCATCAGGAATATATATATATATTTTGTTTGTTTGTTTTGTTTGTTTTTCTCCAGTACTGGGAATCGAACTCACGACCTTGCGCTTGCCAGGCGGGCACTGTGCCGCTGAGCCAAATCCCCAACCCCAGGAATATACTTTTTAATTCAGGAATATTCTTTTCCCCAGTGATTATTTGGGGCTGGGGTTGTTGCTCCGTAGCAGAGCACTTGATGAGCCTGTGCGAGCCCCTGGTTCCACCCCCAGTGCTGAGGAAGGGGAGAAAAGAAGAAAAGGAAGGAAGGAAGAGAGGGAGGAGGAAAATGATTGCTTGGAATATTAGTTTTGCTTTGTTTTGTTTGTTTGCAGCACTGGGGATGGAACGCAGGTCTTCACAAAGAGCTACATCCCCAACTTGCTTTAAAATTTATTTTGAGACACGGTCTCACTAAGTCACTAAGGCTGTGTAGGCTGGGTTTGAGCTTTTGATCCTCCTGCCTGAGTCTCCAAGAGTGCCGGGACCATAGGTGTGCACCACCACACCAGCTGCTAGGCATGTTATTTTTAAAATAGCAACATCAGCAGTGCCTGGTGTAGTATAAGGGCAAATCATTTATTTACTAATGTATTTTTAAAATTTGCTAAAATTATTTTTACTCAACTTAAAAATTGAAACATATGGGCATAAATGTATAGAAGTATAGAAGGGTAAACAATGAAACTTCTTCACTCTGGGGGCCCAGCGGCTGCCCCCGGCTCTCTAGACGTCGTTCCCCTGAAAGGCTCGGCATTCTGAGACACTCGGAAAAATGCTGATTAAAGGTCTGTGCAGAAAAGCACGATAGGCAGCGTGACTTCCAGTTTAGATGATGCATCTGGCTTTTTAGAAAACAATGAGAAAGAGCATGCTGGGCATGGTGCTGCACAGCTGTAAGCCCAGCATTCTCGGAGGCTGAGGCAGGAGGATCGTGAGTTCAAGCCCAGCCCGGGCAATGTAGTGAGACTGTCTCAGAAAAAAATAACAATGGCTGGGGATGTAGCTCAGTGCAGAGGCCCTGAACCAAACCAAACAAACAAGAAAAAAAGAAAAGAAAAAAAAAAAAAAAAAGAATTATATCTATATACATACACACATTTAAAAATTTTTTTCAGTGTTTAGGACTTTTAATTTGTTCTAAAAATATCACTAAAACAAAAATCACGGTAAAGCATTCTGCTTTTCCTTACAACCCCTCACACACACACACACACACACACACACACACAGACATGCGCATGCACACACACATTTGTGTTTGTAGGAAAAAAATGGTTCTGCTCAGGGAAAAATATATTTTAAAAAAAAAGCCTTGAAAGTCTAAAACCAGGCGTGATGGCACACACTCCTAACTTCAGTCCTCAGGAAGCTGAGGCAGGAGGGTCAATGTGAGTTTGAGGACAGCCTGGGCTACAAAGTGAGTTCAAAGGCAACCTGCACTACACAAGACCCTGTCTCAAAAAACAACAAAAAGTCTATTCAGAAGAACCAAGTGGAAAGAAGGAGAAATTTTGTATGTATGTATATACAGGATAGTTAACGTAGTTGTTCTACTGTCTTCTATTTCTCTGCCGAAAGAAACTGTTAATGAGTCCCTGATTGATCAACATTGCATGTCTCTATCTGTTTTCATGAGAAACCACTCTGAAGATATCAATATGTAATACAAGAAGCATTGTTAATTTCCTACCACTTTGCTTGTAACTCTGTATTGTCTGTACTGTTATTTGCTGTTTTGTAAAAGGTTGTCTGTCTGTCTATGTTTTCCTCCTTTTATTTTTAAAATAATAAAAAAAAAAAGAAGAACCAAGTGGGACTGAGAGAGACGCAGGTCCACAGGCAGCTAGAGGCTGTCAGCCACACAGGCACGGAGGAGGGGACTGGGACCTAGGCCCTGCTCCCCTCCGCTTGCAGGCAGGCCTCCTCCCAGAGCCCCTGTGATCTAGCCCTGGAGATCCTAGGGGCTGCAGCTGCTCCCTGAGATGGTCCTGGGCCCTCACAACTTCCTAGGGCCAGGAAGCCACAGCCCCTGCAGGCCCCTGCCAGCGCAGTCACCATTGTCACGCGCCAGCAGGGCCAGCCTCTCTCTCCTCCCGGGGCTCTGACCTGAGTCACCAGCTCACTCCCAGTTCCCGGAAGCATCAGTTCCCACACCATAGAATCCACAGCACCAAAGCCCGGGGGAAGAGTGGAGCCCAAGTCTTTGGTCGACAGGTTTGTGGCCTCACAGCTCACACATGCCCCGTAGCCCCGAAGTTCTATGCTGCTCTGCTTTCTCAATCTTTATTCTAAATTGGAAATGATGAGCTTTGGGGGTTGTTTTCCTAATGCAAATTCATGCCCCAGCATTGAACATGCTCCCGGGAGACTGCCCCATCCCCGCACTGCAAGAATCACAGTGTCATCCGGGTGAACATCAATTCCCATCGTAAGCAGATGTCCTGACACACCAATTAATAGAGCCCCAGCAAACAGATACCGGCCAGGGAGGCCGTGCACAGGGCAATCAGCCAGGCAGGCCTGAGTTCAACTCCCAGCTCAGCGACCTCCCAGGATCTCCTGGACCTTAGTTTTATCATTAAAATGGGGAGAGCAGACCCAGGTGTGCAAAACCCTGGGTCCCACCCCCAGCGCCTCAGAGAAATAAAGAAATAGGACAGGGATAGTAATAAAGAGTACCTCACAGGGCTGAACAAATTCTGTTTTTGGTTTTTGGTTTTTTGAGACAGGGTCTTGCTCTGTAGTTCAGCCTGGACTTGAACTCATTCTGCAGCCCAGGTTGGTTTCAAACTCATGATGACCCTCCTGCTTCAGCCTCCCGAGTGCTGGGATTATAGGTGTGCACCACTGTGCCCAGTCAAATTCTATTTTTAAAAAGTGCATGGCTGGAGCCGGGTGTGGTGCACACCTGTAATTCCAGCACTCAGGAGGCTGAGGCAGGAGGCTCACCATGAGTTTGAAACCAGCCTGGGCTAAGAGTGAGTTGAAGTCCATCCTGAATTACAGAGCAAGATCTGGTCTGATTAAAAAAAAAAGTGTAAGGCTGAGAGTGTAGCCTGGTGACAGAGCACTTGCCTGTGTAGCATGCACAAGGTCCTGAGTTCATTCTCCAGTATCAAAAAAAAAAAGTTGCTAAGACCTTTTGAAAAGGGTGTTAGCATAGCACCACATGGTAAATGCCCTGCAGATGGTAACACTGATGCCTATTATTAACAGAGCAATTTAAATGTGTACACCAGGGGCTGGGAATTCAGCTCAGTGGCACAGCGCCTGCCTGGCAAGCACAAGGTCGTGAGTTCGATTCCCAGTACCGGGAAAAAAAACAACAACAAAAAATGTGTACACCAATGAACAAGAGCAAAAGAACAACTGTGCTCATCCTCATAGCTTTGGTGCTTTGTGTGTGTATGTGTGTGTGTGTGTGCGTCTTTTTGGGACAGGGTCTCACTGTGCAGTTCAGGCTGGCCTTGAGCTCATTTTGCAGCCCAGCATGGTCTCGAACTCGCAACAATCCTCCTGTCTCAGCCTCCCAAGTGCTGGGATTACAGACATGCACCACAATGCCTGGCGTTATCTTCCTAGTTAACAGAAGAGTCAGGCACCATGCTGCGTGCTGTAATCCTAGCTACTCAGGAGGCTGAGGTAGGATGGTCTCATGTTTGAGGCTGGCCTAGGACACTTAGCAAGACCCTGTGTCAAAATAAAAATTTATAAAACAGCTGGCTGTAGCTCAGTGGTAGAGTTTGCCTAGCCTGTATACCAGGCTCTGGGTTCAATCTCTAGTACTGTAAACAAACTAATAAACAAATAACTAAATAAGAGAGAAAATGAGGAAGGAGATGGGGATCTAGAAGAAAAGAAAAACCTCAAGTACCTGAAATAAGTGGGGAAAAAGGCAGGAGAGAAAAGCCTACATTTCAGGACCCAATCATTTGCTAAAAGCAGGGAAGGGAAAGACAGAGTACCCAAATCCAAATGGTGATAACTTATTCCTAAATGCTCTCCTTGCGCCGCCCTTTGAAATTAGGCACAAGTCTTGCTCCCTGGTGCAGCTTGTTTTGTCTCTGGAAGGTCCGGGTCCTTGTGTTTATCGCCCGCCACCTGCCCCTGCCCCGAGAAGATGACTTCTCGCTGTGCCACGTCCTGTGCCCACCCGTGAGTGCAGGGCACCCCTTGGACACACGCTCTGAGGACCAGGAGCTGCAGTGAGCATCTGCGGCTGAAGTGAGCCTGGAAGGCGGCCCGGGTGACACCGGAGCAGACCCAGCCCAGCACCGCCTCCCTATGGCTCCCCGACAGCCGCTCGTGCGCAGAAGCCCCTTGGCCTTGGTTTGCGCGTGGGGAAAGCCATCGAGCAGCTACAGGATGCCATGCCTGTGGGATACAGATGTCCTGCACACTTCCGGCAAATAACGGGTTACTGTTACAAAGTACGAAAGGCCTTGCAAGTGGCTGGTGGGAAGATTAAGAAAACAGATCGCTGCTCAGGTCCCTCTCCCTGGCCACCCTGACCCGGAGAACAACGGTGGGTTTATTCTGGAGGCGCCAGGCACACGAGAGCTGCGTGGGCTGGACAGTGCGCACGGACACCCGGACACGCCAGTCACCGGCCTGCGGAGTCTGGCCTGGCCGAAGGGCTGGGGAAAAGTGAGCCCGACTTCACTTTGAAGAGGGCCTTGGGGGCGTGTTATGTCCTCCGTCCCTCGCGCACAGTGCCTTTGCAGGGGCTCCCTGACTGAGAGCATGACGAGCCACGCCGGAAATCTCTGTTCATCTGAACCGTCTGCATCACGTGTGCAGCAGCACATAGTTTACATGTGGCTACAGAAGGTGGCCTTGGACTACAAACTTACAGTCCTGATCAAATGTAGGTCAACTTTTTTTCCTAATCCTATAAATTCAAGTCCCTCCCTGGAGCTGTTTCTCAGCCACCTTGCCTTCTAATTCTGCATTTTTTACTTTTCTTTCTATTTTTTGTTTTGCTTTAGTTGCTGTGGTTTTAATTGTTTTGTTTTGTTGCTATGTAGTCCTGGGGTTGTCTTGAACTCACTAAGTAGCCCAGGTTGGCCTCAAACTCCAGGCAATCCTCCTGCCTCAGCCTCCTGAGTGCTGGGATGACAGGCGTGGGCCACCACACCTGGTTGACTCTACATTTCTGCGTAAATGTCTGCTTATGTGTCCTGATGGCTTTCTACAAGACTGATGTGTGCGGGGAGATGAGACATAGGGCCCTATGTACACAGGTGTCTGGCCTGTCTCCTGTGTGCACATGTGTATGTATACACACACATCTGTGTGGAGCGGGAACGTACATGCACTTGTGTCGCGGCTGGAGGGAGTGCGTGAATATGACCCTGTGTATGTGTGTATGTGTGCGTGTGTGCATGTGTGGGTGTGTGTGGACCCAGGAGGGTGCACTCTGCTAAAAGTGGTTTCAGCCACACTGGAAGCCACTTCTAGGAGGTAGTGGCTCAGCTCAAGGGTTGCAGGAGCCCTCTGTCCTACCTTGAACCCACCTGGTTATCCTAGCACCTCGGGCTCCAGGGAAGCACCTGCTCACCCCTCCTCCACCAACCTCCTGGTTCTCCAGGGCCGCCCCTCAGCTGGGACTCGGTCCCTTGCTGCACCAGATCAGGCCAAGGCCCTCCTCCTTAGGGGGCCCCAGGGGCCTGGCTATCTAGGGACAGTAGGACCCCAGTCCCCAAAGCTGCTAGGCCTGGGCACCCTGGAGCATCTTAGAAAGAGCTCCAGGCTCCAAGCCCCAGCAACCAAATAGAGGGGGGATAGAAGGAAGTCCCTCTCTGTGCTCCCAAAGGGGCTCCTCCAGGCCACTCCCAAAGTGCAATCAGCCTCAGGACCCCCACAATCCCGCCTCCTCCCTAGTCGGAGCAGACGCTGAGGTCCTGACAAGTGTGGTGGGACAGCTGTCACCCTCCACAACACTCACACCCCCAGGCCAGCACACAACCAAAGCTCTGCCAAGGGACATGTCTAGGGACAGTCCCCAGGATACGGCCGCCTTGGCTACCCCAGCTCTTCCTGCTCTGCAGCATCGCCGCCTTCACCTCAGCTTGCCGGCCTCTCTCAAGAGTCCCCTCTACCAGGCCACCTCCCTCCCCAGGCCTGGCTCAGCCCTCAGGCCCTCAGCCGCCACAGGGAGCGGCACCTGCCCTCTGGCCCCCACACCGTCCTCACTCCCCGGGAGGCTCACGGCACAGCTTCCCGTGCTAACGCCCGCAGAGGCCTGGCGGGAGCCCTGCACTCTGCCTGCTGCTGAGGGAGATTCTGTCTCCACGGCTGTGGACTGCGGGTCACCCCGGGATCCTTCTCACGGCGTCTCATGGACAGCAAACATGACAGTGCATAGCAGGCGCCTGCGGGAAGCCTGGTACACAGCGCACCATCACCGTCGCTGAGACCAGTCCCTCTCCCCGCCAAACGCACCCTGGCCTGCCTGCTGCTCCTCATCTCACTCTCTGAAATAGCTCTGCCCTCCGAACTGCAGCACACCCTCAGCCAATCTCTAGGAAGTCACTACGGAGATGTTCCTGGCACTCACATGGCGAAAAGTTGAAAGCGCCCATCCTTCCCATCTGCGGCAGAAAACTGCCCTGTAGGGCGGGCTCCAGAGACCACAAAGCACGAGCCCCAGTTCTGCAGCCAGGGCAGCGTCCCTCTGCCCTCTGTGGCTCCCCCCCGCAGGAACCCCCCTACTGGCCCCTACATGGCTGTGCATGCACGTACACACACACACCTCAATGGCCTTGTAGAAGATGCTGGTGCCGATCTGGACCACCTCCAGGTTTTGCTCTTGCTCGTTCCGGGCGCACTTGATGTAGGTCATCCAGCTCCGGTGGTCCTCCTGGCTGGCATCGATGAAATACCGCACCGTCCCGTCTTCATTGAACACCTGGGTGCAGGTAGAGAGGAGCCCAGGTGAGGCAGGGCTGTGCCACGTGTGTGCTTGGTGGGCCAGGTGCAGATGCCAGGCCAGCCACATCTGCACACTCTTTCCATTCCCAAGCAGCCCAGAGAGTGGGTAAAGCTATGATCAGCTGCGTTTGCCCCCTGAGGAAAGGGAGGCTCCTGGTGCAGTGGTTTCTTGCCTGAGGATGGGAGGTCAGAAGTGGCCAAAGAGGCATCAGTGTCCAGGGCTCCTGCTGCTAGGGCCTCCTGACTCCTTGCTAGGGCCTCCTGACTCCCAGAAGGAAGGGGGTGCTTCAAGGGATCCCTGCACAGACAAAGTGGCCCCAGCTAGCTCCCCTGAGGGCTGCAGAGGTGCCCCAAGACACGGGCCAGGATCTCAGATGGAAACACAGGAGCCCAGAGCGGGCCAGCTGCTCACTGTGGCCCCTGGCCCGGCCTAAGCTGCTTTGTGGGAGCCGCGAAGAGCACGCAGAGGTCCGACAACCACTAGCTCAGGCCGACAGAGGAGGAAGAAGATGAGGTCAGGTGAGGCCTCAGGTGGGTCGCGCCTCTGTTTCCTGGCTCCTGCTCCTATGACCAGCTGCAGGATTGTCACTCTGGGCTCCCCAGGGTCTGCCAGGTTGGGGGAGCAGGAGGGGAGGAATGGCATTAGGAAGGAGAGACGCCATCTGGCCCGGTGGGTTTCCAGCTCTGCAGGGCAAGGGCCCCAGGGGGAAGAACGGCTGCTGGAGTGGCTTTGTCCTCAGGGTGGCCCTCGCAGGCGTCTGGCACTGTGGGGGCAGAGGAGGGCCGGCAGGCCAGGGGCCGAAGCCTCGGACTCCTTCTGTGAGGTGGGGACAACTCTCGGGGCTGCCGAGATAATCCCATGGGTGCAGGCTGGGGACTTGGCTGACTCAACGCCAAAACAGCGATGACCATTTGACTCAGTACGTACGTCATCGTGCTGGTGTTGGGACACCAAGTCCCAAGAAACACAGACTTCCGCTGGTCTCCATTGCAGCCACCCCTCACCCTCAAGCCGGGGCTGGCACTGGGGGGCATCTCTGGCTGCTTCTGTGGCCAGGGGCAAAATGCAAGCATTTTGAAGGTCACCCCCAGGTAGGCTTCCCAGCACACCCCTGAGGGTCCTGGGCGAGCGAAGGGCCTGCTGGATCTCAGTGCTCCGTCTGTGCGGTGCAGACAGCAATGCCGTGCTCTAGGGTTGACCTGAGCGGGCAAGGACAGTGAGATTCTCCCCTCTGAGGACCTGGCCAGCAGTCTGGGGAGGAATCTCCAGGAGAGAAAGCTCCCTGCCTGGTGGCAGTGGCCGACTTATGGTCCCGCCCCATGGGTATTCAGGTTGGGAGCGTCCATGGCTCCCGGCAAGAACGGAAACTGCCCCTGCCACCAGCAGCCCGGGCGCCTCAAGGTGGCCCAGCGTCCCTACCTCCCACATCAAGTTGTTGTTCTTGCAGATGTCCACGTGCTCGGGGGCGATGACTCGGCCGGTGAAGGGGCCCATCTCGGTGCCCGCCTTGATCCACGTTTTGGAGAAGATGCCGAGGCCCTCGCCAGGGATGGAGCTCTGGGCGATGATCACCTCCACCGGCAGCACCAGGCTGGACAGTTTCTGCACCTCTGCGGCAGGGCGGGGAGCCAGATCAACGCCTACGTCAGCCCGTGGAGAGGCAGCCCTTCCCTGCCCCACCCGGAGGCCACCCGTCCTCCAAGGCCTGGCCAGCCCCACACCATCCCCGACCGACCTGGAGAAGACGCCCCGTAACCAGAAAGCGGCCCCATGCAGAGGCTTGGTGAACAGAGTCCCCCCTGCTCACTCAGGCTCAGCTCTTTTTTCCTTTTTTTTTCTTTCCTTTTCTTTTTTTTTTTGCGGGGGCAGGCGGTACTGGGAATCAAACTCAGAAGCTCCGGACCTTGCCCTTGTAGGCAGATGCTGTGTTGCTGAGCTACGTCCCGGCCCTGGGCTCATTTCTAAGAGCGGATTTTCAGTTCCTCCACGAATCCTCAAAGCTTGTACAACCTCCTCTGCCTTCCATCCCGGAAAAGCATCAGAACTAGCGAGCCCACTGCTGCGCATGGGGGTACAGACGCGGAAACTGAGGCCAGGTCCCTCCGGAAGGTGACAGCCCGCCCGGGACTCTGGCCCAGTCCTGTTCGGGGCGCTTTTGTCGGTCGCTCACTTCTCGACCCCTCTGCGCCGCGGCAGGCGTGGGCGCAGGCACTGGCGGAGGAGCCCGGCCGCGGTCAGCACTGGAGACCGATCTTGGGAGAGAGGGCGGCAAAAGCTGGGCCGCGCGACGTGACCCCGGGCACCCCGGGTCCCTCTCCGCTCCAGGAAAGCCCCGAAGTCGCCTCTCCAGGCTGGTAAGAGCCAGCGCCGCTCCCCGCCCCAGTCCCCCTACCGGGCCTCGCAGCCAGGGTGGGAGCAGCCAGGCGCGCAGGGGCGGCCTCCTTGTCTTACAAGGTTCCCCTCTAAGCTACCTGGGAAAATACCCGGCGAGTGGGCCGGCTGAAAGAGGGGGTTAAACGGTGTCCATTGCAGCGCGGCCGGCAATTTGTCACGCTGTTAAAGTGATCGCATTCACCGGGCTCCATTCGAAAGAAATTGCTAATTCTAAATTCATTAGCCCTGGAAGAATGCTGTAGCAGTAAATTGTAGCTCAATGTGGAGGGAACTTGTTTAAAAGGGGCCGAGGAATTCCCCTTACAAAAAGGGGGGATTAGATGGTTGACATAGCGTGAATGGAAGTGGAATTAGTCTTCACGGTAAATTAAGAGAGGAACAGAAATCGTAAAGGGGGAAGAGAGGGCGACGCACAGAGATGCCAGCGCCAGGGAAAGATATTGTTTGCGGGTTGATGAATGAGGAATAAGAACTTGAGACATCTTAAAGAAAAGAAACTTTTCTTTCTCCGCTCTCTCGCCGGCTTTTTCTCCTGGCCCTGCAACCCTCCGTCCCTCCCCGGCCCCTGCAGCCTTTTAAAGTTCTCGGTTTAAGTGGGAACTTTCGAGGGTCAAGCCCAAGTTAACCAAATGAATTTAAAACCCCTTCTTTTGGAGTCAACTGCTATTACACGCCTAGTAAGGCTTTCAATGCCGGGAACCTGCCAGCCCGGGGCGAGGGTGGGGTGGGGAGCCGGTGCAGGACAGAGCGGTGAGCTGTGTAGTCAGGGTCAATGGGATCTATGTGATCCTCCCCGGTGCCGCCCTGGCGTGGCTGATCAGAGCCCCCCGTCGGACCCACGGCGGACACTGAAGCGAAATGGGCCGCGCACGGGCAGAGCTGGTTCCAGCAGCCACCAGACCCTGCACCACCGAGGTGGTCCTCCACCAGCCAGCCTGGGGTTGGGCTGCAGGGAAGTAGGGATGGAAGGAGCCTCGACGGCCTGGCGAGGCGACACTCACCGCCGGAGAAGGACTGTGCCAGGACCTCTGCGGTGAAGGCCGTCTTGGGGCCGGTGTGGTGGCTCTTGTCTTCCAGGAGCTGCTCACCCAGTACGTTCCGCCATCGGCCGTACAGAAAGCTGTGCAGGATGTCGGAGGTGATGACCTCTGCCAGCGCCAGCCCCGGCGCCTTCAGCCCCGTCTTGAGCACCAGGGCCTCAGCCGGGAGCACGGAGCCCATCATGGGCAGCACGGGGCTCGCCGGCGCCGGGAAGGATCGCCGGGCTGGGCCAAGACGGGAGCGGAGGAGGAGAGGAGAGGGCTGCACTGGAGGAGGAGAAGGAAGAGGTGCCGGGGAGGACCAGCGGGAGGAGGAGGAGCAGGAGGAGGAGGGGGAGGAGGAGGGGGGGGGAGGAAGAGGAGGAGGGAGCGGCAGCCGGGAGTGGCTGGGAGGGAGGAAAGTGAAGGAGGGGAGACAGGCGGAGAGGAGGGAGACAGAAATCCGCAGAGATGGCAGCAGAGGAGCGCGGAGGGCTGCAGAGGCGCGGGTGGAGACAGAGGCGGGAACAGGGGGTGCGGGTGGGTGGGAGGCGGCGGCTGCCAGAGACTCAGGCGAGGGGCTCTCGGACGCGCGCCTGCCCGTCGCACACCCAGCCGGGACCGTCTTCCCCTTGGCAAAATCTCAGCGCCTTTATAGGAGCCGCAGTGACCCTCCTAATTGGTTATTAATGACCCCCTGACGTCGGAGGACAGACCTGCTGGGCCCGGCCGGGCTCGGAGGAGCCTTGGCTGAGAGCGCGAGGGCGGGGCGCGCGGACCGCTCGCCATGGCCCCCTCCGCACCTCCCTCCCTCCCGGCCCTTCCTCCCCCTCCTCTTCCTCCTCTTCTCCCCGTGGGAAGCGCTAGGCGGGGAGGCTCAGCCCGCGGCGAGGAGAGGAGGGGTCGGCAGGGAGGGGACGCAGCGAGGCGCGCTCGCCCGGACTCCAGGGACTGGGCCGGGCGGGAGGGACGCCTGGTCTCGGCCCCGCGCGCACCTCCTGTCCGGGGCAAGGTGCGCGCCCAGCACCCGCCCGGCCGGCCCTTTACCCGCGCCCCCTGCGCTCGGCCTCCCCTGGCCCGCGCTCTCCTGGTCCTCACGCCACGCGGCCAGGGTCGCCCGGCCCCGAAGCTCCCGCCGGGCCGCGCTGATCTGCGCAGACGGCGCTGCCCAAGCCTCGCTTCGCTTCGCTTCAAACGGGCCGGCCGCGCCCTTGGCTGTGCGCGCCGTGCGCACCCGGGTCCTCTTCACCCAGAGCTGCCGGGCGGGGCGGGGCCGCCATCCCGGCTGAGACCCGCAGGAGGCGGCTTCGCGGGCGGCCAGCTCCCGGTCC
This sequence comes from Chinchilla lanigera, assembly GCF_000276665.1. Classification (NCBI taxonomy): domain Eukaryota; kingdom Metazoa; phylum Chordata; class Mammalia; order Rodentia; family Chinchillidae; genus Chinchilla; species Chinchilla lanigera. Next base: position 611,439 of record NW_004955513.1, on the reverse strand, counting down.
TGGGCTGCTAGGTTGAGGGTCGGGAAGCGCGGACTGAAATCTATACTGAGCGGCCAGTTGCTCGGGAAAGGCTCTCCTGTAAGACACCGGGAGCCATCGAGGGGTCTATGGACCCGTCTGGGTGGGAACCGCCGTGCCCCAGAGGCGCCCGAAACTGCTGGCAGCAGCTCCCAGGCCCCGGGGCAGCTCCACCTCGGTGCGCTGCGCTCTGAGGGACCCCTGCCTGCCTTCCTCCGCTCCTCCTGCCTTTTTCCTTCTCTTTTCACCTCTTTTTTCCGTTCTGCCCGCTCCTACTTCACTCCATCAGTCGACTTTCCGCGCCGCCTTGATTCCAAGCCCCTTGAACGCACCAGCGCTGCCGTCGCTGTCCCTAACCAAGGCGGGAAGGCCTCCGCTGCTTCCAGGCTTGGCCGCCTCCAGGTCAGCCTTGAGCCCCCGCATCCCCTCCAGCTCCGCACGGGAGGGCCACCCGTGCGGGCCACCTCCCGCAGCTGCCGAAGTCCTCACTCGCCCCAATTTCAGATGCCACTGTGGAAGGTGCTGCGCCCTCGGGGGGTTCGGGCTCACAGGTCTCCACTGGACGGTGGATTCCGTGGGCTTCCCCGCAGGCAGAGAGCGAGCGGAGGGACAGCGACCTCGCTCCCACGAGCGACACCTTATCCTAACGCCCCTTGGAAAAGAGCCTCTTCCAGGTCCCGGCTGGGGCATCGCCGGGCGGACACGAACCTCACGCCCTGAGCCCTCAGTTGCGTCCCCGGGTCGCTGGCACCCCTGGTCCAGGGTGGGAAGGTGGAGGAAGGAAGGGAGGCGCGAAGCGGGCCTCAGACTCGGAGCCCAGGTCCACCTGGGGCTGGCCAGGCTGGCAGAAGGCAGGAGGGTGGGGAGCGGCACCAGCAGAGGGCAGCTCTGCGGAGGAGCGAGCGCGCCGGCGGGTCGGGGTCCTGGCACCTTCGCTCCCTTCCCGAGGCGCCAGCGTCGCGCTCACGGCTTGGAGTCTGAGCGCCTGGACCAGCCGCGACGGCCGGTGGCCCGGGAATCGGAGCCGCGCCTGGGCCTTGGTTTCTGCCGGTACCGAAGGGAGCGGAGAGTGCGACCGAGCGGAGGGGACTCCGTCGGGGAGCAGCGCCAGAGCCACGTGCTCAGCTCCGGAGTCCGCAAACCTACCTCGGCGCCTCCGAGACCAGAGGGGCGGGGACCGCTATGCGTCCTTGGGACACCCCTGCTCTTCTCGCCTGTGGCCCTCTCTGTGCAGTGATTTGGGTGGGACTTTGCAAACTGAGTTTCTTTCCACTATGTCTCTCTTTGGGACGGGTCACTCCCCCAAGAACCCCCAGGATTTTGCGAATTCCCATGCCGCACTCCACTGAGAAAAGCCCTCAGAGCTGTGTATCCTTCGGCACCGGGGTGCAGCATTTGAGTTCCACGGCCCAGCTTGAGGTCGGAAGGTTGCAAGGGCCGAAGGCTCCGGTCGGGCCAGGGAACCGTATTCGTTTCCTCGGGATCCGCAAACCTCGGGGAGCCGTGCGGGGGCGGGGCGGAAGCATCGCCCGGAGCGGCCTGGCAGCTGGTGCGCGCGGCCCTGCGCTCGCTCGGGGTTTCTGGCCTAGCGGGAGACGCACCTGGACGCGTCCTGGGGAAGGAGGAGGCTTACAGGGCGTGCCCTGCAAGTCCGGGCCCTTGGACTTGGGAAGCGAGGCCCCGGAGCTTGCACAGCCCAGGGTGGAGACTTCGAGGGGAAACGTGGTTTGTTCCAGGAGTTCCTGCCATTTACAGCCGGCCGGGCGCGGAGTGTGCCCAAGCCCGAGACCCTCCCCTCTCCGGCCGGCCGAGCTCGCAGGCGCCGCCCTCTCCCCGCGCCCCGGGCCGCCACTCCGCGATCTCTTTAATATTCATGGGCGTTAATAGAGAGGCCCCCAGTATATCGGGCCATTGTGAGCGGCTCGTAGGGCTTGAATAGGCCTCGGCCCCCTTTCTTCGGTGCGGCTTCCCCAGGGGCCGGGCCAGGAGTGAATGGGCCGCTTCCCGCGCGGCGCCCCCTCCCCCGGGCAGCGAGGACATCTTTATCCCCGCGCCGCGCCGCCGCCGCCCGGGCCCCATTCACGCGGCCCGGCTCCGGCGGAACGAATCAATCGGCCGCGGCTCTTCGGAGGTCACCCTGCCGCCCGGGCGTCCCCTGCCCCCCGAGCCCGCGGAGTGGGAGAGGGAGGCCGCAGCAGGCCTACAGACCCACGGCTGGGGACCCCGGGGTGGGTCGTGGGACAGAGGGGCGCGCGAGGCGGGGCCGCGGGGCGCAGAGGACCCATCCTTGTTGAGGGCAGAGCGCACAGGGCACTGGGGCACCGACAGGACGCATCCGGCCCCCCAGAAGGCCCCGGCGCGCACCCCCTCTGGGTCACGACCGGCGCTGGCCGGACGCTGAGAGTGCGGAGCAGCCCGGAGGCCGCAGGCTTTGCGCCGCGCGCTGCACAGCGCTTTCGTCGCCGTCGCGGCGCCTGGGTCCGCACCGCGTTTCCTTTCGTGAGCGTCGGCGGGGACTAGGCGCGGCGGCGCGAACGGGCAGGCGGGGACCCGAGCGCACGGGTCCCGCCCCTCCCAACCCCACCCCCCCGCCTTCAGAGGCGCAGAAAGGAGCCCATTGTCCGCGAGAAATACATTTTTGGGGGACGAGTGAAAGCCTGCCTTTCTTTTGAACTTTAGAAGAAAGTCTCCGGCCCTCGCCCTCGGAGGCAGAGATTTGTCCCCCTCCCCTCTCGGGGCCTCGCGCGCCGTCTCCTCCCGAAACATCTGCCGGAGGACAAATCCACCCTGGAGGGCAGATCGCGCTGGCTTTAAGCCCCGCGAACTCATTAAAAAGATATTAGCGGCGGGGGCCCGGCCCGCGCAGGTATCGATCGCCCGGGATGAGCCCGAGGAAGAAAGGCGAAGAATGTGGCCGTACCGCCCGGGACCCCGCCCGCTCCCCACGCCTGCGCCCCGCCCGGAGCGGGCCCTGTCTCCCCGCGCCCCGCAGTCGCATCCTCCGTCCCCCTTCGCCGTCCTCGCCTCCCTCCCTCCCCGGCCCCTCTTCTCCTCCCGCGTGGCTCCCGCGCGCTCCGGCTCAGCCTTTCTGGTCTCCATCCCCGCCGGGCCTAGGACATTCTCTCCTTGAGGGGGCCCTGCTGCCCCCCATTCCTCCCTCGTCCCGCGGAACGGCTCGGGGTCCCAGGGCGCCTCTGCCCGCAAGGACATGGGCGACCCCGGGTGCAGGGCGAGGTGGGGCACAGCCTGCCCGGGAGTGGCGGTGGCCAGTGGACAGTAGGGGACCACCGGTTCCCAGCCCATCCCACACCCTAATTAGCAGAGGAGCCTCTGAGAGACAAAGGTGCGCCCCAGGCCGCCCACACCCAGGCTCCAGCAGACAGCTCTGAGCCAGGCCTGGGCTGGCAGGTGACTGGCACTCTGGGCACCAGGGCCTCCCTGCCCCAGGGCACCCTGGCTCGGCACGCGCACCCACCACCCCTGGCCTGCAATGGCAGCACCACAGCCCCAGGATCGGTGCAGGGGGCACCTGGGGAGAGCCGCGCCTGGTGGGGGGAACTTTGACACTAGGACAGAGGTGGCAAAGG
>NW_004955513.1:442945-607734 GCF_000276665.1 Chinchilla lanigera | reverse complement strand
TGGAGGGGGGGGTAGGGGAGACTGAGGTGGAGGCTGGAGGAGATCACGTCAAAATCGGCCAAGCAGAGACCCCAAGAAAGGAGGAAGCAGAGGCAGAGACAGAGAAAGACGGGGGGGACTGGGGAGACTCCCAGGGGCGGGTAGAGGTGGACAGAGGGAGACATGGGGGTGCGCATGGAGAGCGTCCCTGAGAAAAGCGGGGCCTCCGGCCTCAGCCTGGGCGTTCCACGTGGTCTTCCGTTCTGTCCGCACTTACCGAGCCCCCACTGTGTGCCAGGCCCTTGGGGAGCCTGGGGCACCCTGGCGGCCGGGGCAGGCCCTGTCCCTGATCTCACAGCCCAGCTTCCGGAGGGTGTGCTCCGGTGGTCAGAGGCGGAGACGACCTGTCCTCGGCCACCCTGGTGACTCTAATGCCTTGTTCCTCGGTCCCCAGGCCCAGCCCTGGGCCCTGGCACACAGTGAGGGGCCTGCTGGTGACCACAGGCTTTGGCTTCTTTCGTAGAGGGGAGCAGGAACGCGCCCCTCATGGAGCCGGAGGATGAGCCTCCTCTGCACGGTGACTCCTCGGCCTACGTGTGCGGGCCTTCTGGGCCCGCTGAGAAATGCCCAGGGCCCGCAGATGAGCGCAGGTGTGTCCCCCTGGCTCCCGCCAAGATGGGGTAGGACCCAGGCACCCTCGGCCCCTCTCTAAGCCCCAGTTTCTGCAAAATGGGGATAACATTAGAACCTCCACTGGGAGGGCTTTTTTGGGGGGAGGGTTTGCACCCACAGCCTTTGAACTGAGATACACCCCCAGCATTTTATTTTATTTTATTTTATTTGGTACTGAGAATCGAACTCACAACCTCAGGCTTGCCAGGCAAGCGCTTGTGCCACTAAGCTGTATCCCCGGCCCACCCCTAGCATTTAAAAAAAAAAAGATTTTTTTTTTGAGACAAAGTCTTGTTAAGTCACTAAGTTGTCCAGACTGGGCTCAAATTTGCAATCCTCCTGACTCAGCATCCAAGAGTGCTGGGATTGCAGGCCGGTGCCACCCCCCGCCCATGGAAGAACTTTTGTGAAGGACAGAAGACAGCACATAAAAAGCTTGCAGATAGGGGATGCACTTGATATATGGAACACACTGGCTACTTGGTTACACTTAAGAAAGAACACACTGAGGGCCGGGGGTGTAGCTCAGCAGCACAGCACCTGCCTAGCAAGTGCAAGGTCCTGAGTTCAATTCTCAGTACAAAAAAAAGAGAACACGTGGAGCTGGGCATGGTGGCACTCCCCTGTAATCACAGCACCCTCGGAGGCTGAGGCAGGTGGACTGCAAATTTGAGCCCAGCTTGGGCACTTAGTGACTCAATAAGAATTTGTCTCAACATAACAAATAACAAGGGCTGGGATGGAGCTCAGGGTGAAGACCCTGGGTTCAGTCCCTAGTTTAAAAAAAAAAAGCGATGCTTATAATTTTGGGGAATGAGGAAAGTACGAAGTGGGTACCAAATGTCACCCACCAAGGGCTGTTAGCAAAACTAATGCAGTTGCCCAAGATGTCAAGACAATGGCAATGGTGGTATGATGACCATTTATATGTCAGGCTGGTACTCACTGAGTGCCAGGTGCTATCTTAAATAGTTCATGTGATCGTCTCAGCCTACCCTCTTCCCAGTGCACCCAAGCAATTTTAATTACTCTCCCCAGTTCCCATAAGGGGAAACTGAGTCACTGAGATCTCAAGTATCTCAACCAAAACACTTCTGTTGCCCCAAGCAACAGTGAACCTGACCTCAATGGCTAATGTAAGAAACAGGTTTCTTTTCCTGCATAACAGAGTGTGGGGATAGGTGGGGGGTCTGAGAGGCCTCAGCAGGTCAAAGATGAGAAGCTTGAGGTTCTTCTGTTCTCATGGCCACAAGATGGCTGCAGCAGCCCTGCCATCACATTGAAGCAGAAGGGAGAAAGGGGGCAGGGCATTACTGGCATGCTCGTGGTCAGACACACTCGGTAGGGAGCAGTGACAAGACTCAAATCCTGTCAACCCAAATCCAGGACTGAGGTCTTAACCATAGCATCCTGGCTAGGGCTGCCCGAGGAGCCAGAAGAAGTGTGACTCAGGGGAAACTGGAAAGATGCTGCCAACCCCAAGCAGCTGTTCTGGGCATGAGGGATGCAGAGGAGCTTGCAACTCGGGGCACCTTGAGGCTGGCACTGGGCCTGGCACACGTGCGAGTGCTCCAGCAATGAGTGGGTGACAGGAGAGATGGAGGTGTGAGCCAGCTCCGGAAAGACAGGGAGGCTCTGGCTGTGGCTTCCTGCCCTGCACCCAGCGCAAGCACACACCCCTGGCAGATGAGGCGGCCCAGAGGCTCAGAACCGGGCCCAGCAGCATGCTGGGTGCCGAGCTCAGTCCCTCATGCTGCAGCCTGAGCAGACATGAGCAGAGGGCTCTTGAGGCCCTACTTTCCCTCCCTGTCCGCAGCCAGGGCCTTGGATGTCCCCAGGCCTCAGCCTCAGTCTCTGCCTGTCTCTGCTGCAGGTGCCTCTGTGCACAGCACCCAGTGGGACACTGAGCACCAGGGCGCCGCTGTGTGCCTGAGGCTCTGTGCAGCAGTTCAAGGCCCCCACTTAGGGGGAACTGAGGTACAGCTAGGGTAGCGAATGCACCCCACGCTCCTGTGCTGCCCTTGGCCCTCACATGCTCTCTGCAGCCCAGAGAATAAAACTGCTCTGGTGACAACTTCATGTCATTGTGCCTGGTGCAAGTGCAACCAGGTGTCACAAAGCATGTGTCAAAGTCAGGAGTGATGGCATGCAACTGTCATCCCAGCAGTCGGGAGGCTGAGCCAGGAGGACCTCCATGAATTGGAGGCCAACTAGGTAATGAGACCATCTCAAACAACAGCAACAACACAAAGAAAGAAAAGAAAAAAGAAAATGTGTGTTAAATGGGATGGAAGGGAGACTGATTGCTGATTGCAGCACCGAGGACAAGATGACAACCTAGAGCTTTGTAATGGTTGATACATTGTGTCAACTTGAGACGTCTAGAAGCTTAACTAACTCAGCAGTTCTACATCCCGGGGTGCAGAAGATATGCTCTTACAGCTCTAAGATGTTGCCCACTGTGTCACCTTGAGAAGTTTAGAAGTTTAAGTGACGCAGCAGGGGGCCAGAGTCTGTCCTTTGTAAACATCCTGAGCATGTGCAAGAGGACCCCCCGGGATGATGTGAGTGCTATCCCCACCCTAGAGGGGGACAGCCTGCTTACGATCTAAGGGAGGAAAAGAGGCTTGCTCTCTCCACCCTTTTTGCTCTTGTTGCTTTTGCTGTCTCCTGCAGCCCTGAACTGTTGTCCCTTACCATGCTACCCTGCTTCGGTCCAACTGATGACAAGCTGACACCTCCATAAACTGAGCTAAATAAACCTTTCCTTCCTTAACTTTGGGGGGTCAGGTATTTTGTCCCAGCAACGAGAGAAGTAACTAAGACAAGGCTTGTGTGTGCATGGTGTGTGTTCTACCACCAAACTACACCTCTCGTCACTCCCCTGCCGCTTTACCCCCACCCCGTCTCTCCTTCTCCCCTCCAGGCACTCGGGAGGAGGAATGTCAGCAAGTCCCATATATTCCAAACCCTCTGGGTACCCCGGAGAAGTGGTGGGTGAGAAGGCCACTCCTTGTTCATTGAAGTCTTGCGAGCAGTGCATGCATACCCCCCATGTGCCAGGCTGGCCCTGGAGTTGGAGCACTGTGCAAAGGGCTGGCCACATCAGCCCAGCTGGGGCAGCTTCTGAGATTTTCCTGAAAGCCCTGGAGATTTTCCTGAAAGGTGGATGAGTTCAGCCAGTGCCTCCTGTGACCTTGCTCTGTGCAGGCCCTGTTGAAGCAGGAGAGGCCAGAGAAGACCCAGCTGGCCGCTCTGGGAGGTGCCGATGTCCCCTCAGCAAGCTGGGCGTAGGCGGTGCCCAGGACATGCTGAGGGACGTTATCCCCTCGTGGAGTTACTGTGGTGTCAACTTGATTGGCTTTGGACCCGCCCAGATGACTGACGGAACACACTTCTGGGTGTGCGGGTGGCTCGTGGAGGCGTGGCCTTGGGTGCTTTCCTGGTTCCTTACCCTTCCTCTCTGGCACTGTTCCCCTTCTCTGCTTCCTGCCTGAGGGGAGCTGAGCAGCTTTGCTCTGCCATGCCTTCGTGCCGTGCCGATCCCCTGAAACCGTGGGCCAGATGAAACCCCTCCCCCTCTACATAGTCCTCTGTAGAATTTCCCGGAGAGAAGAGCCACTTGCTCCTCCTTGTACTCCCCCTGGGAGGGGTGTCCTCTTGTCCCCAACAGCATCCAGCTGTGCCCCACCATGGAGTGGGGAACCTACACCTTCACACCCAGGTGCAGCAGGACAGGAGGACTGGTTTTTTTGGGTTTTTTTTGGTACCGGAAATCGAACTCGGGACCTTGCATTTGCCAGGCAGGCGCTTATGCCGCTGAACTGTCTCCCCGGCCCAAAAAAGCGGGACTGTTGAGCTGTGACCTGCTTCTTTGGGGGCAGTCTTGGAAGCAAACTGATGGGAACACAGACTGAACTTCCAGTGTCAGCTCCCACCTGGGAGGATGGGAGGCCGTCCCCGTCACTGTCCCTACAAGGGACAGCTAGTCGGTTCTGTGGCCCAAGAACTGACCAAGTTTGCAGGGACAGGAGAGACCTCTGGAAACGGGAAAATCAGGAGAGGCAGAGAACTGGAGAATCACAGGTGACACTGGGGCAGAAGTGACTACAGCCACAGGCTGGTGGGGACACGGGAGGGGAGATTTCACAAAGTATGGAGGCTGAGTGTGGGCGGGCATCAGGGTGAGAAAGTCCTGCAGACCAGAGCCACCTCCCTGCTGTTCCTCGGGTCCCCTCCAGGGCGTGTCTGAGAGACCCCGACAGCTGTGCAGGACAGGGAGGAGTGACTCCTTGTGAAATACAGCCAGACTTGCTGTGACAGGTATGGGGGGCTGAGACAGGGAATGCCGGGTACCCATGGTGGCCATGTGCAGGCCCTGGCCAAGACAGCAGAGTGGGCGGCCTGCCCGAGGGGACCAACGGGGCCATTGGGCAGGAACTGTGAAGGAGCCCACGGGAGACATCGGAGGTGGAAAGCACCGGGGCAGGTGGAGCCAGCCCCTGTGGACCAGTGGGTAAATGCGCCCTGCAGACCGGGACTTGGGAGCTGATGAGCTTGCAGAGGAGTTCACAGAAGCTTCCCAAACCAAAACAGGACAGGATGTCCGAGAATGGTGGGGTAGTTTCAGAAGGTGCAGAGTATGCATAGTTGGGGTAGCCAAAAGGGGTGAAAGAGACAGAGTGTGGCGGGGAGTCCCCGCTAGCTGTGGTAATACACACTTGTAATCCCACCACTCAGGAGGCTGAGGCAGGAGGATCACCACCAGTTCAGGGCCAGCCTGGATTACCTAATGTGACCCTGTCCCCTGCAAAGAAAAAGTATACACACTTTCCACTACCACCACCACCACCACACATTACATATTCAGAATGCCAGAAACCAAACAAAGTAGATACATGATACAACAGTAGCATTTAGGGGCTGGGGATTTAGCTCAGCGGCACAGTGCCTGCCTGATACCAGAAAAACAACAACAACAACAACAACAAAATAGTAGCATTTAGATGGCAACAGACTTACAAGTTGAGTTACAAATTCAGGGAGGATTTTCTTGCCAGTCCCCACAATCAGTGGCAACAGTGTGGCTGCTATGTTGAAGGCAGATTCAGAACAGGGGGTTTGGTGACAGGTGAGCTCCTACTGGCCCCCCAGGGTGGGTATGATCCCCGTGCAAATATTGCAGCTGTCGACCTTGTGCCTTAGACGCTTTAAGTGAAGCTGATTCAAAACCTCCGACCTAGCGGAAGGAAGTTTTTCTCCCCGATACTGAAGATTTTTTTTTTTTTTTTTTTTTTTTTTGGTTTTTCTCCGGTACCGGGAACCGAACTCACCACCTTGCGCTTGCCAGGCAAGTGCTTTGCCGCTGAGCTAAGTCCCCAGCCCCGATACTGAAGATTTAACCTTTGCTTGGCAAGTGCTCTACCCTGAGCTACACCTCCAGCCTTTTTATTTTTATTTTAAAGAGAATAAAAAATTTTAAAAGAACATTAAAACAATACAGAATTTCAAAACAAGATGGTAGGAATTCACCACTGGTTGTTATATTGCATATCATTATCTTCAAAGTAGTTGTTCAGATTTCTAGCTATGGTCATGCAAAATTGATTTTAAAAAAATTAATCATAGTAGTTGGGGATATAGCTCAGCAGCACAGTGCCTGCCTGGCAAAAGTGAGGTCATGAGTTCAATTCCTGGTACAAAAAAAAAAAAAAAAATTAAGCATTAACTGTTCCTTTCAATAAACCAACAGAAATTAGTAGTACAATTATCTTAGCTCTCTCATATATATATCCCCCCCTTCTATTTTATAGTCTCACAAAGTTACCCAGGCTGGCCTCCAATTTGTGATCTTCCTGCCTCAGCCTCCCAAGTAGCTGGCATTACAGATGTGCACCCCTGTGCCCAGTTAGGAGAACCTTTTTTTTTTTAGTCAAAGTTGAATCCCCAACCACGCTGGACACGAGCAGGGGCCTGTCCCAGGCCAGCTCCATAAGGGGAGTGGCGACGTTACCTCTCCCTTGCCATCCGTCCCAGAGCTTCACACAGTGCCAAGAAGTCGGTGGTGTTCGGCTGTACTAGCCGTGGGTTTAACCCCACGATGACCACCAGCTGTGGTCGCAGCCACGACCATTTACTTTTCCTAACGTATCTAACCCAACAGAGCAATGGCATAAGTACCGAGGGAGGAAAAACCACACCATGTTCTTCACACACAACACGATTGTGAACGCAGACAAAGCAAAGCCATCCACACGCTGTTAGAGCTAACAAGGGAACTCAAGCTAGACCTTAGGGACCACGGTCAGTATCTAAAAATAAGCTCCACTCGAGCGAGCAGGAAAGGAATAAAAACCAAATAAAACATCCTTTCCAGTCACAGCAAAGCATGGAAGATTGGGAGTACATGGGAAGAAAACTGTATAAGACCTCTATGTGGAAGAGTCTTAAAAATAAAGGGAAATCAACTAAAGAAAGGATACAGCCATGTTCACGGAGTGGGAAACTCAGTACTGTTAGATCATCAGTGCTTCCCAGGTTGACCTATGGATTGAATGCGGTCCCAACCAAAATCGCAGTGTCTCAATTGTTTTTTGGAGGGGGCAGGGGATAGACAAGCTGATTCTAAAATTTGTTTGCATAGGGCTTTGGGAAGCCAAGGCAACCTTGTAAAGAGCAGTGAAACTAGGTACACACCTGTGATCCTAGCTATTCAGGAGGCTGAGGCAGGAGGACAACAAATTTGAGTCCAACCTGGGCAATTTGGTGTTTGAGCGAGACCCTGTCTCAAAATAAAACATAGAAAAAGGTGGGAACGTAGCTCAGCGTGAAGGCCCTGAGCTCAATCTGCAGTGTTGAGTAGAATTTATATTTACTGTTTTTATTTACAGTAAAGCCAAAGGACTTACTATAAAGGTACAATAATTAAAATAGTTTTAAATTGCCACAAGGACCAAGCAGAGGTTGATAAAATAGAAATGCCGCACTGTAAGGAGCCTCGTTTGTTGTTGGTGCGGGCATGGAGCTCGTGGCCTGCCACTGAGCTACACCCCCAGCTGGCGGCCATAATTTTTTTTGACTGTATTTAATAATTGTCTTATTGAAATGTGAATCAAGCAACTGTAGCACCCCTGACCCAGCCCAACACAACGTGGAACCACTGGTGTGGTGCAACCCAGGAAGGGAGGCGCAGATCAAGAGCTATGACCTGTCAAGTCACAGGGCGGGTCCGCTGTCCTAGCGGGGAGCAAAGCCAGGTCTCTAAGCTTCACGGCTTGTCATCTTCTCTCCTTGACTAAATCTCCCCTCCCTCCCTCTCTCCTTCCTTCCTTCCTTCCTTCCTTCCTTCCTTCCTTCCTTCCTTCCTTCCTTCCTTCCTTTTTCTTTTCGGCAGTACTTGGGATTGAACCCACTAACCTACATCTCTGGCCCCTGTTCCATTTTTTATTTTGAGACAGGATCTTGCTAACAGCCTCCCGGAGTGTTGGGATCGCAGGCATGCACCACCATGCCCGGCCTGCCTCTTTCTTTTACCTGCATTGCTGGGGTGGAGCAGGAGGCTGGAGGATTCCTGGGGCTTGCTGTGACCTTGGTGGCATAGCTGGTGGTGACGTCTGCACCTGCTTCTCAGGGAAGTCAAGGCTGGAGGATCAGACATAGGTGGGAGAGACCCAAGGAGCTCATCTCACGCACGTGTCTGTGAAATGCTTGAAGCAGGCTTTCCTTCGGTCAGCCTGCAGGCTGGAGCTGAGCAGCCTTGAGGCTCCTGCCCTTGTCACAGCGGTGTCACCCACAGCTGTCACACAGAGGTAGGCGGGGTGGCTCTGGCCCTTCTCGGGTGCCTCAGTGGCCCCTGGAGATTGTTCTTTCTCAGGGCTCAGCGGCCATGGCTGAGGGGTCACTGAGCAGTGTGCTGGGGCCGTGGTGTCCTCTTTGCCCGGACCCTGGTTTCAGATCAGCTTCCCCTGGGGTGCTCAGAGTGAGGTGGAAACAACCAGTACACAAAGCGCTGCCATCTTTTTTTTTTTTCCTGTCATTTTTTCTTTCTTTATTGCTTGAGATAGGGTCTCACTGTGCAGCCCAGATTGGCCTTGAACTTACGGCAATCCTCCTGCCTCAGCTTCTTGAGAGCTGGGATGACTGGTATGTGCCACAATGCCCCATTTTCACTGCCATTTCTGGAGTGCTCAGTGGGCGTCAGGTGCCAGGCGCTTTCCACGTGAGCCGCTGGCTTGGTGCTCAGCCCCGTGAGCAGGGGTGTGTCACCTCCGCCTCACCTGAGGGAGCTGAACCCAGAGCCGCAGAATAGTAAATACCTGGCCTTAGGTCACACGGAGGCTGATGGGGGTCTCCCAGCCCAGTGTGTCACGCATGTGCACCCTACGCTCTGCTGCCCCAGGGCTGAGCTGCACAGCCCCCGGACCACACCCTTGCACACGAGCCCCTTTCTGTCCACACTGGGGCACAGAAACAAACAGGCTCCGCAGTCCCCGAGGTCTGAGCCCTGGCTTGCTGAGCACGCCCCGGCAGGACTGGCCCGCACCCTAGGCAGCTGGTTTCTTCATCTCTAAGAGGGTGAGAAGAGCATTTTCTTCAAAGGAAAGTAAGTCATGGAGATTTCCTCTTTATCTATGGCGGTGAGGTTGGATAAAGTCACCCCAGAGGCACAGACTTTGAACCTCCTGCTTCTACGCCATCGTCCTCATCTGTTTCCTCATCTGTGAGGACGCCTAAGGCTGAGACAGAAAGAGCGAGCTGGGTGTGGAGTGTGCACCTGTCATCCCAGCACTCGGGGAGGCTGAGACAGGAGGACTGCAAATTTGAGGCTATGCTGTACCGTTCAGTGATTGTACAAGATCCTGTCTCAAGAACATAAAATGAGGGCTGGGGATCTAGCTCAGTGGAAAGGCCCTGAGCTCAATCCCCAGCACCTAAAAAGAGAAGGAAAGGAAGAAGCTGACTGTGGCTGAGGCTCTGGGAGGCACTGATCCCGCGCAATGACCCGTCTCCTCCTAACGGTCACCACAATCCTACATTAGCATGAGCTTTGTGGTCGACCAACCGTGTGCAGCCACAGCAGGGGAGATGGGCGGATTCCCAGAAGTCAGCAGCCACCAGGCCACTCCCAGTGCGTCTCGCGCATCTGTTTGAAGACCCCTGGCCCACTCTAGAGATGTGACACTCACGGCCAGCGGCTCTGTCACTCGGGCCAAGCCGATTTACCTGGCACCTGTGTCTCCCTGTGAGGCACACGCAGCCTTCCTGGGCCCTGGACCCTGCACTCGGGGGTTAAACGGCAACATCGCCAGTAAAAGGCAGAGAAACATGAGGAACGTGGCACCACACGCAGGGCTTTAGCACCGTCCTGTTGCATCTGGCCCAGCGGGAACTCAATTTTGGCCACAAAATGCGCAGAAGTGTCTGAGTAGTGACCTTGAGGTCACACACACTCGAGGTGGATTTGCAGAGGACTTGGAAAGGACTGTCACTCGCTTCCAGGATGCCGTCTGCTGACTTGAGGGGCTGCTTCTCCACCCCGGTGCTACCTGCCTTGGGGACATCATGACGAAGGAGCCGCGGCCACCCTCGCCGTGGGTAAAGGGCAGGGGCACTGGCCCAGAACCTGCCCTCCATGCCTGTGTGCAGAAGGGCCGGTCCCTGAGCCTCCGGACCCAGCAACCGCAGTCCCCTCTTCCCGGTGCAGCTCTGGAACGCTCCTGAAAGGTGCCAGAGAAAGGCTCTCAGGACAAGGAACAGCAAAGGTGACCCTGTCTCAAGCCTGGCGAGGGGTCTTCTCATCCTTCTGCACTGCACAAGATGCGGGCCCGGGGCCAGCAGCCCCCTGTGGAATTGTCAGGCCACTTTCTGGCCATTAATTTCTAAGAGTCCATGAGGACCATTTGCATTATCCATCTTCAAAACTCCAGCTGGGCCCCAGAGGGCCAGAAGTGGGTTTGCGAAAGAGGAGCTGTAGCCTGCTGCACGTGGGGGCCCCAGGGTGCCTGGTGCCCTCTTGCATGTCACATTTTAAGGTGCCACCTGTGCCCCGGACACCATGGGGGGGTCACTACTCGGGGGGACCCTGGGAAGACGTGGAGACCAGGGGTCCATCAGCTGGGGAACCCAGGCCACACGGACACTGGGGTGGGGGTGGGCGCGGCTTGGTAGAGGCGTCCAGGAGCCTGACCTGGGCACTCGCAGACAGCCCAGCCCGCACCAGCTCCCCAAGCGGAGGCCGCCCCAGTGATGACCACGCAGCTTTCTTAATGGAAGGCAATCGCTGCGCGTGGCCCGCTCGGAGCACTTTAGCCTTGCAGGGCAGCAGACTGCTGACGGCTGATGGAACGGGGTCCGCGGGCGGGCGGGCGCCATGTCAATGCGAGGCCAAATCTCATCCGCCTGCAAACTTTCCCCCGCCTCTTGCGGGCCTGCGCCCCCCCAGAAAAGATTGCATCAGAGAGAAAGGGAGAGAGATTTCCATAATTTATAGTACGGGCATTTCACTGGGGACAGGCGCTAATCTGTACTTACCGATACATTTAAGAAAATGCATCCTCCCGCAAGCCTGCGCCATTTACGACTCCTGGCACAGACCGCAATGCTCAGTCTTCAATTAAGGGACACCTTCGGGTTCATTATCACACACTCGCTCCCTGTGAACCATGCCAAATGCTGTTTTGGCACGGAGCTTGGAAGATGAATTAGAAGGAAGTCTTCGTAATGCCCTCTCCCCAGTCCCCATTACCGTCCTCGGCGCCCTCCTCCCTCGCCCCCCTCACAGCGGCTTGCACTATTCAATCTCTCAACGTCAACCTCGATTCTCTAGAGGTGTAGTTAAAGATGCCTCGTCTCCGCTGTCTTCCGGCTCTCAACAGGCCGCAGCGTGGCCCAGCTGGGCCGCTCTCCACCCCCTTTCGGGCCGGAGGAGCCGCAGATGTCTTCTCCCTACTCTTAACGCCTGCAGTGGAGACCGGACGGGACGGGCAGACGCACGCGTGCGCACACGGGCGGCAGAGGAGGGCTCCGAGCAGGACAGGGGCCCATGTGTCTAAACCGAGGGCGGGGCCGCGTGGACAACTGAGCACAAAGCCAGTCCTGCGGCCACGGCCACGGCCACGGCCACGGGGACAGGAAGAAGCCTGAGGCTGCCTTTAGTTCCTCTGCTCCCTGCAGCCCAGGCCCGAGGGAGGACGCTCCCTTTGTTCCCATCTTGAACACACAAAACAAAATGCGCACGTACACCCACAGCACCCACACCCAGCAGCTCTCCCAGGCCCCAGGCTCCCTCCTGGGGCTGCCCAAGGCCCGTGGGAGCCACCGGTGAGCGGGGCGGGAAGACGACAGCAGCAGCGGCAGGAACGAATGCCGCGGAGTGGGGGCAGGCGCAGTCCGGGTCACAGGACAGCTGCCACGCTGGCCGCTGCACTCTCAGGCTTCAGGGTAGGGCGCCCGCGGCCAGGACGCTCCCCGACCTCCGAAAGGACAGGGACAGGGCTGGCAGCAACCGCGGCTCTCAGGCCCACCTGCGCAGAGCCCTGAAGGGGCGGAGGGAGCTTGGCTAGGTCGCCCAGGCCGCTCACACGGGCCACATGGCGCGGGGCAGGGCGCGGAGGGGACGGCCGGCAGAGACAAAGCACGCAGACCAGCACAGACCACAGACGCTGCATCCACAAGACCTGTGGCCTGCGGGGATTTTATTATATAGAGTGTAAAATGAATTGTCAGTCAAATAAAAAGAACACCTTTTAAAACAACATGCATAACATTCTCCAAGTCCTCTGTAATAGTTAGACATTTCAAGCACTGTAAGGAAAACAAGGAGGAAAAACCAGAAACTGACTTCAGTACATTTCAGACGGAATGTCCCTCAGGTCGATTACAAATGCAAGAAAAAATAGCTTCGGTTCCGTTTTTTTCCTTTAAAAATACATGTTATCTGTACAAGATACACTACAGTAAACATTGGAAATCATATCCCTTTATTAAATCACAATTATTTAATTCATACTGTGGTTAATACTAGGTTTATTAATTCATCTAGTTAATCCGACAAATATTAAGAAAATATTCAAAAGAAAAAAGCAAAAAACACCTTGGAATTAAAAAATAGTTACTACATTTTTATATGGTTTAATGTTCCACAGTGTTTGTTAAAAGTTATATTGAATTTCTTTTTAATATTAAAAATAACAGTATTTATATTTCTGAGAGAATAAAGGTTTTTTGTTTTGTTTTTAAAACCAGCTTGGAGGTCTTAGATACACAATCGCAACCGGTAATGAGACATGAAAAAACGTCTGCTAAATACATCCACACGTGTTTATATTACCCCTTAAAACTCTAGAAATTATATAAACTCTACAAAACGTCCCCTCCCAAGCCCTGTTGGACAGCAATACAATTATCTGTCTCAATTCAGAATTCACATAATTAATTACAATACATAATAGTTCAGGTTTTTAAAAAATGCAATAAAATCAGACAGCCAAGATACAAGAAATTAGAAGTAAAACACTTAATGAATTTACACATTTAAGAATATTTAAATACTGTTTAAAAATTTTTAAAAAGAATTTGTTACATACTACCTAAGACTTCCAAGCCACCTTCTGTTGCAACAGACAAAACCAAAACCAAAAACAAAAAAACTCTGTAAATAAAAAGACAAAAACAAAACAAAACAAAACAAAACAAAACATACCATGTTGAAATGTCACTGCTCCGAGGCACATTCTGGCACCTGGATTTGCAGGTACTGCTCCAAAAAGAATCCCAGAGCTTACACATTTGAAATAACAAACAAAAATAATGAAACGAAATTATCAGCAATTTTAGTAACTAATTTTCCCGGATTTTAGAAATATTCTGTTAATCTAAATATAGTGTTTCACAGAACAAAACAAAGCTCTTCATCAAAAGGTCCGCGAATCTAAAACCTCTGTCACAAACAGGTTTCTTTCACACTGATCTCGAGGGGAAATGCCGGCGCCATCGGGCTCTACTGCTCCTGCGAGAGGAAGGACAGTGGTCAGTCGGGCGGCGCCTCGGTGCCCTTGTGGGTGGGTGGTGGCACGTGCCAACCAGCACGCCGCTGAGTCCGGTCTAAGCAGTGGCGGCTGGGGCAGGGGAGGGCTCCCTCCTGCCAGGGATAATGGACAAGGGTGACGGCGTGAGCGCCAGCCCTGGTAATGGGCCTCGCACTCCCCGGGTGCTGGCTGGCAGCCGCAGGTCACCTGAAACGCACCCCGAGGGGCCCCTGACTCCCTGTCTCCTGTGAAGAGAAATCACGCCCAGCTTTGGCTGAAACAGCCCTCTAGGTTTCCGTGTGCGAGGCCAAGAGCCGGTGTGGCCCCTGCCCTGCCCTGCGTGTGCGGGCCGCCGTCCCCCATGCTGCCCACGGCCTTCCGGGGCAGCAGCTGAGCCTGCAGTGGCAGATGGATGCTCAGCGCGCTGCAGCTAGGGAGCCAGGCCCGGAGGGGAGAAGCCATGCTCACGCGAGCCCCTCGGAGGCTGCTGTCCCCCTCCTGTGCCTGGCTGGGACACAGCCGGCTGCAGCTGGGCTCTCAGGGCAGGCCCCCGGGCTGATCTGGCAAGGGAGTGGCCCGGGACGGTACAGACCTGGCTGTGGGCCTGCGCCTGCCCTAACGTCTGTCCGTAGAAGGCAACTTGCTGCCGGTAGTACTCGGCCCAGGCCATCGTGTAGTCTGGCGAGCTGGCCTGAGGGGCAGCGCTGGGGGCGTGACCCGGGTGACCTGGGGGTGGAGGAGGAAGGCAGTCAGTTCGGTGGGAACCAACGCGCTGGCTCCTGCTGTGAGGCCGCCCTCCCGCCCGCCCAGCTCCTCTCCAGAGGCACCTGCCCGCCCGCCCACAGCTCTGGGGAGAAGATCAGGACGCCCGGCGTGGGTGTCTGCTCAGCGTGCTTAGAGCCCACTAGGAGCTGGTGACGCCGGCCTCGGGAGCTGGGGAAGGCGAGCAAGCATCCGAACCTCCACGGGGTCCCCTGCTGGTGGCAATCTGACACCTCCGCCCTGGCCATGGGAAGGCCTAGCTCGCCAGCACGGGGACCAAGCGAGGTGCTACGGCCACAAGACACAGCGGCCGCTGTGCACGGGACACGCACGCGGCTCAGCGCCACCTCTCCAGCGCTGCCAGGCACTCTGGCTGCTCAGTCTCCAGCCTGCACCTGGCCCGGTGGGTCCCTTCGCTAAGTGCCACCTGCCCTTCAGCGGTCTGAAATGGCCCGACAGAGACAGGCAGCAGCGGGAGCGGCAGGGAGCAGGACGCCTGGACCTGGGCCTGGCAGCACCCCATGGACTCTAGGGACAGGCAAGGTCCGGTCAGGGCAGGGGAGAGGCGGGGGCGGGCCGCACGGCACTCACTCTTTTTGTAGTAGTCCTCCCAGGCCTTGCTGTAGTCGGGCTGGCTGCTCTGCGGCTGGCTCTGCTGGCCTGTGCAGAGCAAAGGGCGTCCCCCGTGCTTACCCCAGCGCACATGCCCTGCCCTCCTCAGAGAACAGAAGCCACACGCGCAGCGCGCCCACGGCTCACACAACCGCTGGGTGCGGGGGGAGAGGGAACAGGGCATACGCGGTCTCTTCCTCTCTGCCTGCCGTGCGGTGCTGGGCCAAGGGAGATGACCTCAGGGCCAGGCCGTACGGAGGGGCACAGACCTCAGCGCGAGCAGGATGAGACAAGGCTGGCTCAAGTGCCCGCCTGCAGAGGGCCGCGCTCCGCTGTCCACGAGCCCCGCTAGCGTGGCAGGTACCCTCGGGCAGGGCGCCCTCTGCTTTGCTCACCACTGCAGGCTGAGTGTGGGCTGAGTGCAGGCTGCAGGGCTGGCAAGGACTCGGGCAGGGGAGAGATGGGGGCGAGACGGCTCCCTTCTTCCCTGAGAGAAGGGTGGCCAGGGCTCTGCTTCCTGGATTCCTCCCCGACCTGGCCCACGCTACTCCTACACCCTGAGGCAGTCACTCAAGACCGTGGCCAGGAAACCAGGTGCCACCTGTGGCCCCAAAGGCTGCTTCCAGGGAAGGCCCAGGCTCCTCTGTGCCTACAGTGTGCCGTCAGTCTAGGGCTCCTCACAGGTCCTCTAGGCACAAAGGGGCAAAACAAGGGCTCCCATCACCCTGCTGCTTGGGGTCCAGAGATCAGCACCCGTGCAGGCGAGCAGAGCACACAGCAGGAAGCCGTGGAGCGGCCAAGTTGCGGGCAGCAGGCCTGGAGGCAGCAAGCCCGAGCACCGACGGCCGGGCCTGGGGGCTCAGGAGCTCCCAGCAGACTTCTCCCCAGACCCAAAGGGTCACACAAAGAAACACTGGCGGGAAAGGGAAAAACTGCAACCACAGAGCTCCAGAGCTAAGACCCTGACTTCAGAGACATAGGAGCCGAGTGTAGGCGCTGAGGCTTCGCTCCGGCTAGGGGTACACGAGGGTACACTGGCGATCAGCTGTGTGCTGTGCAGAGGACCTGCAACCAGGCCCAACAGAACTTTGTAGATGGGCTCCTGGTGGCCGAGCGCATAGGACGGGACGGGGACGGGGACGGGACGCCTTCACGGGAGCGCTGAGTGACTCCATCCTGCCCAGCACCCCCTCCTCACAGCTGGCTCTGGGGGAGATGCTGCCAGTCGGGCAGACGGAAGCCCGGGTGAAGGGACCTAGAGCAGCAGTGGCAAAGCTGTGGCACACAGGCTGCCGCGGGCGTAAGGAGCCCTTGTCGTCGGCACGGGAGCCACGTCGCCCCAGCAGCTGAGCAGCCCGTCACAGTTGTTCTTCCTAAACTAAAGCCTCAGTATTTGGGTTCAGTCGCAGTGCCAGTGTCTGTGGTAAGAAGTGGGTTTGGGGTTGCAGTTTGGGCGTCTCTGAAAGGTTCACCATCGCTGCAGCAGAGGGACACTGGCAAAGACTACCTTGAGGACAGGAGGGGACAGCCTGGGAGAGCAGTGCAGCGAAGCTCTGGGCCAGGAGCGGGGCCACGCTTGCAGGGCAGAGGACCCAGGCGCAGGAGAGGCTTGGGTGGACCCAGCCCCTGGGGGGCAGAAGGAACAGCTCTGAGAAGGGCAGGTGGCCCTCGGAGAGCAGCCTGTGTCCCCACCGAGCCACAGGCTGCTGGTACCAACCCTTTGGAGCAGCCCTGTGCGCCCCACCCCCGAGCCACTTACTTGGGACCTGCTGTGCGGGCTGCTGCCATGCCTGGTAGGTGCTGCCCCAGCCCTGGGTCAGGAAGGCAGGAGGGCCACTGTGGACAACGAAGAGTCACTCACACCTGTGCACGCCTCTCCAACCAGCCCCGGCCCAGCGCCCGCCTCTTCCGGCCCACTGCCCTTGGCCGCCACCTACCTCACGGGGGTGCTGTGGGGGTTTCCGTTCACCTTAGCAGCGAGGTTGGGGAAGCAACCTGAGCCCCTCGGAGGAAAGGCGCTGCGAGAAGAGAAGGGACGCCAAGCAAAGCCCCGCTGAGGGTCAAGGCTGGCCGGGCTCGCCACCCTCCTCCCACCAGGGAGGGGCTCCCTGGAAGTGGCGGGCTTGGGGACCTCCAGCTTGGGGGCTCTGCCCCATCACTGCTGGGCATGTGGCGGTTCAGCAAGAGGCACGCCAACGTGGGGACGCAGAGCTGCCCGCACCCAGAGCCTGGGGCAGCTGAGGGCTGGGAACCAGGCTGTGGTGCCGGCCCGCTGGGCGGTGGGCGCAGAACTCACTTTTGGTGGGGGGCGGCAGGTGGCGGGCTGAAGGGACTCTGTCCGAAGGCTCCGGCGGCACCCAGGCCAGTTCCCTGTGTGGGCAGAGAGCGGCTGTCACCCCTGTGGCGGGCTTGCCCTCCGCCCAGGCCCCAGGTGAGCCCGCTCTGGGACAGCTGTGAAGGAGATGCCCCTGCACTCACACTAGCCTTCCTTCCACAGCGACTGCGCGGGCAGCCATGGCGCTGCCCTCAAGTGACCAGCACCACCACACAGCCAATCCTGGCACCACCACAATTGCCCTGGCACGTCACCCTGGGGGAGGACCAACCTGCTTGACTCTCCCGTCAACTTAGGCTGGCCCAGGGCTCTTTCTGCCATTCTACGTCCCCACTGAGGTGATCAGTGGCCCATCTGTCCTCCATCAACACTCCCTTTCTTTATCTGCTTTGAGGTGCCTGAAACTAAAGCCAGAGTCAATGACAGCTGTGGCTGCAGGGCTGGGGGCAGGCGACGCCCGCTGTCATCTAAGCCTGCACAGGACACGCGCTGCGGACCGAGCCGCTGCGGCCCCAGGAGTCCTGCCAGAAGCTTGCCTTCCCTGGGCCTCTGACCTGGCCTCGGCCAAGTAGCGGGGCACTCCCGAGATGCAGGGATGGAAGGCACAGGAAGTGCAAGGCTCCAGGGAGGACAGGCACCTTGGACATCCCACAGAACGTCCTGCTGCAGCTGGCCAGGTGGGGAAAGGGCGGGTACGTACACCGACTTTCTCGTCGATGAGGTGCCTGGCCACCTCGATCTGCTGCGGGACGCCCCTGATGGTGAATATCCGCAGGTTGGGGTCGGTGTTGGGCGGGGGGTTCCGCTGCAGCTCCACGTGCGCGCCTGACTGCTGGTTGATGCTTTTGATGTTCTCGCCCCCTGCAGGCAGGAGGCAGGGGGTAAGGGAGGGGTACCCAGCCGCAATGCCCCCAGCAGTGCTTTCTACTGGGAACCCCCCAGGGCTCTAACAAAACCCAATGTTCACCCTTTAGCAGCCCTGCTGCCTGGAGGAATGCAGAGCCCGGCGCACAGGCCCCGGCCCCAGGGCTGGGTTGAGGCCCAACAGTGTTCCAGCCTGGCCCGGAGGCAGCCACTGATGATCCCCTGGCCACAGGCGCAGCCTACAGAAGGCACCAGGGACTCGGAGGGCCCAAGCACAAAGGGGCCCTTCAGCTGGGTGGGCCACTGCGCAGCTCTCCTCCGGTGGTCAGATGGGCCTTGGATATCCACCCCGTCCCTTCGCAAGTCCCTGTTGCCTCTGTGGGGGCGGGGGTGGGGCTGATAGGACACAGTTGGACTCTTTCAAAAACCTGCAAGAGTCCCAGTTTCTTATTGAAATTTGCGTAACAAAAGCTCCAGAAGCGTAACAATGGTCTGATTCTACTTCTGAAGTTTCACAGAACTTAGATTGCTCCTGGAGAGGAAAGGAGCAGCTGGAATACACCGCAAAGTTACAGCAGAGTTTTTGCAAACTTGGCAAAAGACAAAACGTTGGAAGCCTGATACAGGGAAGCAAGGAGCAACAGATAACAGACAGCGAAGACCTACGGCAGTGTTGGTGCCAACACTGCCCACCCAGTCAAAACCAACCAGAAGCGACATGGATCACTTCCCCTAAGGCACCCGGGCCCTGTGAGCACCCTAGCCTTCCCTGCAGCTGCATCTCTGCAAAGCAGGGCAGGAGAGGAGGGGACACACTTTGTTTTATCCTGAGAGGGCGACAGGATTCCACAAGGGTCAAGAGGAAAAAGCGGAGGGTGGGTCTGGCGATCCTTCAGCAAGGGCAGGGGCAGCCGGCAGCCGGGCAAAGAATCAGTCAGTGTTGGCTGGTGTGTATTGTGTTAGTTTAGGGCCATTTTCAATTTAAGGGAAAACAAACCACCCACCAGAAACACCCCACCCAAGTTCTGCGCTCCTGCTTTTCCTAAAGAACAGCTAGAATTTCTTGTCCCCTGGCTTGGGGCCTTCCCGGGCCGAGCCAGCCAAAAGCTCCTCCAGGCGGGTGTGCAGCGGCCTGGGCCCTTTCCTGAGGTCAGAGGTTTTATCTTCTGTGCCCCAGGAAAAGTGAGCACCTCTGCCCCCAAGGCAAGTTTCTGGGGCACAATGAGGAACAAAGAAGAGACGGAGGCTGTGGGGGGGCACTCCGGGGTGCTCTCGGGGCCAGCCCCGAGCTGTCTGGTTGCAGGTTAGGACAGAGGCAGTGCTGGGACTAGCGATCTGTAGCCCAGACGGCCCTGCCTGGTCACGCAACCCACAGGCCTCGGGAGCATGCTAATGCCCGAGGAGGCACCGCCAAGCTGCTCGGGGCCGGAAGGAGTTAATTTAAGTTCATCTTCCTTCAAAATGAGGTCACCAGCTTGGCACATGGTGGCCATCTATCGACTCATTCAGCAGCTTGCTCCATTCTTCCACCTGATGGGGGGGCAGAAGCGACCCACCAGTGGCCCCCGGCTGGACGTGAAATCGTAAAGCAATTAATCAACGCTGCTAAAAGGCCTGGCTGACAAGAGCAGGGCTGGCCACGCTATCTGTCAATGTTGCTGTGTTTATCATGGAAATCCAGCAGGGGCCCGGGGAGGCATGCGTCTGTCCAAGGGCCAGAGCCCAGGAGGGCTGGCCCGGCTGCTTCGGCTCCCTCTCCCTCACCCACATGCTTCCCCCAGAAAGGAAACAAGCCGCGCCACCCGTGGGGTGATGGGAAAGACCCTCCGCGTGGCCGGCACAGCTCCCGCTGGACTTCCTGCAGCTGCTGCTACCCAAGCAGCACACGCAGACTTGGCGGCAGGCACTACTCCACCCTGCATCTCCACCCTCAGGGCCTGCCTGGGGGGTTTTGCGGCAGGTGACATCCACGCACATGCGTGGGCTGTTCTGTGGCCGCAAGCGCTCCCTGCTGGAGACAGGCGAGTGAAAACCTCGGACACGATGGCTCTCAGAAGGCCGGGGTACCAGGCTCTGGTCGTCCTCCCACAGGTGCCCACAGACTTTAATCTCCTATCAGCAAAGAGGGTCTGGGTGGTGTGTGCAACACACACACTGCAGCACTCGAGCAGCAGTGACAGCCAGGTCACAGCAGCAGCGCCAAAAATCACCACCCACACTGTCCCCACGGTACAATGGCTTGATCTGAATGGCAAGGTCTACACCGCAGAAGCAGGTGTGAAAGCACACAGAACGCACTCTGTCCTCCAGCAGAGCAAGCGCGGATCTCAGCCGAGGGGCGAGCGGCACCCACGCGCTCCCGAGGCCTGCTGCCATCACATTCCCTGCAACGTGACCACCCCGAAACAGCTGAGAGGTATTTGGTGATGCAAGAAATCTGAGGAACTCTGGGGAACAGACGGCATTTATTTCCTCCATATGCTGTCACATGAACAATGAAGACAGTACAGAATCCAGCCTCAGACACAAGGCCTGCTGCGACAAGGCCCCCTCCACCCGCGCTTCCCCCCAGGCCTGCAGCAGGCGGGGATCCCCGCAGGCGCAGCTCCTTCCAGAGCTCTGCCTTGCGTCCAAGTTCCCAGCTGTCAGGGCTGAGGCGCGGCCCTGCCAGCAAGTCCACCTGTATGTCCCCCGACATGGCCTGCTCCCCGTAAGTGCTGTGTCCAGAGGACACAGCCCATCCGCACCTTCTTCATCAATGAAGCCCCAGCGCTCAAACCCAACGAGCAACACCTGTGCCAGAAAGCGCCCTCTCCATGAGCACAACTGTCCCTGGGACCCCCGAGGCGTGTCCGTCACCAGCCAGTCACTCCACGCAGGACCACAGGTCTGCTCACACTCACACCTGCCCCTCGAGACGGGTTGAGCTGGGGCCCCAGACAAGGCCTGCACCAGGTAGGGCCCCTGCAGAAGGAGGCCAATGGCACAGACCGCCGCGCCAGCTGGCTGCAGCCCCCAAGCCTGTGGGCCGCCCCCCGACTGCTCCCACTCACCTTTGCCTATGACGAGGCCGCACTTATCCGCTGGCACGGTGTACGTTATCTCCTGGACGCCACCAGGGGCACCCACATTCCAGTCGCCTCGGCCACGGCCTCTTCCCCTGGCTACTGCCAGGCCTCCAAAGCCGTCTCTTTCCTGAGAAGGACAAGGGTTCAGGGACACAGGTCGCCACTTTTCTTCTCCTTCTCTGGGGAGGAGGCTCAGGGACAGGGTTTCATCAGCGTCACCCACCAGCACCTTCAGCCCGGGACTGACACATGTCCTAGGTGTGCCTGAGGATGGTGCAGTGGACACACGCAGCTGCACCTGAGCCCAGTGGCCTTGGAGCTTTGATCACAGCACTCGACCTACAGGCATCAAGACTTGGGTATTTTCTACCAAGCTGAAGCTGCTCTACCCCATGTCTGAAGCCAGATCCTAGATGCCAAGGACCTCTGGGCACTCGGAACGGACGTGTGGTGCAATGTGGGACCATTTAGTCACTGCTGTCCAGCACCTTGCACTCCAACCAGTAAGCCGACAAAGTGATATAAGAAAACAGGTTGTCTTACGCCTGGGAAAAGCAGAAATTTGCTCAAGAGCGACTGCTGAGGGTGGCTGAAGGGAGGGGCCTGCCGCCAGCCCAGGGGCCAGGGCTGAGAGCACAGCCTCAATCCCAGCCTCCCAGGAGGAGTCCCTTCCCTCAGCGCACAGAAAGCCCTGTCCCAGACACAACTGCTGCGCTGCTCAGGGGCTGCAGGACCTGAGACCTGCCAAGTACGGAGGGCAAACCTGGCCATGCTGCAAGCTCCTTCACGCCAAGAAGCCCAAGTGTCGCCGCTCAACACAGTGAAGCAATGCTCGGCAAAGCCTGCTCATGCCGATGACAGGCAAACTGAACCAGAGTCAGAGCCAGCAGAGAGCAGAGATAATTGGAGTGCTTTTCCCTGCGCTCTGCTTTTATGCGAGACAACTGACAAGTAAACAAGGTAATTTGAGGGATTTATGTTAAAACATGCACACGCCCAGCCGGAGAGCGCAGGCATCTCCCGCTCAGACAGCAGCCAGCCGTGGGTCCCACTTAACCACCGCAGCCTGGCTCTCTGGTCACAGCCCGGCCTCTCCAGAGAACCCCTCCTGCAGCTCCGGGTGGGCCCATTCACTTATACTTTAGAAGGACCTTGGGGGCTCGCAGGGGGCCACCTAGCAGCGCCTCCTAAAGAAAAGCCGCAGTCGGCCATGAGGTCAGGGAGCTTCCAAGGCTTGTCCCAGGTCCTAGGGCCAAGGGCGGAGCTGTGCCTCCAATCTAACCAGCTGCTTTTGCTTTGGCTCAAGTCGCTCTCAAAACAAGTTTCCTCAATCAGCCCCTGCACAGGAGGATGTGCCAATCTGCCGGTTCCAGCAGCTCCCAGCACAGGTCACAGTGAGGCAGGGGTGGAACACCACTTGCATGTCTCAAAGACAAGCCTGGCCCTAGGTGCCTGAGGATGCACCAGGACTATGGAACTGAGAGGACATGTTAATACTGTTTGAGAGCTGGAAACAGGAAACAGAGGGACACACAGAGGTCCCTGGTCTCCGATAAGGCTGGGTCAGGGTGTGCCTGCTCCTCTGGGTGCACTTCCGGTCTGCACAGGACAAGCAGAGTACGGGACCCACCTGCGCCGTGAGGATCAACTCGTTGATGATATGTGCTGCATGCTGACACCGGTCTGGAGGGCCCATGACCTGCGCCGCTCTTTCTGGACTAATCCCGTCATCTGCAGAGCCAAGTGAGAGACGGGATTAAGAAAGCCCCAAACTAGGAAAGCAGGGCCAGGCTGATGCACGGTCGACGTTCTCACTGGTGCCACACGGGCAGTGAGACGGCCACCAGGCCAAGGGCCTGTGCTATGGCGAGTCTGGAAGACAGGGAGATGTGTGATTACATCTGTTTGCCTACTTCAAGTCAATACTCAATTCTCAAGCAAGTACAAATGCAGCTATTTTAAAAAGGTATCAACAGAAAAGCAAAGCAAAACTCAAAAGGCCAAAGAAATCAGAATGGCATTAAGGCAACAGTATCTAAAAATACCTCATCATAACGCATACCTCATCATAATGCTTCCCTCTCTTCAGAGAAACAAAGAAAACACATGCAGTGTAGAAAATTTTTCCCATACAAGCAAATTCATAAAATTCATTTATTTATTATTTATTTACTTATTTATTTATTTATTTAGGTTTTTTTCCCCCGGTACTGGAAATCGAAGTCACAACCTTGGGCTTGCCAAGCAGGCGCTGTGCCGCTGAGCTAAATCTCCAGCCCCAATTCATAAAATTTAAAGAAAAAAATATATAAATATACGAGATAGTTAAGACAGTTACACTACTAATTTCAATTAGTTGACTGAAAAGAAAGGTTTGCGCTTATACTGTCTGATCCATTTTTCATGCCTGTATCTTATAATCTGAGCAAATACTTTGAAAATACCAATATGCAATGTATTAACCATTGTTACTCTATTATCTTTTGAAATTCCATCCCCCCCTTTTTTATATTTGTAAGACAAGGTCTCACTATGCAGTTCAAGGTGGCCTTGAACTCACTTTGTAGCCCAGGCTGGCCTCAAACTTGCTGCAGTCCTTCTGCCTCAGCCTCCTGAGTGCTGGGATTACCTGTATGAGCCACCATGTTCAGCTTGTTTTTAAATTTTGTACCACTGTTACTGTTTTTCTTTAAAAAAAAAAAAATAATAATATTTAAAGAGCTGAGCATTGTGGCATCTGCCTGTAATCCTAGCATTCTGGGAGGCTGAGGCAGGAAGATCCCAAGCTTGAGCCCAGTCTGGGTAAGTTGGCAAGACTCTGTCTAAAAGGAGAAAGAAAAAGTAAAAAGAGCGGGTGGGGTGTGAGGGATATAGCTTAGTGTGAAAGCCTTGGGTTCAATCCCTAGTAACACAAAAAACAAACTCCCCCATAAATAAAAAAAATAAAATCCCCTACAATGTTTATCCTTTCTTATCATAATAAATTATCTCTATATAAAATCAAACTAACAGATTAAAAAAAATCTTTACTTAGCAAAACTATGAACTGGAAGTGCTATGCTGTACAAGGAGAGAAAACCCCTAAGATGGAGTGCAGTGGTGCTCGGTTCACGAACTTAATTCCTTCCATAGTCTGGTGGCAGAATCCACTCTGCCCAACTGTCGTAACCCTAACTCTACGCCTGGAATTTGGTTGCAACCAGAATCGTGCGCCGAATTCCGTCTGCAATTGGATTCTGGTTACAACCGCATTCGGAGCACAGGGTTAGGTCAGGGCTGTGGGGAGAATGCAGCCTGTGAACCGAGCACCGACGTGTGGCGGCATGAGGGAGCCAGCCAGGCCGGTGCATGCCGGCCGAGCGCGCGGCCGAACGCTGGGGCGGGGGCGAGGAGAGCCCAGGTGCGCAGGCCCCGCGGTTTCTATCACTAAGGGTTTTTGAGAATCATCAAAACCAACCTGGTTTAAACTGAATCCTCACACCAGCATCATTCTGGATCTTTCTGATCATCTCCCCATTTCTTCCTATCACGATCCCAACGGCGAACCTAGGCACAGACACCTAAGTACAGAAAAACAAGACCTCGTCAGAGCTTTCTTGAATCTGATTTTATTTTTTAAAAAACATAATTTGGCTTTCACGACAGTATAATGCTAGAAGTAACATAATAAAGAATTTTGTTTTCCTCTCAAGAATAATATCGCTAAGGACTGCATTCTTGACAATGAAATATTCATCCAATAAGTCTAAGATTTAATGAAAAGTTATAAAGGAAGTACAATTATACCGTACACACCGATACAGCGACGATCCTGCACACGGTCTTCATTTTCTGCACGGCGGTACGAGGGAAAGAGCAACAGCACGTCCCCTCAGCCATGCGCAGCCAGGTGCACCGTGCATCTGCACTGGCCTTAAACCCTTCACGGCGCCACAGAGCCACTGCCCTCCGCGCCCTAACGTCTCCGCGCCCCGCGCTCTGACCAGCCAGCAGCCACTCTCCCTCCTGGCCCCGGCCCCTCTGTCTGCCTGGTCTGCATCGGTCTCTGCAGCTGGCTCGCTGCTTTCAGGCCCGTCCCCAAGGTCCACCACGCTGCGACATGTATCAGATGGACACCTCATCCATGAAATGGGCTTTCAAGGCTGGCATCAACACATCACAACAGATCACTGCGAAAAGCTGGACTTTGGTTTTTATCCGGGGAGCACGATAACCTTTAGAGCCAAACCCCAAGGTCAGGGGAAGAGACCCTCCCGTCCTTTCATACAGCGTCTGTGCTCAAACCCCGGCCAGAGGCAGACTCCGAGTTTCCGAGACACAAGGCCAGCTAACTAACCTACTCAGGTTAGGGTGCTTAGAGCAGAGTGACCAACAACTGCACCCCGGACTCAAGCGTACCTCTATACTGCCTCCACCCAGCCGGGAGCCGAAGTCACCGCGCACACCTCGGAAGTCAGCCTGGTCTTTCTCTCGGATGATCTCCAGTACCATTTCTCTTGCTTGCTGTGTAAATACAAATGCAAGGCATTATGGGGAACAGACTGCACCAGGTGCAACTTTCCAGTCCAACCCTGCCAAAGCGGGCTTAAAGTTTCAGAGGGTGCTCAGCTGAGGGAGAACTCAGCACAGCAGTTGTGGGACTAGGGCAGGCGGCTGGTAAGGGCTGCAGATTCAAATCCTGAACAACGGGCTCTTCAGGTGGCCCAGAGGTCTGCGCAGTGAGGGCCCAGCTCTTAAGCCACACCACGTCAGCACAGCTGTGTGGTCAAAACAGGTTCTGATGTCATGCCTTTCCAGTGGGAGGGGTGGCCAAGGTGACAAAGACCCCAAGAGGGTCCTCACAGAGGCCCTGCGGTAAGGTACAATTGGCTAGGGATGGCAAACAGGCTGGAAATGCTGGCAAGGCTGCCTTGTGGATCCAACAGCATTCAAGGTGACTCCGCTGCCCTCACCCGCACCAGGCCTGCCGTACCCAGCACCGTGAGGGGATGCAGGCGCCAAGACCGAGTCGTGGTTCCAGAAAAAGCCGAACCAACCGACCCAAGCAGTAAGCGGAGCCTGAGGACATTTGGAAAGATGGGCTCATGGACTGGATATGAGCTGATGCTATGGAATCACCGCTAAGTTTTTCAGGCCTGGTTATTTTATTGTTTTTATTTTTCTGGTGACACTGAGGATTGGGCCTGGTTATTCTTAGGGTTTGGGGTGAAATGTATCTGCATATTATGAATGGTAGAGAAAAAAATATACACTCAGCAAAACACTGAGTAGGCTGAGGGCATACAGTTGTTCACTGCACTTTTTCTCCTTTTACGAATATTTTAAGTTTTTCATAAAACCTGGGGAGAGAAAAACAATTTAACCTGAATACAGGGAACTATTTCTGCCAAATAAAGTGAATATATGGTTTTAAAATTAGAAAATGTTGAAAACCTTAGGCTATCGTTATTTTCTGCAATGAAACACTCTGCTCGGGCCTTTCCCCTGCAAGACACAACCCCAGGCTGTGCCGGAGAGGGCCGAAGGGCTGCCAGGTAGGCAGAAAGATGGCAGACGGCCTGGGGCTGGCACAGCCTGCTGCAGGCCCCCTTTGTGCCTCCGGAGGAGCTCAAGGGCCTAACAGTACCAGGACCCATGAACTGCAATGGGTAAATGCCGACAGGACTTGGTGCAATCTGGTTTTTTAAAATTTTGGCTGTCCTGAGGATAGAACCTAGAGCCTTCACACTACTGCATCTCCAGCCCTTTTGTTAAATTTTGACACAGGGTCTCAATAGTTCCCCAGGCAGGACTGGAACTTGTGATCTTCCTGCTTCAGCCTCCCAGAGTGCTGGGAGTATGTTACCATGCCCAGCTCTGCAATTTGATTTTCTTAAATTTGCCCTCCCCGCCCCCATTTATACGTAAAGAAGATGAAGAGGAAGGCCCAGGCCTAAAGGAAGGAGAGGAGTCACATCACTAAAACCCAAGGAAAGCCCCCGGCTCACCACCAGCCCTTGGTCTTTTGCTCACATGTGGATCACGACCAGCTCAGCTGATCGAGAAGGCCAAGAAGGGTAAGAAGCCCCAGAGCTCCTAAAGAGGCACGGTGGTGGACGGCGGCCCGGCTCTCCGAGCCATCACTGGGCAGCTGCTCTAACGCAGCCAGGGCGAGGCGGGCTGCAGGCGGCAGGAAGAGCATTCACATTTCACTGCAGACAGCCCTGCCCCAGTCCACAGCCAGCAGCCCCATCGCATTCCCGATGGCAGGGGGAGGGGCTGGACGAGTGAAGGCCAAGGCCCTAATGCTCTCGGGCAGCACAGCTGTCGTCCCGGGGGTTCAGGCACAACATGCCTGTGTGAGGCCCCACATGTGCCCATGTGGCTCTGGCACCTGTGCCCCTCTTCTGCTGCAGCTGACAGGGACAGGATGAGACGTAAGAGCCAAAAAAGCCGCGACTGGGCTCACCATGGCCGCTGACCTGAGCCACCTGACTGCACCGGCCACCGCAGCCTTCGGTCCTGACAGACACTGCCCGGCTCTGCTCCATCCCAGAGGACCATCTACTCACGCTACGACCCAGCACGTGACACAGGGCCCGTGGAGACAAGGGACCAGCCCTTCTCCAACCTGAGTGCTTCTGACAGCCTCCTGCAGCTGGCAGCTCCACACCAGGTAGCACAGCACCATGTCCTCTGCATCACATGCCTGCTCAGGAAAACGGCTTACTCCAAACAGGAGCACGCATAACACGATGTAAGACCGAAGCCCAGGCCAGCACCAGGCGACAGCCCCATACCCAGGACCCACCGCCCCGGCCTCATCCCTACCTGCACTTTAAAGGGGTCCCCAGTGATGCGGAGAGGCTTGTCCGTGCCCGTGGGCAGCGGGCCATCCTGGATCATGACCATCTTCACCCCCGTGCGCTCCTGTGGGGACCAGCACAGCCCTCACCGTCAGGGATGCAGGACGGCCGGGCTACGTCCACGAAGAGCCCAGGTCCCACCCGCCACAGCCACTGTGATCGTGTGACCTGGCCTGTGGAGCTGGCTTCTGGGAATGCACATAGCAGGTTGTGCGAGACAACATCCAAATGCAACTCATAAAACCGTTTCCCGAAACAATTCTCCTTCTTTCTTTCTGGCGCCCAGGACACCTGAACGCCAGGGACTCTCCTCATTCTACACAATGCTATATGCGCTTTACTTCCCATGCAGGTGCGCCATGGGAGGACGGCCTGTGCCGTGAGCTCAGCGGAAGACGGTCCTCAAGCGGGCTGCCCAAGAGCCAGGGCTCACCGCAGTGAGCTGCAATTCGGTTCCGGAGTCCGAGCCCTAAGCTCTGATATTCCATGGAGGCTGCTTTCCATGATCCAAGGCCTGGGCTGCGAGAGCGCAAGCACAGCGAGCCTCAGCCCTCACCTGCAACTGTAACGCCAAACAACTCTGAGAGCAAGGTGTTCCCAGCTAACATGGCAGCAGTAGAAATGACTCACATACGCCTGTTTTTAGCTTTCCTTTCACCCAGAGTGGCCACTCGCGTGGCTGCGAATATGCATCTGACTGTGCACCCCAACCCAAACCTTGCTGGAGACAACAGCAGCTCCTTGGAGCACATACTCAGCCAGACTCACATAAAACACTGGGTGCTTTTTCAGCTCTGCCATGAGAGGCAGGTGCCCCCCTTTCAGAGACAAGGATGGAGGACACTGCTTAAGAGCACGGGACTAACCAAGGGCGTGGCGGGCCAGGCGCCCTGTCCGGCACTGCCCTTCATCAGAGATGCTGCCATTTATGGTGAAGCACGCCCCGCAGAGCCTCGCTGTTGAGAGCTCACGGGAGCCTGGCAGGATGGAGGCGGGCGAGGTCAGCCTGGCTGCTCTGCCGGCTGCTCCGCCCGGGGCTGTGTAGGGCTCGCGTACCTGCAGCTGCTTGATTGTTTCTCCTCCTTTGCCGATGACCAGGCCCACCTTCGATGCAGGGATAAGAATCTCCTGGATCGTGCTGTTGCCGTCCACGTCATTGTGAAAGCCAGGGCCGTTCCGACAGCGGTCGACAATCTGCCCCAGGAGTCGCTTGGCTTGTCTTTGGGAGGAGAAGAACCACAGGGGAATCAGTATTAAATGCTCTGGGGCCACAGGCGGAGAGAGCACAAGGCATCAGGGCAGCCCTCCATCCAGCTCCAGCTCCTGCCCCCACAGCCCGGGAGGTCGCTCTGCCATCCGCCACGCTACTAGGCTAGAATTCAGAAGCAACACACACCATGACACCACCGTTCAGCGGGGCGCTGCGCCGAGAAGGGCACTGCCCTGCCCGTGCCTCCTCGTGTCTCCACAAACGTGGCTGCCTCCTACTGAATGCCAGCTGCTCTGGTGACAGGGACATCCTCTTAGCCCTGCACACATCTCTCTCACCAACCCTGTTAGCGCTCTTGCAGAGTACGCACTCACCACACGCTTGTTTAGAAAGGGCAGGAGAGAGAAATGAGAGACGGAAGGAAGAAAGCGAGGGTTAGTCGTCACTGTTTGAACCCCCAGTTCTCAAACTACTTCTCCACAACCAACAGAACTGCTCTGACTTTCAAAGCAGGGCCACAAGTCACCAGTGTGGCTGCAGGAGGCGAGCCCGCTGGGTGCGCACTCACAGGCAGCTGCTCTGTGCTGCCCGGCAGGGACCCCGAGCCTCCCGTGCCAGGCTACCGAGAGCCACCCAGCGTCGGGAGGGAAACCGCCCCGCAGCAATGGTGTGGCCAGCCCACCAGTGTCATCTCTTGGGCCAGCCTCTTCTCTTTTCTGCACCAGAATCTTTCCTGGCTGTTACTTGCAGAATTTATCCTTCAAACCACCGTACGCCATCTATGTTCTGGGTCCTTGGACAGAACTCAGTCCCTCAACAGGCCGCTGTATGTTCCCTGGAGGAAACAGCGGCTCCCCCAAGTTATAATCCCATCGCCTGGACTCCTTGGGTCGGTGTGAAGCAGGAGTGTTAGCAGAGTTGGAAGAGAGGAGGGACAGACAGGAAATAGATGCTGCCTTTGTAGTCTTTGTGTACAAAATCACTCCACGCTATCTTCTCAGTTACAGCGGCGTTTTAGTATTTTGCTGGTGCACTAGATTAACCTGTGCTGGAAGAAAAAAATGCCTGGACTCCAGCCAAACCATCCAGTTTGCCCTCTAATGCACTCCTGCTAGCAGTATTTATTCTGGTTCACCACTTGCAATGCTGCAGCAGAACAAGAGAATTTAAACTCATCTAGACTCCCCGAGAAATGGAAACAATAAAACAACCGTACCTATTGAGCCAGACATAATCTTAGCGCCCCGTCCCCATATGCAGCGCCACTCAGTAGATTGGAGAAGAAAAGTAAGGTGATTAGAGTCAGCATAGCCCTGCCCCAGGAGGGTCTGGGGTGAGGGGGCCTGTATCTGGCACGAGGCTCTGAGCATGCGGACCCAGACAGAAAAGCAGCGCCAGTCTTATGGCCAGTGTGAGGGCCCCAAAGTCAAGAGGCCTCCTGCTGGTCCCTACAGCCCTCTGAGAGGAGCAAAGGCCACGCACGGTGGATTTACTGGGCTCACTAATGTCGGAAGGGTCAGCCCCGATGAAACACCTGGGCCAGGACTCTGCAGTCACAGGGACAGGCCCTCTAATCTGGACCTGCCCAGGTAAGGCGGTGCTAACAGGAAGGAGGAAGTTGATTAGCACCCTCAGGTGGGGAGATGTCTGAGCCCGAGGAGACCTGGCCTCGCTTGCAAAGGAGATGTTAGGACAGCTGTGAGGCGCTCTGCAGGGTGAGAGGAAGAGGCAACACCTTGGGAAGGTAACAGAAAAGCTCCCCTGGCATGGAGCCCTCCCAGTCTTTTCCTACGGGAGCATCTGCTGGGTGGCCAGGCTGCAGCACAGACCGACAGTGTTCAGTAAGGACTCTGCCCTTCCATTTCTCCCCACTCGGGGAAGGAGGAAAAAAGAGTGAAAGGAAAAAGTAAATAAAACAAACTTACTCAATACTTTCTGGGGTTCCGGTAAGTACACAGGGCCTCTCTGGAATCCCAGAACTCTCTAGAGAAGAATCAAGAAGATGAGGTGTGTTGGTGGGCATCAGGCAACGGGTGCCTCTGCCTGTGTGCAGAGTGGCTCTCTGGGGCTGCTTCCTACACCAGCCCCACAGCAGCCCAGCCTCCCAAAAAGACAGTTTGCTTCGCGTGGGGACAGAACATGAGCTGGTTCTCAGAAGAGAAACAAGTCCCGCAGAGGAAGTCAGGAGGACGCGGTAGAGGGCTGTGAACTGGTCCTAAGTACCAGCCCCAGCTTCGGTACCATCCGTGAGCTACCGACTGGCTGAGCCACTTGACTGTGCTAGTCCTCAGCTTCTCCGCTGTAGAGGAGTTTAATGGTTGCATGTTTGCACACAGCCCTGAGGCACACCGGTAAGGAACTTGAGGTAAGCATGTCAGGACCATTACACCAGTTACTGCATGCCTGTCCCAAGAGATCAGCGACGCTATGTGCAACTGGTCCTGGCCATCTGACACAGGCGCAAACCTTATTTTCCAACACCACACGTGATGCTTTAGTTTCTAAAAAGCTGCTTCTTAAAATCTTTCCTCAGAGAAGAAAATAGCTAATAGCAGTTACTGCCTTTGAGATACTCTAATCAGCATTTTTTAAAACAACAAACATCTCTCTAATCAAGTACCCCCAGGCCCCTTTCTTCCCCCTGGAAGAAGGTCAAACTCAAATGAGATGATACAATGGCAAATAAAATAAGAACTGTTCTTCAATCTGTCTCTCTCCATATCACATGACCCAAATTGGTCCTGCTGGAAATATGTCTGACACATGTTGATTTGGCCAGAACCCCTAGCTGTCCTCTTTCCACAAAGGGACGGACGGGATGGTCTCGGCCAGGGGAGCCAGTGTGCAGTCCCCGAAGAGTCACCCCAAAGCCACGGGACTCCTGAGGCCCCACTATGCCCGGCATAACATTCTGGTGCAGAAAACACAGGTCCTAGGCAGCAGGCCTTTGTCACGGCGCTCTCTGCGAGGCTGTCTCTGAGCTGGCTTCGGCTCTAGCGATCCTGCAGGAGCCCGACTCCAGAAGTACAGGGAAACAGCAGCGACACATACTTACCTAAGCCCCCTGCCTTCTCAGCAACAAACCAAAGTACTGAAGCTGGAAACATTTGCAAAATACTGATTTGTACTGAACTGAGGTCTGTGAAAAAGAAGTCTTACCTGAGGCAATTTGAATTTTGCAACCAGATTCTGCTTGAATCCGTGAAATCTGCTCACCTCCCCTGCCAATAACTGAAACAAATTGAACACAGTCAGAATACAGCTCCAGCTCACATTTAACCATGCACAAATGGCTTAATGACTTCAACAAACATTACACTTGGCTCACAGCTCACGACAAACCAAGCTGGTGTCCTCAGCTCACGTGCACGCTACGGGCACCACTGTGGCAGACACCACACGCTAAACACAGTGGACAGACACAGAGGACGCTAACGGAGGGAAGGAGGGCGTGCGAACCCCACCCAACACTTCGGGCTCTTGTGTGGCCCGAGAGACCCGCAGCACTCGGCTGTGTGAACACATGCGACAAGTACTTGGCTATGGCTCACGTGAGAGCGAGTAGAGCAACAGGGCAGACAGAAACGAGGGGAAAGGATGAGGTGGATACTTACTAAACCCAACCATTTTGTCAGGCACTTTGAATTCTTCTGTTATGACTGCCCTAAAAACAAAAACATTTTGGAAAAATTGTAGAATAAAAAAATTCTGCAGTTATTTTAGACTCCCCAATTTCCCATACTGGCAATGCTGTCAGACTTGAAACAAGCCATGCCAGCCGACCAATAAACCGCAAGCCTCTACAGAGTGTCGGCTGGTGAGCCCTTTGCTCAGTCGCTTCCTGAAAAGATCAAGCCTTCATCTTCTCCCATCAGAGAAGAAACCTCTGGGTTTTCTGAAGCCATCAACTCCTCTAGGACCTACCTCTGCCTTGCACAGCTGCACTCGGCTGCCTAATCCACCTCTCACTAGGTCCTCCCTGGCACATGGAGCCCCAGGACCTTAAAGGTCCTTTTGAGTCTCTGGAGGTGTTCAGACTTCTGTCACAGACCCCGCCCCAGCTGAAGAAACCCTCGGTCTCCTTCAGCTGTTTCCCAATCTTGCTGTCGCCTCCTGGTCTCCCTGCAATTTATCTATGTCTTTTGGGTGAGGTGCCCCAAGTGGAACAAGCACCCAACAGGGGCCTACTCAGTGCTGAGCAGGACCAGGGAATCACCTCCCTCGCCCCTTGAGGAACTCGGCCAAATGCTAGCCCATCCATTATGCGCCTTTCTTCTTTTTAAACTACTGCATTGGCTCTTTCAAGCAAACCTTCAAATTGGCCATACAGTGTATTGTGGACAATATCCAATTTGCCCAACACCCCAGAAAGCAATTAAATCTAAACATTTACCTTGGGAGGAAGCTAAATGCGAGTAGTTTAAAAAAAAAAAAAGGCAAGCATTTTTAAACATCTCTCACACAGCTGGATTTTTACCCATCACGAGGAGGATTGAATAAAGTGCATGTTTTTCGGGAAAGTGCGGCACTTAGAAGAAACGCAGTAGCATAAATAGCACTTGCCACTCTGTCACTGTGATGGGAGCAAACAGTCTCCTCCTTGTGCAGTGTACACCCCCAGCCCGCGTACAGCAGCGCCGTCTCTCTCAGGATGCTCGGCGTCACCCCGATGCAGCCAGCGCCTGGCTTCCTAATCAGCCCCGCAGGCCTAACATCTTGCAGCGGACGCTGGCGGCTGTCAGCCCGCGCCCCTTGGCTGCTCCACAGGGTGACAGCAGCCCTGACACAGAGCCGCTGGCTGCTGCTCCCATCGTGGGTCGCATGAGCTGTCTCCTCGTGGGAGACAGTACTCGGGGGTTGACTAGAGGTCTTCAAGGCACTGCGTCAGGCAGTGTCACAGCTGGGGCAGTTCCCGGGCCTCCAGCAACCTTAACAGGCTCTCTGGGGAAGAAACATCCCAAGATGACTGCTTTGGGCTTCCTGGAAGAAAAGCCCTTTCCTAAAGGCGAGGCTGGGACCCGTCTAATGCACCAAGCGTTATTGTTTGGGAAAGTAAAACTCTACTATGGTGTAACAGGAAATTAAAGGCCTGATACTAACAGCCTTGTTTAAATTATTTTAATTCATAAAAAAAGAGAAGGTAACAAGACAACCTGGGATAAATGTTTTGGTTAACGGATGCCTGCTTATTAAAACGCTCCAAAATTCACGCAGAATGCAGAGGTCAGAGCTGTGGTGCTGGCAGTGAAGGTTAAGGGAGACGGGACAGGAAGGAAAGCGGCACAGCGTCCTGTTGCCCTTTGGGGATGGCACTGTGACAACAGACAGCTGATCTTACAAACTGGCTTTTCTAAAGCTCAGCCGTCTTTCCTCGGCAGTTAATGGAAGGCTGTGAGGGGAAACAGAGGCAGAGGCTCAGCGGGCACGTGGCTGAGGCTCTGCCACATCCCGATGGTCAAGGCAGGCTGGCACCCTGGCATCTGCAGCATCAGGAGTGTTCTCTGTGACCCCAAGGCCTCATGCTTTTGAGTGAAGACGTTGAAGTTCGTAAGACACGGGCAAAACCCTCAAACCCGATGGGCAATTTCACTCTCTCCTTTAAAAATAAATGTACACTGTCAGAAGACAGCAACTCCAGCACTCTGAAAGTCCTGGCGCTGCTGTGCATCAGGGGCCGATCTCCAGTGTCCTCCAGCGCTTCGTCCTGGGCTTACACTGTCTTGGAAGGGGCTGCAGGAAACCCTGAGTCTTAAAGAAATGGAGCCCATGGTTTCTCACACTCCCAACCTCTGACTTCCTAACACTCTAGTACAGATGGTGGATCAATAAACAATTAGAAATGATCAATAAATAATAAAACATAACCCACTGCTTACCTTTGATGTACCAAGGCCCCTAACTGGTTACCTACTGTGGCAAAGAGAAAGAGAAAAGAAAAATCAAAGCATTAGCGAGGATAAACTAACTTCATCCTTCTACGAGCTCTTACCATTTCAGGGGGAGAAAGGACGGCAGAAAGAAAGCAAACAGTAATTTAGGCTCAGTGGCTGAGATGAATGCGTTACATGATATGAAACAGGAGGGGACGCCTTGATCAGCACAGTCTCTAACCCAGTGTCCAGCTGAATGCAGGATAAGAAATTGATCTGTGTGTCCCCATGCTGAGAGGCCTGGGAGAAAATCCTGCCCGCCTAAATCCCTCTAACTTCCTACTGCCCTCCTGCTTGGGATCCCAACTCAATGTAAAGCCGGAGGAGAGGGCTCCTTCTCTCTCTTTTAAAAACAAATGAGAAGATTTACCCTCCTCAGAAGCATTGTTACGGATGCTCAGCGGCAGCTGTAGTCACTAAGAACACGCGCATATGTCCCTGGCGGCCCGCCTCCCCGGCCTCCTCCCCGCGGGCCCACACGGCCGTCCGCACACAGTGGACGTCGGGAACTCGCAGCCGCCTCTCAAGCCCATTTCACAGAGACAACAGTGCCCAACAGCCTCTCATTATTAAAACCGACTCTGTAATCACATTCCCACAAAACCACTTTAGCTACGCTTTTTGTTCCAGTTTCTCTTCTTTCAGCTATTGATGAGTGTCTCCTCCACTGGCCATCAGCAAAAATGATTCTGTGGCATTTCTCTTTTGAAAAATGCAGCTCAGGAAATATAGTCAGCAGACAATAAGTACAAACCCCAAACATATTGCAAAGAACTGAATGTACCTTCCAAGATGCTAAAAAGAGCATTCAAATATGTGTCTTTGGAGAAAGTTATTAAAGAATAGCTAAGAGGAAAGTGGGGAAGGATCCATTACATCAACTTCAGGACAAAGAGCAAAGCGGTTTGATACAGGAAACACACAACTCCAACTGTTCTTCTTCCTGTTCAAATGTAATCTTGTCAGTCTGGACAGGAGCTGGTCAGAGACAAAGGAGAAGAAAGCATGTCGTGACATTCTGAAAGAACAGAGAGCACACAGAAACAACACTAGCAAAAAGTAGGCAAAGCTACTGAGCTCCCTGACATTCCACCAGGTATCTCTTCTGGATCAATAGCAAGATAATGGTCTGCAGCCAAATTATTGACAGTATATACTGTTAATCTGCTTGTCTCAGGGATAAGAGCATTGTTTTCTAACAGACTCTTAAAATGTTCTCTATGCACATCTACTTGGATTGTAACAAATGCTGCTGCTTGGGAGAGAGAGTGCTCACGACTATTTCACCCCAAACCCTAGCCCAGGACAGGCCTTGCCTCCTCCGGAGGACTGCCCAACACTGAAGGCAGAGGGAAGGCAGCAAACACCTAGCACAGCGAGGCAGAGGGCCTGTGGGATTGCATAGCGATTCTGGCCTGAGGCAAATGCAGCTCCCCTAACTGCCATCAGGACCGTCTCGGGGGAGTAAAGGAACCGCTGAAGTCTGGGGAGCTGAATGTCTAGAACTACGAGGTCAGAGGAGAGCTGCCCACTAACCAGGCCCCTGGCCACCGCCTGCTGGGTCCCAGACAGCAAACGGCCCAGGACCTCTGGATTCAGCAGTCTCAGAAGAGCTACAGAAACAGAGCAGAGGGCAGCGCTGCCGCAAAGAACCCCGCTTGGGCAGAACACTTCCGCTCAAAAGCCATTCCCAAGTAACCATTCTACTCACCACCAAAATGGAAATTCCCTCTTGCTGACAAAGTGTACACTGGAAGCGTCACGTACACAGTACCATTTGTGACACTCTGACAAGTGCAGGTGCCCACAGAGATGGAAGGTAAAATTGCACACACCATCACTCCACAAATAGACAGACTGTGGGGGCCACACCACCCAGGAGAGAAACCAAACCCAGACCCGGTCTACCCGGTGGGCCGACGGGAGGCTTAGGGGGGCCCCCTCCCCCACCTCGCCTGGGGCACACGCTGTGACCCAAGACTGAGGTTCCCCTCCCTTAGGACACAGTCGCGTTTGGCGCCTAAAATTGAAACCCAGCATGGCCAGGAGAGGCCCCGGCTCACACAGCAAATGGGTGTCCAGCTCCAGGACCAGGACCTCTCCTCAGTTCTCCCTGGAGGAGGGGCACGGCAGGGAGGCCGGCGGGAAAGCCTATCAAGTTCAATTTAATGTAACTGCAGTCATTTTACTGCAAAGGAGGAAAAGGCTGAATAAAATCAGTCCTATTTCCTGCTAATGGTGCGAGCTGGCCGACAATGCCTCACCCTCTTCCGAGCTCCCCTTAGCTCAATTCCAGCGCACCCACGTGCACAGGGGCAGCTCTCATTTATCCTGCACACCACATAATAAGAGGCTGCTTGGGCTGCGCATGGAAAATGAATCTCACAGAGAAAGAGTCATCCTACAACGTACGAAATTCTTTCTAAAGAGTAATACTCTGCCAATTTCAATAATGCTCCGAAAAAAAAAGTCAGGTGGCCAGAGATATTAGTGAGGAAGGAAAAAAGCCTTTTTCTTCTCCCAAAGAAACGCTAACAAAGTTATTTACTGGGCAACACACCCAGCTTTCTAAGAGGTGCCAGCCCTGTCACCCGCTGGCCCCACACGCCCCAGGAAGGGGAGCAGCCAGCGCTGCTCAGGACGGCAGGTGCGGCATGGCTGGGGTCTGCAGAAGCGCAGGTGAACAGCTCAGCTGGGGGATGGCACTTTCTGTGCCCGGCAAAACCTCAGCAAACCTTGCTCTGGCGCCTGGGAGTCCTCACGGCCCCTCCGCCCACTGTGCTGGGGAGACACAAAGGCTTCCTGTGTCTTGCTGCCTCCCAGAGTTCAAGCGGAAGACCCCTGGCAAGTAACCGGTTACTAATTTTTTTTTTTTTTTGTCTTTTTGAGACACTAATTTTACTAATTTGTTACTAATTTTGCAAATTACGTATTTTTCAAATGCGAGAGAAAATTCAAGTTTATCCCAACCTTGTCGCTCCTCCTGGCAGTCTCGCGCCCTTTTGCAGCCCGCCGGTGCCTCCCTGCACAGCCCCGCGCCGCCTGCCTGAGAGGAGGGCGCAGCCTGCTGTCTTGGGCTGCGTTCACTCTTTGTGGCTACGGCTGGGCCTTGCAGGTGCTGAGCTCGGGGCCAGGCCCGAGGATGCAACAGTGCAGGAGAGGCTGAGATCCGGAGGCGGGATGGCGAAGAGCTGCGTGATCTGGAAGCCTCACCTGGCTGGGGGAGGCTGAGCTGGGACTAGGCGCCCTGAGGAGTGCGGGCCACGGCCTCCCCGAAAAGCCGTGCAGCCACAGTGAGCAAACACCAACTCTGCAACCTTCCACTCATAGCACTAAGCTGTTTCTTCATTTAAGCCAGTAAAATCAGGATAGGGAGTCACAAGGAGCTTTATTTGAAATTGACACAGAAAACAGAATGTAATACAGTAAGGGTGTACATTTCCTAAACCTTTTCAATGACACATGCTTTAATATGTATATGCCGACCAGTTCTGATGGAAAACTGTTTACTCAGATTGTTAGTGGCATTTATAAATAATGGATAATCTCATGACATAAATGTAAGGAGCTCTAGCTCACAGGTGAGGAAACAGGCTCAGAGATGTTAATCCCTGCCTAGAATCACACAGCTAACAGCCGGCAGAGCTGGGACTTAAGCCCCAGTCGATGCAGCTTCCCTTGCAATGTGGTCTTGTCCTACCCCTCCTGTACCTCCTGCAGTGTTCAACCCTAACCCCTGCCATCTCTCATCTACTGTTTATCCCAAAAATGTTGGTTGGCCTTTTGTACGCGGCACACTTCTGGGAGCTGTGTCCAGGGTGCTGCACAGACTGTATGTTCCTTTTTCCCCGCTGAGTAATACTCTGTGACACAGCTGACTGTTTATCACTTCACTGGCAGAAGGACATCCATTCTGGAGTTGTCAGGATAGAGCTGCTGTGAGGTTTGTGGAGAGGCTTTTGTGCAAACATTGAGTTTTCATTTCCTGGGGATAAAGGCTAAGGGGTGCAACCATGGGCTGCATGGGACACGTGTGTAGTTTTGTAGGACTGTGAAAACACTCTTGTGGGGAGCCCATACTGTCACAGTAAGTGTTACAAGCTTCCTAGGTTGGATGGATTCTCACATCCACCTGGGGTAGAAAAGCTACTCCCTAAGAGCTCTGCAAATCCAGGGACCCCGTGAAGCGAGCGCCTCTGCTGCCCTGGCTAAGGGGCTGAGCATGCGCAGACCTGCTGGACTCCTGTGAGAGCCAGGCCCTACTCCGCCCCGCTCCCCCTCACAGGAAAGAGGCTCTTGCATCCCTCTGCCTCCTCACATGTGCACGGGCCCCACGCAATGCCCCTTTGCTCCTGAATTTCCGTCCTGAGAAGGGCAGATGGGGCTGGGGCAGGGCTGCTGCTGATAAAGTCAGACTCCTGCATGTCACCTGGGGCTCCCCAGTCTAAGACCCTCACACCTGCCCAGGAAGGGCAAGAAGCCAATGGACAGCCTCG
The DNA here is from genome assembly GCF_000276665.1 of Chinchilla lanigera. Classification (NCBI taxonomy): domain Eukaryota; kingdom Metazoa; phylum Chordata; class Mammalia; order Rodentia; family Chinchillidae; genus Chinchilla; species Chinchilla lanigera. The sequence continues at coordinate 567,936 of NW_004955513.1, read as the reverse complement.
CAGCAGTCACCGGCTCCCTATGCAGCAGCCCAAGGGCAGTGCCCAGGCACCAACTCACTGCGCCCCTCACACCCGGCTCTTGGGCCCACTCTCTGCACGGGCTCAGGCCCTGCTCTCCACCCTTCCAGCGGCTACCCTGAGGTAGGGAAAGCACTGCACTGCAAAGTCCCACCTCTCTCCCCTAACCGGACCTCTGGGACTTGTGGGCCTAGGCCGCCGGGCAGCAACCGTCCTAGACCTCGGCACAGCCAGCTCCCCTCGCCTGTCTTGTTTTAAAATGTTATCGAGGGACAGGATCTCACTAAGCTGCCCAGGTTTCCCTCCAACTCGAGATCATCCTTCCTCAGCCCAAGTAGCTGGGATCATAGGTGTACACCACTGGCTGGCTATCATCTCTCTTCTCAGTCTGGGATTTAAAAAACCTTTCTGCTGGGCACAGTGGCACATGCCTGTAATGCCAGCCCTTGCAAGGCCAAGGCACGAGGATCCTGAGTTCAAGGCCAGTGTGGGCTACATAATGCGAACCTGTCTCAAAAAGGAGGGGGCCTGGGGGTGCAGCTTGGTGTGCAGGCCCTGGCTTCCATCCACGGTACAGAAAACTAAAACAAACAAAACAGCCCACCAAAAAAACCCAGTAAACAAAAAACATTTCCTCCTCCCTCTGCTTTTTCTTTCTCTTTGCCCTGTGCTACAGGGGTTGAAACGAGACCTGAGAAGGATCATAAAAGTATTTTCTTCCAATCTTCCTTAAATATTTCATCTGATAGTATGCCCAAGAAATCTTTCTTTGCCTCAAAAAATACTGTCAAAATAAAATGAGATTCCTGGTACCCCCCACAAAATAAAATAAAATAAAATAAAATAAAATAAAATAAAATAAAAGCAGGTGGTCATGGTAGTGCACAAATGTAATCTCAGCACTGCAGAGGCTGAGGGAGGAGGATCTCCCAGAGTTCAGGGTCAACCTGGGCTACATAACAAGTTCAGAGCCAGCCTGAATTGCACAGTAAGACCCTGTTTCAATGAACAAAACCCAAGGTTGTGCTGTACCACACCAAACAGGATCACAAAAGCACCAGAGACTTGTCCTTGGGACGGAAGGTGGCTGTATTTCAAAGTCACTTGGCAAGAGCAAGGCTCCACACACCTCCAGGTCAGGATCTGGGCCCGTCATAGTGTGGGGAAGAGGGTAAGGCATGGCCCCAAGGCTGCACTCCCTGCTAGGAGTGCTGAGAGGACACTGGCCTCTCCATATGTCCACCAGCTCAGGAGCAAACACGAGGTCACCTGGCTTCTGCGGGGCGAGGACAGCAAAGTGACAGGACCTGCCATGGCTTAGGAGACTGGTTTAAGGACAGTGGCAGGGACTCTCCGGAGGACAAGCAGGTGTGAGGACCAACTGCCATAGGGCTAGCGCTCTACGCCCGAGGGCATCGTCCAACTGAACGTGGCTATGGCTTGTTTACCTCTGTGTCTGGCTGCTCCAGAGATGCAGCTGCACAGCTGAGCAGTGGGACAGGGCCTGCAGCCCAAACTATTTACTGCCTGGTGCTTTAGGAAAAAACTTATCAATTCCTGGCTGAATTTAAGTTAGCTAATACTTTGCTGACACCATCCTTTCCACTGGGAGCCTACCTCTCACAATGCTAAAAATGCTAATGGCCAGGCGTGGTGGAGCACACCTGTAATCCCAGCACTCAGGAGGCTGAGGCAGGAGGATTGTTGAGTGTTCGAGACCACCCTGGGCTACAAAGTGAGCTCAAGGCCAGCCTGAACTGCATAGCGAGACTCTGTCTCAAAAAGACTGGAAAAAAAAAAAAAAAGAGAGAAGAAAATGCTGATGATTGGACTCAGTGAAGGAAAAGTTAAGCAGGACAGTTCCTGCTTCCACTGCCTGTGCTTGCGGAAACAAGGATCGCTGTCTCGGAGACACCAGTACAAGAGGTGCGCGAGAGCTGCTAGTCCCTGCAGAGCAAAGGACGTGACAATGGGCCACTTCTGCAACTCGGAGGGCATGTGACCGAGTATTCCCGGTGAGGCGAGTGTGAGGAGGGGCCGGGAAGCGGCAGGCAGGCGAGACATCCCCAGGAGGAAGTCACAGCTGCCAGCCAGAAGGCAGCCAGGGGCCGAGCCGAGTGCAAGACTGGGAGGACGGCGAGGTGGCGGGCAGATCGGAACTACCTGGGTGCCGAAGCTCACACCCACCCCACAGGAGGACTCCAACAGGTCAGACTGGCTCCAGAGCAGCGCGAACTCACCCGACGGAGCGCTCCAGCAAGAGCAGGGCGGGACCCGAGCTGGTGCGGTGCCAGCGGCACACTTCAGACCGTTACAACGTGCAGGTGTCAAGAATGCAGATGCTAATAGTAACAGTGGCTCAGTCGGAGGCTGGGGGCCGCAGGAGGGCTGTTGCTGCCAGGAAGGACATCCAGCAGGCCCTGAAAGCCGGGCTACGGGCTCCAAGAGGATTCTCACAGGCGGCTCGGAATGCCTCTCCCCCCGCCCTTTCTACATCAGGACGATGTGCATCACAGTCTCACACACATTCGCTGCTCCAACGCATGCACCTGCCCGCAAACCTCCCCACCCCAAATAAATCCCACTGTCAGGTTCCTTCGAGTTAAAGTCAAAGCTAACATGTTTTTAAGTGGGCCTGAAGAGCACCTTCCATGTTTTGGGGCACGGGACCTTGCCCTCTGAAAGGTTAAAGAACTCTGCTCCCAGGAGAGTGAGAAAGTTCAGGTTGCTAAAGAAGCGATCTGGGAGCTTCAGTCCAGAAAAGCCCTGGCCAAACCAAACAAAAGCCTTGGAGATCGCTGCCACCACGAAGGAAGTGCTGGATTTGTGTGTCCTGCTCCGCCTCGGGGCTTTTCCAGACTTTGCTCACACGAGAGCCCCCACGCTGTGAGGCACAAAGTAGCCAGCACAGGTGCGCACGTGAGCACCGGCCCCGCGGAATCTGTGGCTGATTTCCTCTCCATCCTCACTGCCACCAGAAGACAACGGACACTGTGAGGCTACGGCAGGCCCCACATAGGGCTCCCGGGCTCCCAGGCTCCCAGTGAATGACAGTAAGCCCGATTTCTACACATGGAGAAAACAAATGTGTACAACTCTTCTTTAAAAGTGCTCAACAGGAGAGGAAGAATGGCTGGCTGTGGTGACGCATGCTGGTGATCCCTGTAATGCTAGCACTCTAGAGGCTGAGGCAGGAGGATTGCTGTGAGTTTGAAACCAGCCTGGGATACGTAATTAAAAAAAAAAAAAATGAAACAAGAGGAATGATTTTATCAAACTGTTAAGCAAAGTATAAAAGGCCTGAGGAAATGTCCTGTCCTTCAAACAGTCTGTTGTCCCACAGGCCGTGCGTGTCCGGAGAAGTCTGCAGATCTGTAGAACACAGCCGGGCTCCTGCTCGGCCTTGTCACTGTGCCGAGGGGAAAGGGCAGCCACGTTTCTCCTGTTTGGAGAACTTACTCTCCAAAGGCAGACATGAAGCACTAGGATTCACAAGAAAGCTGTAACACACGGTGCTGCAGGTGGGGCTCTGGCCGCCTGGCAGCCCTGGCTACATCAGCTCCGTCTGCTGCCTGCGTCTCTCTATTGATGAATGCAGGGCCTTTTGCTGGGTTTTTCAAATGGGTGTGCAGAGCACTGATGGGAGGCAAATGTCTGCACCAGGCTGTCGGGCTCCATTTGCAAACATGAGGCGTTCCCTTTGCGTGGCTCCCTGCGCAAGGACATGGTGACTACCTGTTTGCTGCCCACCTAAGGGTCAGCCCTTCAACAGCAGGCAGTGGGTGACAAGGCTGAGCTGTCAGGGAGGGAAGGCCGAACGAGTTGTAAAACACAATGATCTCGACTTGTGAAACACTGGGCCGGGGAGACACTGTTCATCAACGAGACCTGTGCTCAGGAGCGGACAGTTGTTTTACCTTTACACTGACATCCTGTGGGAGGGAGAAAGCACAACTGCCCTCCGTGTGCAAGGTACCAAGGTGACCGTACGTTGCACTGCAACTCATCACTGGGCAAGCACGCAGACACCTCCAACACCAGTCGAGTAGAAAAAGCTCACAGGGCACTGGTGTGCAGCAGCAGTTCCAAGAGTTACCTCACTTCAACGGCCCTGGAGTGCAGCATCCGTGTGTACGATCATACACAGATTTTTTTTTTTTTTTTTTTTTTGTGGTACCGGGGATTGAACTCAGGACCTTGTGCTTGCCAGGCAGGCACTTGTGCCACTGAGCTATATCCCCAGCCCCAAACAGCTTTAAATAGACAAGAACTTCCACAATCAAGTGAGCACTTTGCCTTAAAGCGCTTCACCCTGTGAATCTCAATAATCATCCCCAAAACGTTCCCACATCTAAAAACAATGGCCATCTCCTCTTTCAGAATTCCCAGAGACCAGAGGACTCAGTCACACTAAGTTGTACTCTACATACAGAAAAGCACGCACTTGTTTTGGAAAAGGAGATTACACAATGTATACTACTCTGCACCCTGATCTTTCCACCTGATCTATCACAGAAGCAAACACACAGGGGCTGGGGATTTAGCTCAGCAGCACAGCGCCTGCCTGGCAAGTGCAAGGTCGTGAGTTTGATTCCTGGTACCGGGAAGGAACAAAAAAAAAAGCAAACACACACACACACACACACACACACACACACACACACACACACACAAACCACTGGGTACATATGCAGACCAGCAGAAAGAACAGCAGAGAAGACTCACGCGCAGCCTAGGGCACTCTACCCCTTGGAGAGCAACACAAGACAGACACGTGAAAGGGAGCCAAGCACGGTGCAGAAACACATGGGCAAACTCTGCTCAAGCACTACTTCTAAGTGGGCTCAAGTTCCTGTTGGCATGGAGCAGGCAATACAAACCAACCAGTAAAACAATGAATGAATGGATGAATGAATGGCCTGTCACAAACAGGGATGGCGACAACCCTGCAGTGAAACTGCGGAAAGGTCACTGCCTCTCTTCCCTCTTCTGGAGCTCAGGATGCAGCCACTGCTTCCTCAGGGCCACGTACCCCGTCTTTGTTCTCCTCTGGAGAAAGTGGGAACTTCAGCCCCACTTGTGTCCCGGAAGAATGGGGCGAAATCGAACAAAATTCTCATGTGACTCCCGAACAGATGCTGGAGGCCCAGGCTTTGCCTCGGGGTGCAGCTGAAAGGTTTCCCACGGTATCGAGGTGAACAGGAACTTAAAGGCTGGTGAACTGCTGAAAATACCACCCTCAACACTTCCCATCTGCTCTTCCTCTAACGGGTGCCGGGGAGAGGCTGGGGAGGGGATGGCCTGACACACAGTCAAGCTAAACTGGCAGGTGCACTGCCATCTTGAAAGGCAAGACATTTGTGGCAACCTACCTCCATCGTCCAAGGGCCGCTTCTGCACTCCATATCCATACACCGAGGGGTCCACGAGAGGTGTGGAGTTATTCAAGTGAGGAATTGAATCAATTTTAGCAGCGATCTACAGAGAGAATCAGATTTAAATGCTCAGTACATTCACAGGAGAAAGGGCGGAGTCCTCTGTACGGGGCCCTTACCACAACTCTGCCCGACCTGGAAAAACGCACACCACTGTCGTGATGGGACAAACCTGCCCCCTAATTAACGTGGCTTTCTTATGGTCTTAATAAAAATGTGTCTTTAGAAATAAAATACTTTCCAAAATGTGTCTTCTATAAGCGAAGTATTTTAAGTAGCTACTAAACAGAATAGGTATGCCACAGTTTAAGGGGGGGGTGGTGGTGGGAAAACAATATGGAATTCTTTGTTGGAAAGGTTTTATCACAGGATTTCTTCCCTTGTGCAATACATTACTCAAGAATTTCAGAAAGGAAGCCTGGCATGGTGGTGCTCAGCTGTACACCCAGCACTCAGGAAGGCTGAGGCATGAGGACTGCCAAGTTCCAGCCTATCCTGGACAACTCAGTGACTTAGTAAGACTCTGTCTCAAAATAAGTAAAAGGAACCAACCATAAAACAAAAAAAAGGGAGAGGGGCTGGGGATGTAGCTCAGTGCAAAGGCCCTGGACTCAACTCCCATTCCCCCAGTCCCCTTGTTTGCTCAGAAGTGACAACTCTTCAGATCCATCATCCTAAGAACTTTAAGGTCTCTCAGCCGAGGGTGTAAGCTACAGACACATGAAGCTCCTTCTAAAAGGATGTGTCTAGGCAATTTCCCGATGCCTGCGTCAGACAGAGGGAGACGTCTGCGAGCTTCCTCGCTGCTAATGCCATCAGTGAAAGAAAAGGACACAGCTACTGACAATTTTCTACAGAAATAAATGGGAAACAGGACTCACTTGTCTACCTTGTTCACAGCAGGAAATTAAACTCGATCTTCACAATAAGCCAACTCTCCTACAAGCAAAGGTAGCAAAGACCTGTCTACTGATCTCAGCACAGCCCCCGGCTGCCCTTGCCACACAGGGTGGGTGGAGAAGCAGCTGGCACAGCTCCCGTACAGCAAAGTCCCTACTGGCTGTGTTGAGTTGGTTCCCAGGAGCCTGCGGCTGCCTGGGACCAACACAGAGATACACGACCTTCATCAAATAAACGGCCAAAGAAACTGTGATGCTTAAAACCGAGCACTGGGCTCAAGATGCCCAGCACGCTGGGGTCAGGGGCTCCTTGGTCTCCTTCCGGCCGATTTTAGTTCTGAGACAGGAGACAGCCTCTCTTCTCAATGCACAAGATCCCCTGGGCATGATGCTGATTACTCAGTGTCTCAAAAGATGATAACAGTTCTTGTACAAAGAGTACTCTGGACACTAGAAATGCTTCACAAATAAGCAACTCCTCAACCAAATGTGGTCCTGGGAGGCCACTGGGAAGAGGCAATGTCCCTGTGGGACCTGAACAATGACCAAGAGCTGGCCACAGCAAACAAAAGGAAGACGGTCCTGGGCAGAGTGAACAGCTCATACTGAAGGCCTGAGGCTAGAGCAAGTGTGAGCAGAGAAAAGGGTGGCTACGTGGTAGGAAGCAGCCGCGTTCTGACAGGCAGTTCACTGTGGGCCACTGTAAGGAGCTCAGGGTTTACGGAATGGTTGATGGGAGGCTACTACAGGCCTTCATCAGTGGAGAAACGCGCTAAGTTTCTGGATAAACACTTGCATTTCTGTATTTAAAAGAGCTCCTTGACTGCTACATGGGGCACAGATTGTAAGGGGACAAAGGCAGAGACGCAGTTAGGAGGCACTGCTGTGGTCCAGGTCAGGGGTCAGGCAACATGACTGCTGAATCAGCTGTTTTTTAAATAAGTTTTAAGCCAGGGATAGTGGTGCACACCTGTAATCTTAGCATATTGTGAGGCAGAGGCAGTAAGGTTGCAAGTTTGGCCCACACTGGACAACTCAGTAACTTAGCAAGAGCCTGTCTCACCTACAATAGCAAAGGCAATTCTGGACAACAAAGGCAAGGCAGGGGACATCATAATCCCTGACTTCAAAGTATACTACAAAACTACTGTGATAAAAACAGCATGGTACTGGCAAAAGAAAAACAGACCCAAGGATCAATGGAACATATTAGAAGGTACAGAAACAACTCCAGACATACTCAGCCACCTTATCTTTGATAAAGGTGCCAAGTACATGCACTGGAACAAAGATTGCCTCTTTAATAAATGGTGCTGGAAAAAACTGGCTTTCTACATGCTGAAGATTAAAATTAGAGCCATATCTTTCACCATGCACTAAACTAAAATCAAAATGGATCAAAGATCTAAATATTAAAACAGAAACATTAAATCTACTGGAAGAGAAAATGGGTAAAACTCTTGAAGACACTGGTGTAGGCAAAGACTTTATGAACAAAAGCCCGATTGCAAAGGAACTATCACACAGAATCAACAACTGGGATCTCACTAAAAAGCTTTTGCGCAGCAAGAGAAACCACCAACAGAGTGAAGAGACAACCACAGAGTGGGAAAAACTTTTTGCCAGTTGCTCTTCTGACAAAAGACTAACATCTAGAATATATAAATAACTCAAAAAAATCAGACTCCCCCAAATTTAAAGACCCAATCCCAAAAAGGGCATCTGAGATGGATACTTCTCAGATGGAGAAATACAAAAATCAAATGAATATATGAAAAAATATTCAACATCACTGGTCATTTGAGACATGCAAATTAAAACAACGCTAAGATTTCATTTCACTCCAGAAAGAATGGCTGTTATCAAGAAATCAACTAACAACAGGGCTGGGGATTTAGCTCAGCAGCACAGTGCCTGCCTGGCAAGTGCAAGGTTGTGAATTCGATTCCTGTTACCAGAAAAAAAAAAAAAAAAATCAACCAACAACAAATGCTAGCGGGGCTCTTGGGAAAAAGGAACGCTTCTCCACTGTTGGTGGGAGTGCAGATTGGTGTAACCACTGTGGAAATCAGTGGGGAGATTCCTCAATGAACTAGGACCAGAGGTTCCATTTAACCCAGATATTCCCCTTCCTGGTATCTTCCTGACAGAATTAAAAGCATCACAGTGACATATGCACTCCCATGTTTACAGAGTACAGTCTGTAATAGACCAATCTTGGAAACAGCTCAAATGCCCATCAACTGGTGAATGGATAAAGAAGATGTGGTTTTTCAATACAACAGAGTACTACTCGGCCATAAAGAAGGATATGCTCAAGACATTCCTAGCTAAACGGATGCACCTTGAGACCATATTTTTACATGAAATAAATCAGACACATGCACTGTTTCTCTGGTTTGAGAAACTCAAACTGCAAATAAGGACCAAAATGTATAATAGGTATTATGTAACAGAAGAAAATGTTCAAATGGGGAGGATGAAAGGGGAGGAGGAAGAGGGAAAAGAAAGAAGGGTAAAATAAAAAACAAGTGAGAAAAGCAGGAAAAAAATGGAAACAAAGCTTTTGTACACGGGGAGGGGAGGACACTTGAAGGGAGGTTAGTGAAATGGGAAAAAAAAAGAAACAAGTTATATCATGTGCGGGTACAAATTCTCTGTGATGAATGTGAACATCATGTGTATCTAAAATGTACAATAAAATCTGATTTTTTAAAAAAAGAGTCTGTCTCAAAATAAAAAAAAAACAACCAAACAAGGGCCAGGGACACAGACCCACGCAAAGGCCCTCAGGTGAACCTCTAGTGCTGGGAAAAAAGTCCTAGCACGTGCTATGGCTTAGATCTTAGATGTCCCCCACAAAGCTCAGGTGCTCATAGGCGGGGCTTGTGAAAGGTGACTGAACAAGCTCGGTGCTGTGACGTGAAAGTGATGTTAGGAGGCGGGCCTGGCTGAGGCGGGATGGGGGAGTCGCCTGATTGGCTCTCTCCCATTCCCCAGGCTCCCTCATCTCTGCTTCCTGTCTGCTGTGACGTGAGCAGCTCTTCTCCGCCCAGGCCTTTCCCCGTCACCTTCCTGCCTTCGAGCCAGCCAACCACAGACTACAACATGGGCCAGAGTGCCTCTCCTTCAGGCTGCAGCTGCTGGGTGTGGTGTCCCGGCCCTGAGGAGAACACAGCACGCTCACCTGTTTCTGTGTGGTCTGTGGCTGCCTCTGCATGATGGCAGCGTCACCAGGAGCTGCGGAGATCGCACCGGGCACAAAGCCTGCATGCAACGCGTGCTATTACACGGACCTCGAAGGGCACCTGGCTCACCCTGTCTAGGCCGGAGAGGATGGAAGTCTGGACAAGTGCCTGTTTACACCAGCCCCCCTCCCCTAGCCAAGTCTCCGGGTAGGAGCGTCTGCTCTAGAACAGGACTCTGACACAGAAATCCTGCGCCACTGCGTTCTGCCCCTGCCTGCAATCTCCCTCCAGATGTGTTCTGGATAAGCCTGTGCTGGGTGGCTACTCAAGATGCAAACGCTGCTTTCAGGCCTCAGCCAGCACAGCGGATGGATTAAAAAGGTAAGAGCGCTGCAACGTCTTCTACCCCACAGAGGCCCTTTCACAGTGGCATGATAAGCTAAGCAGTCAACGGCTAGAGTAAGGGCTGTCAAGATTACTGGTCCCACACCAGGCACAGTGACGCACACCTGCAATCCCAGGACTCTGGGAGGCTGAGGAAAAGCACTGGGAGTTTGAGCTCAGCCTGGGCAACTTCCGTCACTTACTCAGATCTTGTCTCAAAATAAAAAATAAAGTAAAATAAAAAATGGGCCAGAGATGTAGCTCATGGCAAAGCCCAAGGGTTCACTGCCCAGAACTGCAAAAACAAACACACGGCTGAAGATGTAGCTCAGAGTAGAGGCCCTGGGTTCAATCTCTAGAACTGAAAAATACAAAACAAAACAGGCCCCAAACATTCCCAGTAAACAGTGAAGGTGACTCCAGTGATTGCAGAACAGAACAAAAAGGAGCGAAGGCGCCATGCTTCTCGGTGAAGTCCCGAGCAGCAGACAGTACTACGTATCGAATCGCATGCCCAGACAGACAAGACCCCACACGCATGAGCCGCAACATCCCCGCTTCTTTCTGAGGACAGTTCCTAGCTTCCGCCTCCTTGCCCTTCTTTCTAAGGGAGGGAATGTGAGCTGGGCACAGTGGCACACACCTGTAACCCCAGACAGTGCAGAGCTGTGGCAGAAGGATACACATGTGAGGCCAGCCTGGGCTAAAGAAAGACCCTGTCTCCAAATAAAATAAAAAATTAAAAAAGGCTGAGGACATAGCTCATATAACTCTGTGGTACAGCACTTGCCTAGCTTGCATGAGGCCCAGGTTCAATTCCTAGTACCGAAGGAAGGAAGGAAGGTGCTGAAACATGGTACTGAGCCCTCAGGCTCCCTTATAATTTATACAGTAGTGTCATGCTTCTTGATGTCATTTTCCCAATAGCTGATATTTTAGAAGTTTATATTAATCCCCTATTTCTAATTTTTATTAAACTGACAGGTATCCTAAAATGTAACTAAAGCTTTCAGATTTGTATTTTTTAAATTCATACTTGCTTCAGTCATCTATAACTTTGGAATTTTCCACTGCGGTGGAGCAGCACGGGATATTTAAAAGGCATAGCTCTGAAGCCAGAGAACTCATAAATGTCAGCTATGAGCTCAACATTAACTCTATAATAATGCTGTACTTTACATTTATATTGTTACACACTATATTCCAATACTGTAAGCAAACATCATTTCTCTATTATGTCCATTTAAGACAAGAAAAACTGCCTCAGAGAAACTGAGGGACCTGCCCAAAGCCATCACCATCGTAGAAGAGGCAGACACAGTACCAAAACCTGGGCCGCCCCGACGCTATGCAGCAGTGATGGTAAACCTTTTAGAGCTTTTAATGGTAACAAACAGCTGGCTGGGACATGCGTGCCACCGGTTCACCACCACTGCTCTATAGAGTCTAGGCTCCCTAATCACTAGGCTCCCTCCCTGTCCTCCACCTACTACTTCCTTACACATCTCAACTCCTGGCCTCCTGGCCCAGCTGATGGTTCCCAACAGTAGCTACTCCAGCCTTTAGCTCAGGAAGAGCACCTTCTGCCAGAAGATGAGTCACTGAAACAACCACTCTAGTCCCTTGTCTGCGAGCGTGACCTTGAGGGGACTCTCTCTACCTCACAAGGCACTCTCCCCCATTGTGTGTGGGGGAGACAATGGGTTATCTCACTCCCTGCACTATTTTCAGCACAGTGATAGATGAAAAGTAAACCAACGCCAGACATTTAGCCTCCGCTGCCACTACTCAGAAGATGTGGGGGATGGGAGCACCGTCCCAGGAACGGAGTCCTGGTTTTCCAGCTAGCGGTTCCAACACGTGACCTTGGGTAAGTCCTTCAGAGGCCCTGCCGCATGGCACCTGTGCAACACAGGGCAGGCTGAGCCCATTTCCCAGAGACACACGCAGGTGATTCTGGGGGGTGCACCCATCAGTGCTTGAAAACTTAATGCCTTGTTTTAGTAACTTTTTTTGGGTGGCAGTTTGTTTGAGACAGTGTTTCACTATGCAGTTCAGGCTGGCCTCGAACTCACAGTGATCCTCCTGCCTCGCCCCCAACTGCGGGGACTACACGTGTGCACCACCATGCCTGGCTTGTTTTAGTAACTTTCTATGTGTGACAATGTTTTCCACTTATGATAATGACTTACTTTGCTTTTAAAAACATTTTAAACAAATCTAAGTTAAAAAAAAAAAAAAAAAACAAAAAACAACAAAGCATGAAGTGAGTAGTATACTGAGGGTATACTGCTATGGTAAAACTCCTGAAGGGAAAATATCGATTTCATAAAGTAGCTCACCTTACAGATTCCAATGGGAAGCTGTGGCACCCTCTACAACGTACATTCTTAGGACTTCACCACGTAATAAAGATACAGTTGATTCCCAGGGACACAGCAAGCAGAGGGTCTCACTACACCTGGGGCACAGAGGCCCAGCCCACAACACTGCAACCTGGGCTCTGCAGCCACCAGAGCCACCCTGACTAGGAGAACGCAAATACGCAGGGCGGACCAAGCAGCCCCTGCTCCCCAAGGCTGGAGAGAAGGTATGTGCGAGGGAGGAGAGCCTAGTGTGGCTAGGAGTAAGTCCCAGAGAGAGGGCCCAGAGTAATGGTGCCAGAGCCAAGTCCTACTCTCCCACCCCACTCCCATTAATGTCACAAAAGACAGTAGCTCAGATTTATCGAGCACTTACTAAGTGCCTGGCAGTGCCCTCGTTTAATCTTCACTGACCTTACAAAGTAGCTGCTGCTCTCTTTACTATGGGATTTGGAGCCAGTCCGCCTGGCACTGTATCCATGGGGATACAAGGTAACAAATATAAAGCGCCCAGCAACACCCTGGACACAAAGTAAGGAACCCTGAAGGTCTGCAACTGTAACCTTTTACCGAAGTATAACAGTGACACAGAAAAATACACACACCTTCAATTTACAGCTCACTGTATCTTCAAAAACTAGAATGCCTACATAGCTGGCAGCCAGATGGAAAAACAGAACATCCGGATGGTGTGTATCTCAGTGGCAGACCTGGCAGAGTATGCGCTTGGCACTGCTGACGCCCTGGGTTCCAGCCCAGCACGGGAGGGAGCGAAGGAGACAGAAAGTTACTGGCACGCCAGACGCCTGCCTCAGGCTCCCTTCAGCAGGCACTACCTACTCCCCACCATGACCCCCACCCATTAGGGCAGAGACCCAAGATTAGCTGTTGTTACTTATTTATGTATTTATGGATAGTCTCACTAAATTGCCCCGGCTGGCCTCCAACCAAGATCCTCCTGCCTCTGCCTCCAGGGTAGCTGGGATAATAGGTGTGCAACACTTCTTCCAGTTTACTATTGTTTTTAAATTACTACCAGCACATTTCCTTTTTTTTTTTTTTTTTTTCTTTTTTGAGACAGGGTCTTGCTATGTAGCCTACGCTGGCCTCAAACTTACAGGGCTTCTCCTGTCTCAGTCTCTCGAGTGCTGAGATTACAGGTGTGCACCACCACACCCAGCCTGATTTCCATTTCAAGGATGGGGAAACTGAGGATTAAAGAAGTTAAATGACTTGTCCAAGTCACCATGCTAGTTAAGTGGCAGATCAGAATTTTACTGACTTCGAAGCCTGGATTCAAGGTCAGCCACTTCACAATATTGCTATCCATGGGGACTTTAGGACCATCAAATGAAGAGAACAGATCTAAGAATTCCTGCCTGGCACCCAGCACAGAACAGGCGCCCTGAATGGCAGCTATTGTCATCAGGGAAGAGGCCCTGCCCATCCTGCCCTATTTACTGGCATAAATCAGAACAAGCAATCCTATGATGATGGAGACCAGACTAACCTAGCAAGGAAACCACTTTTCAACATGCGGAAGATTTGGGTCCAAGAACCACTGCATGTACAGGATTAACTGCGTATGTGCCTTTTTGAGAAAATAGCTTTATTTCCCTCTGTCTCATTATTTTCAAATATGAAGTAAGTATCACAGCCCTTGCTCCGGTGTTTGTGAGGATGAATCTAGCTCCATTATGAGATGAAACAGCTATAAAGTTGTCTGAGTCTTCGCACTGGCTCAGCACCCAGCCACAGGCCAGACTTGGTGGCTCCTGAAATAATGGAAAGTGATCTAGGGCCAGGCGTGGTGGCGCACACCTGTAATCCCAGCACTCAGGAGGCTGAGGCAGGAGGATTGTTGCGAGTTCCAGACCAGCCTGGGCTACAAAGTGAGCTCAAGGTCAGCCTGAGCTGCATAGCAAGACCTTGTCTCAAAAAGAAAAGAAAAAAAAAAAAGTGATCTGAACCACACTACTGCTTCTACCAGCACCACTCAGTCTTGCAAGTGATTTGTCACAATCCATTATTGGAACAAAAGTACAGTTCATGACTCCAAAAGTGGTAACAGCTATTCTTCCCAATCTTTATAATAAAATTCCAACTGCAAAACATTTTCAGTTGGAATAATTCTAAGGTAAAGCAACAAAAGGATTGCACAGAACACAGGATAGAGGAAGTTTGAATACAGATCCAATATAGGAAGAAAAAGAACCACAATAATATGGTCAAAAATTTTTTCAATTCCAGCTAGACTGAAGCTCTGAACGCTCATGGATCTGGGACAGCTGACAGCATCTAACACATCCCCTAAAGTGCTGCCTCTGGGTGTGTGTTACTACAACTGGGCCCAGGGCTTATGTATATGCTAGGAAGTACCGTACCACCTCGCTATATCCACAGGCTACGCACTGTGAAGTCTGAGTCACAGAGTATGACCTGGTCCCATGAAAGGAGGGCACAGCACCATGTAACTGCAGCACACTTACAGTGCACACCTTCCAGCCATGCAGGAGTTAATGCATATAACCTACTAAACATGCCCAGAGGCGCTGCAGTATAGAAGCCAATTCAACTTTACCCAGGTATATCCCAAACTTATTTGCCCCCTAACTCTTCCATGGATAATCTGGTAATTAAAAGCCTATACTCAAACCCTTTATAGGCAACCTAGCTCAAGGTCCTGCAACTACTTGCAGGACTCAGACCCCCCTAAGCAACCATCCAGAGTTCTTTCCATCAGAAATTTCAAGGAAAAAGGCGAGATGGTGGGCTCGCAATCTGGAAAGTGATCAGCAGTCCATCAGGAATCTCAATAGGTATGAAAGAATACCAAAGCCTGGGAGTAAAAGCAACTCAGCTGAAGCCCATGGGAAGAAGAGGCAGCTGTCCGGCTCCTGCCGGTGACTGCCATGCAGAATGTGAGAGTAAAATGGTCAGAGCTTTGCTAAAGAAGCTAAAATCTCAATTTTTATGCAAAATCACTCTCATTTATAAGTACTAGTATTGTGTGGGTCAAACAGAGCAAGCCTCCAATGTAAATCTTCTCTAGCCCATGGGCCACTAGTCAGAGAACTGTGATCTAGATATCTACAAGATCACTGAAGCGGGCTGGGGATATAGCTCAGTGGCATAAGCACTTGCCTGGCAAGCCTGAGGTCATAAGTTTGATACCTAGTACCAAAAAAAAAAAAAAAAAAAAAGAAAGAAAAGATAACTGAAGCTTCAGAAGAAAGCAGAGTTTGACAGTACACCTGGAATATCAGATTGAGTGAAGTCTCAGCTGAAAACGACACATCTCAGAAGCAGTTGGTAAATGGAGTTCATTTACCATCTATTTCTCAATACCAGTAAAAAGTTCAGCACTCCCATTAACGCACAGGGACAGGCTCCACGACATCACTGCCCCCCTCTTTAAGGAGGACTCGCTCTTTGCAGGATACTTTACTGGATCCCATCAAAGCAGAGATACAGGAGCGGTCCGTAGATTGCACACAGACACTGGTTTCCTGAGAAAGCTACTGAGGGCCCAGGCAGGAGTTAAGTACCCTGTAAAATGCCTACTTGAGTGACTCAACCAGTGGACTGTCCACAAGACAGTCTCAACAGCATACAACTGAAATCTCTTGAGCGTCCAGCACACTGAGTTGTACCATGAGTCAAAATCACGTGTATATTGAATGGGCAAAGGCAGAATCTCTCAAGGTGTAGCCAACAGCCAATGAATGGAGCTTGTTCTCTGCACACTGTTCTCTCAAAGGAGATTCAACGCTGGTAGAAGAATCAGCATCTTAAAGCACTAACTAATTAGCCCAAGGTATAAGGACACATTCCAATTATCCACCGCTCAGGCACAACGTGGGAAACGGCAGCATGGGAAAGCACTTTCAGAGGACTGCGAATTTCTGAGGCAACACACGAAAGGTATGAGTAAAGACTAAGTTCTAAGCCTGAAAAGTCAACAAAACATTCCTTCTATTGGTTTTACAGTGGCTTGGTGACAGTCATCTGGGTGCAGGGCCACCATGATACTGCACTCTATACAACAGAATATGCCAGTTGTGCAGTGTGGAAGGGCACTGCCTGGGTCTCAACCAAAACAGGAGCTTAAAGTCCTTAAAGAGCAATAGCAGAGCCAGGCACAGACCTGGCAGATCAAGGCAGGAGGATTGTCAGTTCAAGCCCAGTCTGGGCAACTTAGTTACTTAGCAAGACCTTGTCTCAAAAATAAAAAAGCAAGGGGGCTGGGGATTTAGCTCAGCGGCTCAGCGGCTGCCTGGCAAGCACGAGGTCGTGAGTTCGATTCCTGGATTCCTGGCACCGGAAAATAAATAAATAAATAAATAAGCAAATAAATGGGTAGGGAATGTGGTTTAGTGTGAAGGCTCTGGGTTCAATCCCAATAACGCACACACACAAAACAGTACTAGCAATCTGGCAAGAGAATCTCTTATCTTTTGATGAGGCCTGAAAGACAACTGGCCCAGCCCACAGAAGGCTCTTGGGAATCTGTAACTGGTAGTAGCACACTACTCCATTAACATCTGATTGGCTGGACTCACTGACAGGTGCTACTAACTACTGGTAGACTTCCTGGGGAAACTGCAAGAAAATAAAACAGCCTTGTATCTGCTGGCCCATAATCTCAGTGATGTCCCTTGTAATTTAAGACTATAGGACACAGGTACACAGTATGGCCATGGAACAGGATGATGCGTACCTTAGCTTTGAGCCCACATCCCACCTTTATTATGATCCCGCCTTCTCTAAACCAGTTGAAGAGACATTTCATGTATGCTAACCAATGACTTGGAAGAGACAGTCATGATGTTTCTAAATACGCAGTTTTAGATCTTCATCAACAGGACTAAATCAGATCACGTTTCCTAAGAATGCACGTAAATTACCCATTTGTGTCAAACACTATTAATTCACAGGACCTCCCAGGACCTACTGGAAAAAATATTTCAATTTCATATGACATCCTCAAAGACTCTCTTTTGATCTAAGAATACAATGCCCAAATAAACTAACAGCAATCTACGATTCATGTTAGGAAGAGTCCAAGAGATACATAAGTCTCGAGGCTTCAAGATGCCGGAAAGGAACCTCAGCGGATTAGGTGCTGGATTCTCCATACCAGACTTAACAGACTACAGATTCGAAGTCCAGTAGGACCCTAGTACGATTTCCTGGAAAAACTGACTGTAAGACAGGTTACAAACAAATGTCCTACAAGCTTCCCAGAAGGCTCTTTACAGACTTTCACTGATATTTATGAGTACAGATAAATGGGAGGAGGGACGTTCTGCAGCCATTTAAATAAGAACATAGACTGTCTTTTCATTTAATAGGAGGAAAAAAAAACCCCACAACTCTACAACATGCTGTGTATTCAATGTGAAGGACAACCATGCCCATCCAGGGGTCTAAATAATCTGAGCGCCTTTGAGGTAAGCCTTACTACAAGCACACAATATTACAGATTTCTAACATGCAATCCTTGCCCAATACAAATCTATAAAGTAAACCTAATATTACTCACAAACCTGATTCTTCTTTAGTTTTTAAATGCCATCAAATCCTTGGACACAGTAAGGACCTTCAGCTGTTAAATTCAGACGGAACACAGTTACAGCCCTGGCTCCGGCGGGCTCATGACTGCTCCAGTCAATGGTGCACCTCACAGCTGAGGACAAATCCCATGAAGTTTTCACTGCTAGGAGTAAACACCATTGCTTCAATAATCCACATCAGGTCAGCATTTAACAGAGGGTCTCCCTCTTGAGCAGGCTGTCCAAAAATACGAGTTCAACCACTGGCTCAAGAAAAGCACAGTCTTCGCAATAGTTCAAAATTCATTTAATGTTCAACTACAGGCCTCCTCTAAACTGAGGGTCTGGGTTCTTTTAGGATAGTGACTATAAATCTTCCTGGACACAGAAGACCAACAAGGTGACTGTCACACACTGCACAGAGTGAAAGCCATTACATTATTAGTAACCAGTGAGAAACAAGGTTCAGGATCCTGTACTGTGGAGGACAGCATAGCAATGTCCCAGCAAGAACGATGGAAAAGGAGCTGGATGGCACGTTCATCCATTACAGGCAGCTGGTTGCTCTGAAGTCTAAATAAGATGGACACTCACTACTGTACTGGTTGACAACTAAGCAACAAGTAAAGATTCATCAGAAAATTTTAGGTGGAAACAGGTTTGCAAAGTTCTGGGATCCAATGTAATGTCTACAGGAGCATCAGTGTTAACATGAAAAGTCAACGTCTAGGAGAGAGATGGAATTCCCTCCCTTGGCATATTGAAAGAGATGGAAAAACCACATCTTCAAGCGCCCAAGTGGAGACCTTCTTCTAACACAATGAGTCCTGCGGCTTTCTGTTAGGAATCAAGCAGTCATTAGTTACAGCCCAATTTTTTTAAGCATCAGTGCTTACAGGAGCAGATGAAGACAAGCAAACGAAGCAGTTTAAGTTTTAGGGCCAACCTGTAAGTTTTAGACACAATACTGATCTGTTCTAAGCATCATGCCAGAAACCAGCGTGTATTTTGGGCGGGCCCTACATTCATTCTCCAGGGAAGCTTGTAACCTCTTAAGAACCAGCTGACATCTGACAAAAGTGCACGACATTGTCAGACGGTAAAATTTCGCTGTCTGCCCAAGTCCACATCACAACCTCTCTAGTAGAGGAAAATTACTGCCATGAACGAGTTCTACTTCTTAAGGACCATCCTTTAAGAGGTTCTTTAAGAGGTTAAGCACCACCCTCTAAAGAATACCCTAAAAATAAAATATCCCAGGGTTTTTTCCACTCCACTCTCGAAACACAGAAAGTCCAAAGACGGGTGTTTTCTAAGGTTTAACAAGCTGCTCACTGGGCGTGAGACAGCTGCCTTTCGTCTACACCCGGTTGCTCACCACGAGCTCCACAACGCCCTCGCGAACCCCCGAAATCCGCGCTGGCGACCCTGTGTCTCAGTCCAGCCTGGGCACGGGGACGCCCTGGGGCAAGCGCAGTGGGCAAACTCTATCCTGGCGGCTTCAGGCACCTGGGGAGACCCGCCCGACCGGCTGGGCCTGGGCCTGGGCCTGGGCCTCGCGGCGGAGCTGCATCCCGGCCGCAGCAGCCCCGCAGACACCCGGGCTAGCTCAGGCGTCGGCTCTGCCTGCCTCCCGCCCCCAGGCCCGACCCCCTCCTCAGGGCCCGGCCCCGCCTCGGCCTTCGCGCTCCCGCCAGCCGGCTGCAGCCGTACCTGCCGGACCCGGTGCAGAGCGTCCACAAAACCTTCGGCTTTCATGCCCACCGGAGCGCTCTGCCCCTGTACCAGCTCCGCCATTACCACCACCGCCGCCGCCGCCGCCGCCGCTCGGCTCCCGGGTCCGGCCTCCCACCCCGCTTGGGGACCCGTAGCCGGAAAGGGAAAGTCTCCCCACTTCCGGCGGAAGGGACGCTGGGACGCTCGCTCGAGGAGAGCCGCGTCCGCGGGGCGGGGCGGGGTCGGGGCCGGGGACTTTGGTCCAACCGGAAATAGGGGCGGGGCTGCAGCGCGAGGGGCGGATCCAGGGCCCTGGGCACTTTCGGCGTTGAGAATCACAACCCAAGTTAGGCAGAAGGGCATTGGTACAGGTCGGTCCTGATGTCTTGACTAGCGCTTGAGACTCGATGTGGCCGACGGTGCCCGACTGTCTGAGTTTGGAACTTAAATGGGGAGACGTGACTTTTCTAGGACAGCACCCCCCGCCCCAGCTGTCAGGGTTTTCTGACTCTTGACAGTCCCGCCCTGGGATGACCACTGGGCTAGAATATTGGGACGAAGCGCCTTGCAGTGGCACCGTGAGGACCAGATTGCGACGTGGAGGGCCAGGAGCATCGCCAAAGGATGTTAGTGCAGGGAATCCCCGGCCCTAGGCCAGGTAATGTTTGCAAGAGAACGGGCAACACCACTTCTGCCTGAGTTGCTTGGTGACATCGCACGTCTTCGTGTCCGATTACACATTCTTTCAGAATGCGGGGAGGGGAGGATACCACAGGACCGTCATTGCTTCGGTGCCACCCTGAGTCCAAAGCCTACTGCAAGAGAGCTCCTGGAATACTTAGAAATTTTAAACATTTTTAGTGGTAGTGACAAGGTACAGATTTTCCAAAGCAAGGAAAGAATCTTAGTACTGAAAAATGTTTGAGCCTCTGGGGAGCACCATCTTATAAAGGAGTAAACAACCCCCACCCCCAAATTAGCAAGGCTTAGTGGCTTCGACGTACATCTTGTTAGTGACCAGGTCCAAGTTGGGCTGTCTGTGTTTGGATTAGGCTTCTATTTAATATTCTCCAAGCCCTGTGGTGCAAAGGAGTTGGATTTAATGGAGAATCACGCTTCCAGTCTTACACCTGTTTTAAAGTTATCATGAAGCAAGAAGAACACCAAGAAATGGAAGTCAATAAAATCCAGCACGACTTCACTGAATAGTGCTCCCGCCCCTCACCCTGTCCATGTGCTGGGAAATCTTTGTGTTTTAGGAAGAAATACAACTAGTCAATCATCAAAGCACTGGTTAAGACAGTTTATTAATGATTTTGCTGCTAGGTTGTGCAGTCCTTGAGAGCAGAGACTCAGATTTTTAGAGTTTGGCACACAGTAGGTGCTTAGGAAACTTATTTGAATTGAGTAATGTCAAACTGGAATAATTCCTGGGTTATGGAAAAATAAAAGAATTGGGTGAAATTGCAGGATTGGAGGTGATCACTTTCCAATAGCATGTTTCAGCCCAAA
Organism: Chinchilla lanigera; assembly: GCF_000276665.1. NCBI lineage: Eukaryota > Metazoa > Chordata > Mammalia > Rodentia > Chinchillidae > Chinchilla > Chinchilla lanigera. The sequence goes on along the minus strand of NW_004955513.1, from coordinate 546,866 downwards.
TAGGAAATCAATAGCTGGCAGCGTGGTGGTTGTTGCTGGATGCTATGTTGTTACCCAGCCTGGGTGTGTTGAGTGTTTTAACTTTACTGTGCTTTTGTAAAAATGAAGAATTTGGCATCAACCTTCGTGAACAGAGACGGTTCTACTGACCTGACGTACCCGTGAGGGGTGCAGGTCGATTCATCCATATTCCAGCTGGCTCCTCCTTTTAGCATAAATAGGCTACTGTCCCAAATATAGACAAATTCCAAGGTTTGGTCCAAATATCACAGAACACCTATGTAGGAAGTCAGGGTTCTGGTTCCCCCTTTCTTCCTTTCAGTATATTAGGTCACTTATCTTTCATGGCACAGAAAAAACCTGGACCTGGCCAGGCCCACCAGTATCCTGATGTCATCACTGTAGCTCTTATCACAACTGGTTTTACATCTTTGTGTAATTACTTGTTTCTTGACTGGCTTTTCCACTAGAATAAAACCTCTACTAAGACAGACTATGTTTGCCTCATTTGTTGCTCTCCCCAGCCCTCAGGCTCTCAATACTTGGAAAATGAATGCACAAGAATGATTTTGCCCAAAGAAGACAGGAAAAAATTCTCAGAATTTAAAAAAATCCATATACTGTGGTCATAACTAGATTTACATATGAAATTGTCAACTAAATAAACCCTCCCTCCCTGAGATTTGGAGATATGTTACTGGTCACATTGAAATGTTTCATTCTTAGATATTACCGACTAAAAACCACACTGAATGAAATTTCACCAAGGAGAGAGTCTAGATTATGCTGCAAATAACCAACCTTGAAATCACAGGGTCGCAATGTAGATAATTTCTCACTCATACTACATAACCAGGGCCAGAAGGTTGTGTCCTATTACATGTCGTCTTTGCTAATTAACCAAGGCCAGGGGGCAGCCTCTGTCTGGGTCTAAGTTTCAGCAAGGCAGAGAGAAAAGAGAATGGCAAAGCACAAATTGGCTTTTATAGCTTCTGCTATAAGTGATAGGCAGATTTCACTGGCCAAAAAAAAAAAAACATGACCAAGCCTGATGTCAACAGGATGCAGAAGGCTGGAGACCAGACTGGCTTTTAAAGCTTTTGCGTAAAAATGACATATGGCACTTCTGCTCACATTTAATTGGCTAATAATACAAGTGGCTTTCAGATGAAAAGCCCAATTTATCTTTTTCTTCCATGGCTTGCACTTGCGGTGTTTATCTAATAAGAGAAGTGCCTAGCCCAAGGTCACAGAGCTTTTCTCCTGTGGTTTCTACTAGAAGTTTTACAGATGTAGGATTTACATTTATGTCTAGGATCCATTTTGAGTTCATTTTCACATAATATGTGAGGTATTGGTCAAGATTTGTTTGGTTTTCGTAAGAATGTCCAACTGTTTCTATACCGGTTGAAAAGGGACTATCCTTCCTCTGTTGAATTGCCTTCATGCCTTTTTGTAAACAAAATAAAAACAAAAACTCAACAATTAACCGTATAAACGTAGACCTTGTTTCTGAACTCTATTGACAGATGTGCCTGTATTTTTATCTACACCACATTGTCTTGATAAAATCACGTGTGGCTTTATAGTAAATCTTAAAATCCAGTAATGTAAGTCCTTCAGCTTTGTTCTTGTTCAAAATCTTTGTGACTAAGTTCCCTTGTCTTAGCATATACCTTTTAGAGTTAGCGTGTTACTATGTATAAAAAAATTCATTGGGATTTCATGGGATTCATGATCTTCTGAGATCATGTTTAATCTATAGATCCATCTGGGGAAAACTAACACCTTAATATGAGGAGTCTTCTAGCCCATTAACAGTGAGTATTGCTAGGTGTGATTAAAAAATAGGGTGAATGTTTAATTTTTTTTTAAAAATTGTACTAAAAGACATATTGCCACTAATCCTCCCCCAAGAACCCTCCTGCTTTGAACACACTTATCCCATTGTTCACACTGCTTTCTGAAGTAGTTCTGGAAGTCCTCTTTCATGAGTGTCTTTAGTGGCACTGTTGTGGCTGCCTTCATGTCCTGAACTGATTCAAAATATTGACCTTTCATGGTCATTTTGGCTCTGGAGAAGAGTCAGAAGCCACAGGGTGCCAGATCCGGTGAATAAGGTGGATTACGACACAGTGCAATGTTTTTATAATTGCCTTTCTGTTAGACAGCCCTCAGCAGCAGCAGTCACTGGATTTTTTTAAAAAAAAAACCTCGCAAAGACACTCATAAAACAAAACTTTCAGAACTGCTGTAGAAAGTGGCAAGAATAATGAGCTGTATTCTAAGCAAGGAGAGTATTTTGAGGGGGGTTAATGGCAATATATCTTTACTGTAATAAATTAAGAGGGAAAAAAATCATCTAAATACTCACCATATATTTTGATCACACTATGTGTCTCTGTATTTATTTTGATTTTAATTTCTTGTACAATATTTAACACATAAATCCTGCACATAGTTTAAATTTACACCTGTTATGGTGTGTGTCTGCGTGTCTCCCCAAAACCTCATGCAGTCATGGGGCAGACTTTTAGAGTTTAGGATTGATTCATGGATGTGAGTGCTACACCCGCCCTGGGGCAGACAGTTTGCATATGTGAGGGAGAGAAAGGCTGCTTGCCACCATTCCTCCCTTTTGCTCTTGTTGCTTTTGCTCTTTTCCACTGCCATGAGCAGTTGCCCTCTCCCATGTGCTACTCTGCTTTGGAGCCAGCCGAGTACGGACTGAAACCTCCACAAACTGTAAGCTAAATAAACCTTTCCTTCCTTAATTTTGGACATCAGGTATTTTGTCTCAGCAATGAAAAGTAACCAAGACAGAATTTGGTACCAGAGAAGTGGGGTCGTTGTTGTGACTATACCTGACTATGTGGTTCAAGAGCCTTTGGAAATGGCTTATGGGAAGTGTTTGGAAAGGTTTCGAGATGTTGCCTGAAAGACTGGAGCTGGAACACCTGCAGCTATTCTGTATGGGAGATTCTGGTCAAAGCTAAGAAGACCAGAAGGTTGATAGAAACCCAGCTGGTAAAGACCAGGTTTGGGAGGTTTCTATTGGAAGATGGACTGCATTGGTTGCTGAACTCCAGATGATGTGTGCTATGGCTTGGCAGGAAGTTTGTCTGCATTTTGCTCCTGTCCAGAGACTTTGCCTAAAACTGAAATTAAGGGCGATGGACTGATTAATCTGGCAAAAGAAATTTCAAGGCAGTTGAATGTTGGGGCAGTGGCATGGCTATTATTGGGGGCTTTTAGCCAGATTTATGTTGAGAATCAAGAGCAAAGAGCCCAAAGGATGATTTAAAATGTGAGTTTGGCCTGAAAGGAAGCTCCAGTGAAGTTGTGGACTGCAAAGATAGAGCTGAGGCGATCTCCATTGCTAAGAAACAAGAGAATGCAAAAGATGGCCTGAGGGCATCACAAGAAGCAGCAAGTCTCTACCCTTTGCAGCCTCAAAACTGCAAAGGTGAAAGATCTTGCTTCGAGAAGAAAGCAGCAGAGCACCATGTTCCAGAATGGCGGCTGCATAGAGAATTTGCTGCTCAGAATTGGATTCAGAGTACCCAGCGATCCAGGCACTCGACCCCTATGGCCAAGAGAGGGGAAAGCTTGGCTACTGCTCCAGCGGGCAGCAGACCTTGGCATCATCCACGTGGCACTGGTTTTAGGTGCGTGCAGAATGCTAGAGTTCTGAGGTTAAGCAGGCTTCCACCTCGATTTCAGAAGGCCTGGGAGGCCAAGAAGTGTGCCCCTGAGAGGGCAGTGTGTGAAGCTGTGTGTGTAAAGCAAAAGGTGCAGTGAGACCTCAGAAGTTTGGAAAAGCCAGGAGCACAGATTGTCTTAGGAAAGCTGCAAGGAGGGAGCAAAGCAGGCCTTAGAGAGAAGCCATGAGAGCTGTAACCACTGGAAGTGCCATAGGGGTGGACTCATGCAAACCCTTTGGAGCTAACAATGTGCCACAGATTGCTTCAGATGCTGGACATGGAACTACAGGACATAATATTAGCCCTGCTGGATTTTGGACTTGCTTTGGTCCCAGTGCTCTGTATCCCCCTGTTTGTACCTTTTGGAATGGTACTGTTTATTTTGTGCCATTGAATGTTGGAAGTGTTTAACTTTTCATTTGTACAGGGGCTCACAGCTAAGAGTTTGCCTTACATCTCGGAGGGACTTGGACTTTTTAGCAGTGCTGAAACTGCTAGGACTTTAGCAACTCTTAAAGATGGACTAAAATGTTTTTTGCATAAAGGGATGTATGTGAGTCTTTGGGGGCCAGGGGTGGAATGTCATGGTTTGTGTCTGCATGTCCCCCCAAAACCTCATGCAGTCATGAAGTAGGCTTTTAGAGTTTAGGATTGGTTCATGGGTATGAGTGCTACACCTGCCCTGGGGCAGATAGTTTGCATATGTAAGGGAGAGAAAGAGGCTGCTTGCCACCATTCCTCCCTTTTGCTCTTGTTGCTTTTGCTGTTTTCTGCTGCCGTGAACAGTTACCCTCTGCCATGTGCTGCTCTACTTTGGAGCCAGCTCACTCCACAAACTGTGAGCTAAATAAATCTTTCCTTCCTTAATTTTGGCCATCAGGTATTTTGTCTCAGCAATGAGAGAAAAGTAACCAAGACAACATCCAAATATTGCATGGTATTGGTTCTATTACAAATGGTACTTTAAATTTTTTCAATTTGTAATTGTTCAACACTGCTACATAGAAACTAATTTATGTTTGTATTGGATATTTATTCCTCAACCCTGCTAAACTTACTTATCAGTTCTATTGGCTCTGGGGGAGGGACAACAATCATGTTACCTGTAAACAGAAGCATTTTATTTCTTCCTAATACATATTTATTTTATTTTTCTTTCTTGTTTGTGGCACTGGCTCGTATCTGCAATACAATATCAAATAAAATGGTGATAGCAGACATCCTTGAAATATTCCTGATCTTGGATAGAAGTAGTCAGCCTTTTGCTACTACTCTGTATGACATTTTCTGTGTGGTTTGTGAATATGCTTTATCATATTAAGGACGTTCTCTCTGTTCTGCATTATCTGAGAGTTTTTATCACGAGTGATTGTTGAGATGATAACATGGCTTTTATTCCTTAGTCTGTTCGCATGGCCAATTACAGTGCCTGGTTGTTAAATATTTATCTTTTCCATGATAAACCCTCCTGGTCCACAACCATTTTTTTTCTTTCCTTTTTGGTGTCTTGGGACAGGGTCTGCTTATGTAGTCCAGGCTGGCCTCAAACTCAGCATCCTCCCGTCTCAACCTCCTGAGTGCTGGGATTACAGGCATGTGCCACTAGACCACTATCCTTTTTGTTGGATTTGGTTTGCTAATACTTTGTTGCATATTTTTGTATTCATTAGTGATATTTATCTGCAGTTTTCTTATTATGTCTTTGTCTGGTTTAGTATCAGGTACTGGTGGCTTCATAATACGAATTGGAGGATGGTACTTTCTCTTCTGTTTTCTGGAAGAGTTTTGTAATATTGGTCTTATTTCTTTCTGAAATGTTTTTGTGAACTTTCCTGTGAAATTAACAGACCTTACAGAGTTTTTGTTTATTTATTTGTTTATTGAGACAGGGTCTTTATAGTGCAAGCTGGCCTTGCACTAACTATGTAGCTCAAGTTACACTTCAACTTCTGGCAATCCTCCTGCCTTAGCCTTCTGAGTCCTGGGATTACAGGCATGCACCACCACACCTGGCTCCATCTCTGTCTTTTAACTGGTACATTTATGCCATCTACATTTGTTGTAATCACTGATTTTGTTTGATTGAGGGCTACCAATTTATTGTTTGTATTATTTTTATCCCCTCTGTTTTTTGTTAATCGATTCCCCCTTTCTGTTGTCCTCTGAATTATTTGAATATTTTGTAGTATTCCACTTTAAGTTATCTATTGGTTTTTTGGCTGTTTTATTTAATATAGCTTTTTGGTAGTCGTTCAAGGGATTAAAATTTGCCTACCTAACTTTTCTAAGTCTACTTAATTTTTTTTGTGTGTGTGTTTTTGAGACAGAGTCTTGCCATGCAGTTCAGGCTGGCCTAGGGCTCATTTGGTAGCCCAGGCTGGCCTCAAACTTGCAGTGATCCTCCTGCCTCGGCCTCCCAAGTCTAAGTCTACTTAAAATGGATGTTTTACTACCTTGGCTAAAATCTAGATACCTTAAAATCATAGAGGTTCTCTGCCTCTTTATGTTATAGTTGTCATTTGTATTACATACCCATACACCCAAAATCTCAGTAGATGACATTATAATTTTAAAATTTAAGCCATATATACTTTAAAGAACTCTAAAACAATAATTTATATTCACCCATGTTTCCATTTCATTTTTTATGATGTAAATTTTAATTTTCCACTTGGTATTATTTTTCTTTAGCTTTAAGAGGAGTTTTACTCCAGTGTTTTTAAAGGGTGATATTTCAGTCAATTGCATCACCAGAAGGGACTTAGGACTCTGGACTGGATTTTTTTGGGGGTGTACTGGGAATTGAACTCAGGACCTTGCACTTGCTAGGCAGGCACTGCACCACTGAGCTATATCACTGGCCCTGAACTGGATTATTTTGAATGTAGGATTTGTATCATTGGCAGACAGCAGAGCAGATGCTGGCCAGGCATGGGATGTTATGACTTTTTCCTTCATGGCTCAGGATGTTTTATTGTTGTGGTGTGTTTCCAAATAGCAGCAGGAAGCAATAGACCCTTTCACATTCAGATCAGTTGAGGGCCTATAAGGGCCCATAGTTTAGTTTCTTGTGCAGACCATCCCTACAGGAGAGCCAGAATAACTTTGTCCGAGGTGACTACACAATATCTAGCCTGTTGGACACCATTCCCAACAGAGCTACTTCCACCTGTAAACAGGGTGTACTCAGCATCTGTCAGGGGATTCGTTTTTAAAATCTGATCAGTTTGAGAACAGTTCATCAGTTAGTGCCAGGTAGTCATGGTCTGGTGGGCCCAGCCTGGTGGACAGGTACATGGCAGGATTGCCAGTACAGCATGTGGCACCTGGACAGTTAGGTCTTGCCCTAAGGTGAGCTTGTCAGTTTTCTTGATCAGAAGGATAGTGGCTGTTAAAGCACAGAGGCAAAGCAGGGAGGCAGCCCTTAGTGACTGGATCCAAGTGTTTGTACAGGTAGGTCACTGGGTGCTCCCAGAGGCTGATACTCTGAGTAAGTATCTTTGAAGCCATATGTCATCATTTATCAGCTAGCAAGTTGAATTACAGTTACATCTGGAATTCCCAAAGTTGGGGCTGTAGGGAGGGCCTTTTATTTTTGTTTGCAGATTTGTGCTCTTCCCAAGAGACCTTGTAGCTACTTTCTGCCAGATATTGCAGCAGTGCTTTTGTATCTTTCCAGCAGGCAGCCTGGGTGCCATTAATCAAAAGTGAAGTGATATTTTGTGCTGGGAAACTAGCAAGGTCAGCTGTGAGGGCTTCTCTAAAGACAGTAAACAAGTTTTTGAACCCCTGGGATTTTGAGTCCAGGTTAGCTGACTTTTGAGTCCAGAACTGGAGCCTTTCCACTTAAAGGTGAAGAGGGGCTGGCTGACAGGAGCCAATCAAAGGCAGAAGAAGGCATTCTTTAGGTCCAGGCAGGTGTACCAACTGCAGGACCACACTGGTATTGAGAGCTTGGAGATCATGGACTGACTTTATAGGTAGGAGAGGTGTATTTCAGCAGTTTGACAGTCTATAAACATTTTGTGGTTTTGATATATGGTTGCTATCCATAATCATTCTTTTCTCGGGGACAGTGAAGGCAAGCAGGAAATAAGAGGGAGGCTGACTGGCTTGGTGACAAGAATTCATGTTTCATGAGATGTTTTCCCAGGCTGAAAGTTCATGCTTGGCAGAAGGGGGAGAGGCAAGAGTCCCAGTTGCCCTGGTGATGGTAACCTTTTTCTGACAGAGGGGACTTTTGAGTAACTACAAAGAGTTCTATTCCATTGTTTACCAGGAAAGTCATAGGTTGGCCTCCAATACAGACACAGACTGTGGGCTCTTGGTGGCCCAGCTGAAGAAGGGAGCCTGGCCTGTCCTAGTCTGAGCTCATCAGACCAATGAAAGTGCTGTTATTTGCTCTAGACTGAAGCTTTTGCGAGTCCTTATCTTTTAATTTGAAGGGGCACTTTTTTTTAGTGTTTATAGCCCTTATAACTTGCATATTGGTCTTCGGCCAGAGGTTATGTTTGTCTATCAGACTGGATTTTCTTGTGGATATCAGGTGCCTTTTGTGCAATGAATGTTGCATTTACATCTGTGGATTTTTAGGGGCCTTAGGGTCAAAGAGGTGTAAACTCTGTAGGCTTTATAGAGTCTCTCATAAAAATCTGAGGGGCTTTATCAGGCTTCTGGGTAACAGTAGTAGCTTTAACATGTTGATGGATTTTTTGTCCCCCTCTCTGATGCCTTTGAGAAGCACTTGACTGGGTTGCTTTGTTTCTTTTGGCTGGCTGGAAAGCTGGCCGGGTGAGAGCTACAGTGGTGTCTGCCAAGGTCCTGAATTCTCAGGTCTTGTTCAGAGAACAGCAGTTTGATTTTATTTTAACTCTGTAATCACCAAAAAAGCCCTTTAAAATTTTTTTTCCCTGTAGTCAAGGACTGTGGGTTTTGTCCAGTTCCCATTTCTGACTCCCTGTGTGTGTTCTGTGTACTCTTGTTGTGTACTCAAGACAAAGGGTGGCTGCCCCTCAGAGAGAAAGACCAATCAGGTGCCTGCCAAGCCACTTGGCTCTTTGCAATGTTGGGACCGTCTGGACTAAGGAGAAGCATCAGCATTCTCTGTTTTGTCCTTACTAGATGCATCCACAAAACCACAGGTTGTGACCCAATCAAGCTCCATAGTTTGGAGAGGGAAGTCCAACTCTGTGCAGTGGAGCACAGATTGAACTACCTATTGCTTTCACCGTCCCGTACAAACACTCACACAATCATGCAGCAGACATTCAGAGGTTAAACATTCCAACCCCCTTCCCCTGAGGGTGGCCCTGACTAACAAGAGCTGATCAGGTTCTCCTTCTGCTTGAGCTGAGCAGGACTGACAGACAGACTAGCTGGGATTAGTGCCCCCTGGAAGTCTTACCAGCAGCTGGCAGAGAGGCAGGAGGGCACACTACATCCTCCTCCTTTTTTGGGTCCAATATAAGCTGCTTGAATGGGGAGCTGGGAATCCTCCTCTAGTCCTCCAAGGGGACTCAAGGAATCTTGAAGTTGCGCCTTCCCATCAGGACCTGGAGCTCTGTTTGTGAGAACCACGACTGGTGACCAAAGAGGTCAGCATGGTCAATCTTCCTGGCCAGTGCTTCAGATGCATGGCAAACAGAAACAATGAAATGACCCAGGATTTGGAGGCAGACTTATTTACATAGATGGGCACTGACCTCTAAAAAATGTCAGGCCCTGAAGGCTCATGGAGAAAGTTTTTATGGGGTTTGCAAGCCAGAAGAGAGAGTACTTGGCTGTCTTTGATTGGTTCTTACAATATGCATCATAGTGACCAGCTGTTTCTAAGAAGCAGAAGTAACAGGAGCTGTAACAGGAACTGTTACCTGAGTAACTAACAGAAACTGAAGTATACTGGCTGGTGGGGGCAGATTTTCTGCTACAATATAAAATTGAAAAGCAGAAAAAAATAGGAATAGCCTGTGAGGGTGGTTCTTGGCAAGGTTGTACAATGAGTGCTCCAGAAGGATGGGGGTTGTGTTATAGTTTGTGTCTAGGTGCCCCACAAAGCCTCATGCAGTCATAAGAATTTTTCAGGAGTGATGAATCTAGAATGTGCAATGCTACGATTAAGGGTGCTAGGCTTACGGGTAGGTGATTGCTGGGCCAGTCCACCGATTGGATTGGCATTGCCCTAATCCCAGTAGTCTGGATAAGATAACAGGGGCAGAAGGAGGCTCATCTCCCCTTTTTACTCTTGTTGCTTTTGCTGTCTTCTGCCACCATGAACTGTTGCCCCTCTGCCATGTGCCACTCTGCCTTGGAGCCAGCTGATTATGGACTGAAACCTCCACAAACTGTGAGCTAAATAAACCTTTCCTCTTTAACTTTTGGTGTCGGTTATTTTGTCTCAGCAACAAGAAAAGTGACTGAAACAGTTGGGGATGGAGAACTCTGGCCAAGTAGGAAGGTGTCTGGGTTACCTCTCTCTCATTGCTGAGACAAAATACCTGATGCCCAGAATTAAGTTAGGAAAGGTTTCTTTAGCTTACAGTTTGTGGAGGTTTCAGTCCATAATCAGGTGGCTCCAAGGCAGGGTGGCATGGCACAGGGGCAACACTTCAAGGCAGCACAAGACAGCAAAAGCAACAAGAGCAAAAAAGGAGGATCAGCAGAGAGCAGGATCTTCCCCTCCCTTACACTGTATGCAAAACTACCTGCCCTAGAGCAAGTGTAGCACTCACACCCATAATCCCTGCACTGGACCATGGGTCAGTCAAAAACTCCAGAAGCCTGCACCCATGACTATGTAAGGCTTTGGGCAGGGTGGGGCGGACATCCAGACACAAGCCATAACAGAAGGGCTCTTTCTACATCTCTCACCTTGGAAACTTTTGTGTCTGTTTTGGCTTCATTTTTCTTTCTTGTGACCACTTGCTAGTTTTGTCCATCCAACTAAATGATGGAATATGTGAACAACCCTCATGGCCTCCAGTGAAGTCATTCATACTTGTGGCCTCCTTTTCAGCCACTTGGTGAGAAATTGACTTTGCTAACTCAGTTCAAGAATCTCAGGGCAGGGGTCTGGGGATTTAGCTCAGTGGCACAGCGCCTGCCTGGCAAGCACAAGGCCATGAGTTCGATTCCCGGTACTGCAAAAAAAAAAAAAAAAGAATCTCAGGGCAAGCATCTGATTGGCTCAGAAAAGTCAGTAAATCAACTGACTGTGAGCAAGACTGCAGCCCTGTCAGCCAGAAAATGAGAGCTGAGGGAGGGTACACTCTCTCCAAATGTACCGTGCTGAGGGAAGGATGTGCTGGGTAGACAAGACCGTGTCCACTATAGTCATAGGAAGAAAATGGAACTGGACCTCATATTGTCCATCATCTTCCTTTTGCAGTACTGAAAATAATCTAGCTCTTTTTTTCCTCATCCTTGTCATTGTCTCTGTGAGGCAAAGTAGGTGATCATCAGATTCATTTTATTATGAGCTGAGGATGCAGCTCAGGGGTAGAGCACTTGCTTGCTGAAGTTCAGTCCCCAGACTGCAAACACAACAGCAACAACAATGCAGATCTATTTTTTTTTAGTGGAGAAAGTAAGTCGTGGTTAAATCAATGATACATCCAGTATCCAAGAGAAAATTAGGTGACATTATTGGGCAGTATTCCCACGCAGGTACCTGGTCCGTAAGTACACAAAAGTCAAGTGGGTCATTACAACCATTCAAACACCAGGCTATTATCAATTAGCATTTCCTCAGATGCTCTCCTAGAATTGAAATGATAGCATTGCTTCCATCCAGTTCTTCCACTCCTTACTGACAAAAAGAAAGCATATTTAGCTCATTATTCTGCCCTTGTTGATTAACTCGTACACTAGGCATGGAGTTTTGGATTGGAATAATAATTCCCAAGCCATTGTCATTTCTCATTATCTCCTAGCAACCATTGCTGCTGTCAAGAAGCCCTGAGCTCTTCTGATATATAGCCCTTCGTGCATTAGTACCCCTTTCTCTGGAACCTATAGAATCGACTTCCTTTTTTCTGATGCTCTTAACTTCCACGATGATGTATGTTGAAGTGGGTCTTTTTCTCCTCCATTGTACTGACCACTCTGTCATCTTTAAGATTTGTCAATGAATGGTCTTCAATTCTGGGAATTGTCTCAGATCACCAATAGAGGATTTCGCCTTCCTCAGTCACTCTCTCGATTCATCTTTCCAGAGCTTCTGCTATTTGGGCACTGTGCCTCATCTACTAGTTCTAAAATTGTCCTATCTTTACTATTTTTATTGTTCCTCTTTCTGGAAGATGTTCTCTCAATCAATATTCTACCCCTTCTGTATTTTTAAAAATTGTTTGTTTGTTTATGCTGTCATATTTTTAAAAACCAGGAAATTGTCCCCTCCAAACATTTTTTTAAACAGATAACATTGTGTTCTTGTTTTGTGGATACAGTAACTCTCTTTATTTTTCTGACGCTATTAGAGATATTTTTTTAAAGTTTACTCTCCCTGAATCATTTATGTTGTCTTCAGATAACTTTCTTTAGGTTTTCATTTTATTTAGTTTTAATATGTGTACATGCAGACAGGCCTTCATGGTCTTATCTTTCACGTTACGGCTGTGGTATTCCTCGGGAGGTTGAAAATCTTTAATGGTTTACTCATTATTTGGGTGTGCATTCATCAGCTTTCCCATTGCTGGAACATAGTACCTGACATCTCCTCAAAGAGAAGAGGTTCGATGTAGCTCACGGTTTCAGGGGCACAGTCCATGGTCAGCTGACACCAAGCAGGAAAATCAGGGTGGAAGGGCCTGGGTGAGTAAAGCTGCTCAGTTCATGCAACTAGAAAGCAAAGTAGTGCAAGAGAGGAAGGGGCAAGGGACCAGACTTAGACCCCTAAGGCCATGCTTGCATGAGACACACCCAGAATCCCCTAGGCGGATCCCAAACCCAGTCAAGTTGACCCTGCACCTTAACCACCAGGGGGTGGGTGATTAAAAGCTGAATGGAGTGGTGACTGTTGATGTGGGATAGTCCAGCTGCACTGTCTGCTGGGCATCTGCTGGTGGCTGTTTCCAAGTTGTTCCTCCCAGGTCACATACATTCTCCACAAGAAACTCTTCCAGTCTCTTGCTCAGAAACCAGAGCACCAATTTAATTTAACTTATGTATGCATCACCCAGTTGTCTCTCCTATAAGACTATGGTGGCTACTGCTTCTTGTTGTAGCACCAGGAGTTGAACCTGGGACTTTGCACATGCTACACTAGCACTCTACCACTGAGCCCCACCCCAGCCCTGTCCACAGGCTTGCAAGGTGGCAGCACTGACTCCATGTTGGTTACCATTATGTCTCCAGCACACTATGTGCTCAGGGAATAGCTATTTCTATAAATTAATGAATGAACTCTTTCAGAAATGTCACATGTCATTTTAATCCTTGTTTTATTACTTTTTACTAATAGAAATGCTCAAAGCACGTATAGAGTACAGTGACCAGCAATGCACTTTGCACCCAGCACAACAAATAAGCACTCTCTTGCTGCTGAAGAGCCCTATAAGACTGCCCTGTCTCTTTCCTCTCTACCGCAGCTGGTCTTCCTGAACTAAGTGTTCTTCATTTCCAAGAATGTTCTAGTCTTGTGTGCATATATATGTGCTTTTAAATCTATGGCATGCCTGTAATCCTAGAACTCAGGGGACTGAGGCAGGAAGATCACAGAGAATTCAAGCCTACTCAGGCTTCAAAATGAGTCCAAGGCCAGGAGATAACAGATAGCAAGACCCTGTTTCAAAAACTCCCCAAAATAGAAAAAAATTAATATGAATGATGGCAAGCTGCATGTAGTCTTCCATGTCATTTGTCTTTTTTTTTTCTCATTTTTGAGGCTTATCCAAGCTCACACATTTAGCTATTTTAGTTACTTTAACTCTACTTTTCCACTGCATAAACAAACTTGAGTCCATGTATTCTTTTTCCTTCCCATACTGCACAGCTGGTTTCCATTTTTTTCTCTTACAAATGGTGCAGAAATAAGCCCCCTCCACCCTACCTCGCCCCACCTCTTGCTGGGGATTGAACCCGAGGACCTTCATCCTGAACTACATTCCTGGCCCCTTTCTATTTTGTATTTTGTGGCCAGGTTTCACTACCTTGTAATTTCTGCAGGCTGGGTTTGCATTGTGATCCTCCTGCCTCAGCCTCCCAGAGTGCTGGGATGACAGCCAAGCCTCCTTGAGTTCATGTCCTGGAGTATCTGTGTGGGAGATTCTCCGGGATATGTACCCAAAGGGTTACAGGGGAGTGGGCGTGGGTTAGGGTTAGACAAAGTCCAGTAGCTTTCCCAGTGTCTTCCAAGTGTCACATGTATCCCACGCGCCATCTGTCATTCTCACTCTTTACCTTTGTGACTCTTGGTATCACCAGAATTTTTAGTTTTTCAAATCTAATGGCTATTACTTTTTAAAACAGGTACCTAAAACTGAATTTTATATTGTGGCCAAACAAAGTGCGTAACACAAAAGTGACCACTGGCATCATTTTAAGCATACAGTTTGGTGACATTCACACGCATAGTGTTGTACAACTGACACCACCAGCCAGTTACAGGGGCTTGTTCATCCTGGAGAATGGAATCTGCGCGCACATGCAGTGCTGACTGCCCATGTTCTCCTCCTCCAGCCCCTGGCAGCCACCATCTTTTGCAGTTCCACTTTTTGCCTCCATGACTTTGACTATTTTGGGGAAAGATGTAAGATCCTACAGTATCGGTCCTTCGGCATGTGGCTTATTTCAGCCCGCTGGGCACCTTCCAAAGTCACCCCACGCTGCAGCATGGGTTAGACGTTCCTTCCTTGTTGGAGGTGACGGTGGAGGTGGTGGTGATTAAAGTTCATCGTGCTCAGGTTCAAACCTGCCACAGTGAAACCCTTTCATTTGTACGACCACCATGCACTAGTAAAAATATATGGGGTAACCCCAAGAATTCCCTTCCTTTTTAAGCCCAAGTGATCATCCATTGGATGAGCACATTGCAGCTTGTTTATCATTCCATCGTTGATGGACCCTGGTTGCTTCTACCTCTTGGCTGCTGTGAATAACACTGTGAGGAGTGTGGGTATGTGAGTAGCTGTCGAGGACCCTGCTATCAATAAAATGGGATTCTAGCTCAGCTTGTCTCATAGATACACTGGGCTCCAGGAGGATAAGCTTTGCAGGGTTCATCTCCACCCTCCATAAACTGAGGCTAGGGTGATGGCTCTGAAAATAAAGATGGACTCATTGGCAGAAAGAGAAGGTCAGGGCCGGGGATATAGCTCAGTGGCACAAGCGCCTGCTTGGTAAGTACAAGGTCCTGAGTTCGATTCCTGGTACCAAAAAAAAAAAAAAAAATCAAAGAAAGAGAAGATCAGAGTCCACCCTCACTGGGCTGGGACCACGGTGTCTCAGCCAGGCCACTTCACACAAATTCCCTGGGGTATAGGGCTTGTTTCTTACTGAAGTCTAGCAAAGAAGTTGCTGCTGGAGCTAGGAGGGGCTGTGCTCGTGAAAAGACGGAAGTCAGAACAGAGCACAGCCCAAGACCAACCTGGAACCTAACGGGTCAGATGTTGCAGGTGTCAAGCTGGGGGCCCAGGAAGGTGAGTTGCTTGAAGGGTTTCCATGGACTGTGTGGGCGCAAATACTCTTGGCCCTCCCTCTCCCTGCCCTCCGACGGCTCCCCATTAGGAGCTCTTTACACTCGTTGCCTCATTGATGTGCAGTCCTAGGAGATGAGCCCTGCCCAACAGGTAAATGCACCACGGCCCGGACGGGTGCAGCCCTCAGCACAGACACCGCTGTCTTCCCTGGAACGGCGTGCTTCAAGGGACCCTGTGCAACCACAGACACTGCTGCTCATGCCAACGCAGAATTACTATGACACGGTTCTGAGGCCAGAGTCATGCTGACATGTGCTGGTTCCCTTCATGTCTCACCTGGCTCAAATCAAGCTGTGCATTGGGACCAGGGCTTCCTCCAAGGTTTGGGTAAAGAGAAGTCACTCTTTTGTGGCTACTGAAGTCGAGGGAGCTAGGTGCTCATGATCAGCAGGAGCACATCTCCCGGACCTGTCACCTTCTTGTAAAGGCTTGCCTGACTAGGGAAGGCCCTCTCAGGATAATCTGCCTGTTGACTGACTCAAGGTCAACTGGTCAGTAACCCAACCCCAGCAATGAGGTCCCGCCCCATCACAGCCTCACTAGAGTATCCAGGGCATGCACACCAGGTGACAGGAGACTGAGGCCACCTTAAAACTCTGCCCATTGCAAGGACGGACAAAGACTCCCCCGCAAAAAAAAAAAAAAAAAAAAAAAAAAAATTCTCCTCTAGGTGATGGAATCAGAACAGCGGGGATTGGGGCAGGAGTGGGATAACTGGCCATCCTACTTACTTTAGAAACAAGGGGTTTCCTTGGATGTGGAACTTTCTGTAGTAAAATCAGGAAAGTCCTGGGAAAATTAGGATGAGTCGGTCACTTAAGAAGGAGAAAAAACAGGCCAATGAAGGACCACGTCCTATGTGCCAGTCCTGCTGCCTTGGCCGCCCCTGACGGGTGCCCTGGGCTCCTGAAAAGGCAAGACAATTGGAGAGGGCATGAAGGAAAATAAAAGGGAAGGGAGCAGGGGCAGGGAATCAGAGAGGAATTCAGTATCGATTGCTTCCCTGTGGAGGTAGGATATAGACATTCAGGAGCAGAAGTAAACGTATTTATGTTAAAAGCTACTAAACATGCTAGTTGTCCATTCATTCATTCATTCATCCATTCAGAGAGTTTTAACATCTTTATTTTTTTTCTGAAACACAAAGGATGTATGTTTTATTTTTGTTTTTGTTTTTGTTTTGAGGCAGGATCTCATTAGGTAGCCCAGACTGGACTCGAACTCATGGTGATCCTCCTGCCTCAGCCTCCAGAGTGCTGGGATTACAGGCATCGACCACCATAACCCAGCACTATATCTTCTTTCATAGAGTTAGAGGAATACTTCATATAGAAGATCAAAGTCCTAGGCCAGGCATAGTGGCACATGCCAGTAATCCCAGCACTGAGGAGGCTGGGGCAGGGGAATTGCTTCAAGTTCAAGGCCAGCCTGGGCTACAAAATGAGTTCAAGGTCAGCCTGAAGTACATAGTGAGACCCTGTCTCAAAAAGACAAAAAAGAAAATCAAAGCCATCTATGCTCCCAATTTGTTAAATCTCTACCAGTAAATATTCTCAGAGGTTGCATTATGTAATATTAGATCAAAGGTGGGTCCAGGTATGAAGCTTGCAATTTGTCAGGAGGAAAAAAAAGCCTGAGGGCAGCAGCACACTGTACCTATGATCCCAGCTACTTTGGAGGCTGAGCAGAAGAACTGCAAGTTCAAGGCCAGCCTGGGGGACTTAGTGAGACCCTGTCTGAAAATAAATTTTTTAAAGTGGGGAGTTGGGGATGCAACTCAGTGAGAGGCTCTGAGTTCAATTCCTGGTACTGCAACAAGGAAAAGAAAGGTTATTCATAGTGTAATAATACATAATTATAAATAATATACACTGAGCTGGGCATGGTGGCTCCCCCTTGTAATCCCAGCATGCTGAGAGGCTGAGGCAGGAGAATGACAAACATAAGCCCAGCTTGGCCAGCTCAATGATTTAGTGAGATCTTGTCTCAAAAACCAAAACAAACAAAAAAGGGTTGCAGGTGTAGCTCAGTGTGAAAGTGTTGGATTCAATCCCACTAACACACAAACACACACACACACACACACACACACACACACATGCTTATCACTCAGAAGGAGGTAAGGTCTCTTTAAGATAAACACAGACGCCAAGAGATAAGAGAAGAGTGGGTGGAGAGGGTGCCCCAGGACGGCCATGTGCACGCTAGTGGACCGGCGGAGGGTGCCTGGCAAGGGGTCAGCAAGGGCAAGGGCTTGAAGGCAGGGATTTCTAGAGACCTTCAAACTCTCATGCTTTTTGGTCCCCAAAGAGGCAGGCAGGTGTCCCCTCAGTCACACAGGGATGGGGTCAGCCCCGTCTTGGGGACGCAGTTCTGCTGCGCAGCCTGGCCCTAGAGGCCTGGAAGAGAAGCAGCGACTGTCTCACGGGGCAAAGCTACCCCAAAGCAGGGCACAGGCGGGCTTCCCAGGAAACCCCAGCCCAGGCGGCAGCAGAAGCGGGGATGACCTCACCACCGGCCAATCCTGGTTCCGGCCACCTCAAGGCCAGGAGGAGTCAGTGACCAGGACGGCTCCAAAGATCAGAACCCCTAACTGCCTGGCCTGTGCACAGCCCCTGCCCACACCACCCCCAGCACCCAGGACGGCGCCCGACTCCAGCGTCAATCACAGGCGACCTTCGTAAAGCCCCACGGGTGTCCCCTGCTTCGAGGTGAACCGGGCCTTTCTGGGTTTTCTTGTGATCATCACAGTTCCCAAAGGACCCGGGGCTCGGGAAGAGAGGCCCTGCGAAGGCCTGGCTGCGCAGCTCTGACCAACTTCCCAAATCTCACCCCCAGGAAACAGCCGCGGATCCCCCAGGCTCCCCGCCCGCGGGCCGCGGTGGAGGCATGGTCGGGTCCAGGTGGGTGGGAAGCAAGGCAGGTCTCGGGTTTTAGACCCTGAGGCCCGAGGCTGCTGGCCGAGAGAGGGCTGATCGTGGTTTGTCTGCAAAGAAAACCTGCTCGGCCCGGGGGAGAGCAAGGGTGAGCACCCCGAAACCAAGCATCCGCGGAGCAAGAAGGAGTTCAAGAGCTGCCGGCGTCAGTTCTGAAGTTTTCCGGCCTGGCTTGCAGATCCGAGTCCCCACCCAACACACGCACGCACATACACGCACGCACGCATGCGCAGCGTGCACGCACTCCGCTTTTGTGCTATGTGGGTAAATCGGAAGCCCCGTTATTGAGATAAAAAAAAAAGAAAAGTCATAAAATGATGTGATCAGCCTGGTTGTCTTGTGTAAAAACAAATGAAAGGCTCAGGCATGCAAATCACACCATTTATTTCAGAGGAGAAGTATACAGCAGGTAAATGCTGAGGAAGCACCAGAGGCAGAGGCAGACAGCAGAGCTCTCCTCGGAGAAAAGGACCCAGGGATGCGGGCGGCGCCGGTCAGGCAGTGAAGAGAGATTTAGCTTTACCTATAATGTTAAAAATGGCTTTTTAAACAAGTTATGTATGTATTATATATACAATTAAAATTTGATTTTAAAAAGACTTTAATCGTTAGTCCATAATGAAGATACCAAAGTCAGATTAAACAAACAAACAAACACTGAGGTGTGGTAGCACACAGCTGTAAACCCAGCACTCTGGGAGGCTGAGGCAGGAGGATTGCAAGTTGGAGCCCAGCCTGGGCAACTTAGCCACTTAGTGAGGCCCTGTCTCAAAATAAAATAGATTTTCAGAAAAGGGGCTGGGAATGTAGCTCAGTGCAAAGGCCCTAGATTCATTCCCTAAAATTGAAAAAACACCAAACCAAAACCAAAACCAAAGCACAGCAAAACAGTACCAGAGATCAGGTAAAAGAAGGAGAGACTTGGGGAGGCTGAGACAGGGCAATCACATGTGCAAACTCAGCTGGGGCAACTTGGAGACTTAAATTCTGTCTAAAAAATAAAAAGGGCTGGGAGCATAGGGCAAAAGCCCTGAATTCCATCCTCAGTGTTGAAAAATATGAACATTTCTCCTCCATTAATAACAGTACTGACGGCTGGGGGCAGCCTTTAGCTAAGGTGTTTATCTCCGTTACCTCATTACACCTTAAGGCCTTAAGGCCTTACACCTTATCGGTTGGGTGCTCTCGGCTATTCCCATTTCACAGGTGAGCAACCTGAGGGTCACAGAGCCAAAGGGACTTGGCTCGCTCAAGGCAAGTAAGTGGCAGGGCTTTGAACTCAGTGGTGAGCTACAATGTCACAGCAGCGGGGAGGGGGCGCTACAGAAGCAAGACCCCTGCTCCTCCAGGAGTGTCCGGAAGTGGTGGGCAGACAGGGGCGAGGGAAGGAAGGAAGGCGCAAGGGGGAGGAAGGGAGAAAAGGCTGGCCGTGTCGTGAAGTGGGCAGGGGCACAGGCCCTGGGATCCAAAGCAGCCCCTACGCTGCTTGGCCACTTAGCGATGGAATCACATTGGGCAAATCCCCAAAGTCTAAGCAGCCCCTGGTGTCCTCCCTGGGACATGGGTGTGTCACAAGACGCTGCATGGGACCAGGTGGCATGCTCACAGGGCCCTCAGCAAATGGCCAGGGGACCCTGACAGTGTCCAGTGGGCACAGGTACCTGAGGGTAGAGCGACCCTGCTTGAGGCCCAAACGGGTGACACCCTCCTTCAAGAGACACAAGACGGTGCTGCGTGCACCGGGTTTTCTGCAGTGTCCCCTCTGTCTTGGTTACTTTTCTCTCCTTGCTGAGACAAAACACCCAACACCCACAGTGAAGGAAGGAAAGGTTTATTTAGCTTACAGTTTGTGGAGGTTTCAGTCCATACTTGGCTGGCTCTGAGGCAGAAGATAACAAAGCAACAAGAGCAAAGGGAGTAATGGCGGCAAGCAGTCTCTTTCCCTCCCTTACCCTGTAAACAGGCTACCCCCACCTAAGGGGAACGTAGCATTCACATAATCTCCACGCCCTCCTCTTGCACAGGCTCAGATGTATACAAAGTAAGCACCCTGGCTTCCTGCTCAGTCACTTAGCCAAACCTCTAGACTCCCCAAGTTGACACAATGTATCAACCATAACACCCACCAATCATGCAGAAGCTCAAGGGACAGAGGGGACTTCCTCTGTCAGGTCTGATGTCTGCCCCTTACTGAGGGGTCATAGGACTGCCAAAGACCTGGCACACTTTAACCCTAATGCCGTCTATTCAAGGGCCAGGTGCCAGGGCAGATCTCCTCCAGCGGAGGTTCCTCCAGGGATGACCGGCTCAAGTGTGCTTCATCAAGGGAAGGGGAAAAAGATTTCCTTAACCAGCCAGGCGTAGTGCTGTGCACCTATAACCCTAACACTTGGGAGGCTGAGGCAGGAGGACTACCACAAATTCGAGGCCAACCTGGGCTACATAGTGAGTTTGAGGCCAGCCTGGGCTACATAGCGAGATCCTGCCTCAAAAAATAAACAGATGAACAGAGATTTCCTTGTCCAGCTACCCTGCTGTAGAAGGTTCCCTTTACCCATTGCTGTGGTCACTCCTTGGAAGGACCGCACTAGCACCTTATTGTTTTGCACCTGCTCAGGGCTCCAGGCCTCTTTGAGGCTTGGGGCCCTCAAGTGCATGGACCTTGATCACGTGAGTGTCGCAACTGGATGGGGCGTGTCTGTGACTGTGGGAGGAAGGCTGAGCGCCCATCTCTTCTTACAGAACCGCAAGTCCTCTCTCCATGGTCTCACAGGCTACATTGAGCTTTCTCCCTACATAGCTGCCCCAGGGCATTTGCACTGCTCTTGCAGAGGCTGAAGCCTTTAAGAAGAGGAGGCAGGTGAGCCAGGTCCGCACGGCTCACCTTCTTGACCTTAGCCTGGGAAGTCACCTCTTCCTTCCTTTGTTGGTGGCAATGCATAAAAGCCCACTCAGACTGGGAGGGCGTGGTCTCACTTCATGATGAGTGAAGTGTCCAGATCACCATGGGGAATGGGGAACCCCCGCTGCAGTTATTTGAACAATGCCATTGCTCATACGCTTGCTGCATTCCTGAGCAGTAGCCTCCGTTAGCCCTGGTCCCCAGAGTTGGCCTCCTGCTGTTATCCTAGAGGGGCTGAGCACCCCGATCAGGGGACGAGGATGGGGCACCCCTGATGTCCTCTGAAGAGGACGACAGATACCAGGGCTGGTGTTGGCCGTAGTCACGAAGCAACAGTCATCAAACAGTTTACCCAGGGCTGGGCTGCAGCTCTGGGCTGGGGGCCTGGCCTAGCACGTGCAAGGCGCTGGGTTTGCCCCCCAGCACTGAGAAAAGAATACAGTAACCCCACTAAGGGTTTGCTCCCTGCCAGGTGCTCCGGGGAGCACTTTGTAAACCTCACTCTCTCCTTTCGTCTGCACACCGGCCTGGGAAGGTGAACTGTTTGTACCAACATTTTTCTTCCTTCCTTCCTTCCTTCCTTCTTTCCTTCCTTCCTTCCTTCCTTCCTTCCTTCCTCCTTTCTCTCTCTCTCTTTCTTTCTTCCTTCCTTCCTTTCTTTTTCTCTTTCTTTCATTTTTGTTGAGATAAGGTCTCACTACATAGCCCAGGCTGGCCTTGAACTTGCAGCAATCCTCCTGTCCCAACCTCCCAGGTGCTGGGATGACAGGTGTGTGTCACTGTGCTAGACAACATTTTTCTTTTTCAGTACTGGGTATTGGGCCCAAGGAGCACTGAGCAACATCTCCAGCCCTATTTATTTATTTATTTATTTATTTATTTATCTATTTATTTGTACTGCTGAAACTGGGTCTTGGCAAATTGCCCAGGCTGGCCTTGAACTTGTGATCCTCCTGCCTCAGCCTCCTGAATAGCTGAGACTACAAGTATGCACCACCACAGCCGGCTGATACCAACATTTTATAGGCAAGGAAACTGAGGCTTGAAGAACTTAGGGACTTACACAGTGATCAGCTGAGATCATCTCAAAACAGACAGATGGAGACCTTCAGATGGGTGCTTTTGGGGTGGGCATGAGGCAGGGGAATAGGAAGAGAGCAGAGCGGACAGTAGATTCCCTATGGCAGCTGAAGTGGGGATTGTAAAAAGAGCTGCAAAATCCCACAATAACATGGGTCTGTGTCCCTTCCCTCCAG
The DNA here is from genome assembly GCF_000276665.1 of Chinchilla lanigera. Classification (NCBI taxonomy): domain Eukaryota; kingdom Metazoa; phylum Chordata; class Mammalia; order Rodentia; family Chinchillidae; genus Chinchilla; species Chinchilla lanigera. Next base: position 524,375 of record NW_004955513.1, on the reverse strand, counting down.
TCTTGGTGGCTTGTGATTACTTTAGCCAACACAGCAATGCAGAAGGGTCATTATGTTGACTTCCAACCCGGATGAGGGCATAAAAGCCAGTACGACTCGGGAGCCTAAGGCAGGAGGATTGCAGAGAGGTCAAGACCAGCCTGAGTTATGCAGCAAGACTTTGTCTCAAAAAACATGGGAGTAAATAAATGCAGGCCTCTCTGAGCTGGTCCAGGCCACACAACCACCTCCTCATCTCTGGAGGTCTCAGCATTTAATGATTACAAATTGGCTGGTCTACAAACCTGTGTCCGCCAGGCATGGTGGCACGCACCTGTAATCCCAGCCCTCGGGAGGCTGAGGCAGGAGGAGCATTGCAAGTTCGAGGCCAGCCTGGGCTACAAAGTGAGCTCAAGGCCAGCCTGAACTACATAGCGAGACCCTGTCTCAAAAAGACAAAAAAAACCCCAAAAAACAAAATACAAACTTATGTCCAGTGACCTCAGCAATGGTGTCTGCCTCACCACAAGATGAATTCTCACAGAACTCGATGGCTTGCAGTGTTTGTCTTCTCTTTTTATTTGATTATCTTGACATAGGTCTGCCTGCTTGACCAAGGCTGGCCTTGAACTCCCGCCTCAGCCTCTGAGTAGCTGGGACTACAGCAATTTGCATTTTATATCTTCCCAATACTTTCTACATGAATGTGCTGGCAAATGATCTTGCATTTGTCAAGAGGAATTCCTGACTCATACACATGGCCAGCTATCAAGGAAAGAAAATCCGCAGGAGTGAGTGGCAAACTCTGGTTTTGTGAAAATAATATATGGGTGGATTAAAATCATAGAATTCAATTCATGATTTTTGCATCTTTTTTCTGAGACACAGAGAGAGAGAAAGAAAGAGAGACAGACAGACAGATTGGTGGTTTTCTTTTTCTGCACTGCCTTTGTTATGATTCAGCCATGAGGTTATGCAAGGCTTCTGAAATAAACGTTTCTCAGCTGGGCGTAAGTCTCACCTCTGAAACCTGTTCTGTGACTGTCAGAAATAACCCAAGCCTAAGACTCTCAGGACCCAGAGACTTTCTTTGGAGGAGAATTCTTTCAGGACATCGTCCATGTCTTCCATACTTAAGGTGTTATTTGGTTTTCTATTTTTTAAAGTCAATTTTGATAACTCTATAATTTCTTGGAAATTGTAAATAATTTCACCCAGATTTACAAAATTTTGTCAGCTAAAACCTATGCTTGGGCTCTTCCATTTTTTTCCAGTACTGGGGATGGAAATCAGGGCCTCCCTTATTCCAGGGAAGTGCTCTAGCCCTGAGCTACACCCCTAACACTTTTTATTTTATTTTGAGACAGCTTTTAAGTGGCCTGAGCTGGCCTCAAACTTTCAATCCTCCTGTCTCCGCCTTCTGAATAGCTACAATGACAGGTGTGTACCACCACATGCAGCTTTCTACTCATTTATTAAATCACCTTCACAGTTGTGGCCCTGTTCGCATTCTTTGTGGTGAATATTTGATGTTCTTTTGGTTGCTTCTTTATAGATTAACTTCTGGGAAGCTGATATTTTTATTAATATAAAAACATTTAAATTGTGCTAATATACACATAACAAAGTTTTTGGCAGTACTGGGGATTGAACCCAGCCTCCTTTGCACTGAGCCTGGGCCTTTCATCTCCAGCTCTTTTTATCTTTTATTTTGAGACAGGGTCTCACTAAATTGCTAAATTAATCAAAATGGGCTTGAACTTGCCATCCTCCTGCCTCAGCCTCCCAGAGCGCTGGGATCACAGATGTGCGCCAGTACACCTAACTAAAATGTATCATTTTAACCAGTTTTAAATATCCAATGTGATGATCCAATGAGTGGTACCCATGAGACATTAACTCCCTGGTGTGCACCCCTTCTGCATTCTGTATTCATAACTGAGACAAGGCCAGGGATGTCCTAGGGCTGGAATGCTACAGTGTCTGTCCTTTGTGTCGGCCTCTTGCCCCAGGCATACCATGTCTGACTTTCCTTCCCTCCTTTTCAGCGTGAAGGATGGTTCATCGCGTGGCCACATGTTGCTTGCCCTGGCTGGAGACTCTCCTTTGTCACCGCCGCAGTGGGGAACCCTCATCAAAGCTGGCCTGGAGGGGAACAAAGCAAGGCGGAAGTGTGGGTGGGCAAAGGCCTTATTGTCACCCCCATCCATGAGGAAACGAGGCTCAGAGAGGAGGACGGCACCCCTGATGCCACACAACCCCACAAAGGAAGTGGGGAGGTGAGGATCTGAGCCCAGGGCTGCACCATGAGGCCCCGCTGCCCGGCCCCTCTGCGCATCCCCCTCGCAGGCAGTGACGCAGAGCTGCTCCCAGAGACCCAGCTCCTTGGCATGCGGGCGCTGTCCGTGGGAGCCTGAGACCTGCATTGCCCTTATGAATGAAAAGCAGATGCGATCGTAAATGTCGGCTGTGGCTGCCCATCTGGGTAGAGCGAGGCCCCGTGAGCAGTCACACCAAATAAGACGTATGATTTAGGCATGATTGGAAGGCAGACAAGCTGAAAACATTGTGCACGGAAGGGCCGCCGCAATTTGCTCGTGAGCGTCAAAATCACTTTCCCCTGGCTTGTACGTGGATTCACATTTAGGGCAATTTTGCTCACGGTAGCTCAACTGCAAGAGTGGCTTGGGCTTGGGGACCTGCGATTTCCCAGCTGAATGACTTCCGGCCTTGATGCAAAGCATGTGGCGCGGTGGAGTCAGCATCCCTGGATCTGTCCGCGTGCTGCCATGAGATGTTTTCTAAGAAGAAGCCCCTGGCCACTCAGGACTCGGGAGAAAGGTGAGCAGGGCCCTGACCTCGTGTGTCGGTCGGGCACCTGCTGTGTGTGTCATGATCAGAAGCCCAGGCGCGGGAGTGGTAAAGCAGGAAACAGGCTGAGAGAGACTCAGGTGTGTGTCCACAGTTACACAGCTCTCCCCTAATTATGGTTGAGACCTAAAATGCTCCCCCCAGTCTCCTGTGTGCAGAGACGGGACTTCTGGAAGGTGAGTGGATCACGGGGATGCCGTACGTATCAGTGGACTGATGAACGCCTGGCAGAATATGCTGTTAGGAGGTAGAGCCTGACGGCAGGTGGGTCACTAGGGCACGGACCTGAAAGGGTGCATTCTTGTGCCCGGCTGCTCCCTGCTCTCTCTACTTCCTGTTGCCGTGGGGTAAGCTTTCCTCCGCCAGGTCCTCCCACCACGCTGCTCCTGCCTTGGAGCCAGTCAGCCATGGACTGAATCTCCTGAAACTGTAAGCCAAATGAAACCCATTTTCCTTCAAATTGTGGTGTCAGGGATTGTGACCCAGCAGCAAGATCCACAACAACAAATTTACCTCAAGGTGCTCCTCAGGGGTGGGAAGGTGTGGCCCTGCAGAGAGGGCACGGGAATTTAGAGCGAGGAGGTAGTGGAGTGAATCGGGGACCCAAGGCAAGCTCAGAGGAAGGGGTCCACACGGTGCGGGCCTGAGTGTCTTCTCTTGACACGGTTGGAGGCAGGACTGAGTCTGAAGTTACAGGGAGAAAGGAAGTGGTAGAGGTGAGATCCTTCAGCCAGGTAGCCCCAAAAGGAGAATGACAAGGAGTCTCAGCCTGAAGGTTGGGGGGTGGAGGGGACGCGGGTCCAATGCCAGATACAGGACGACGGCAGCCGGCACGGACGTCCTGAGGACGCAGGTGGCCTCAGGCCTGGGTGGGATTCTGCTACAAGAGGAGGGAGCTGAGGGGCGGTGATGGCAAATCGTTAGCCAGGGCCCTCTAAGCACTGAGTGCCATGCTGAGCACTCTGGGTAGATTCCCTCTCCCATTTGCATAAAACTGATGGGTGCAGTGACCACCCTCAGAGGCTGACGTCTCAGACCACAGTGCAGTGGGAGGCAGCAGCCAGCAGTTTTCACGGGCGCAGGTGCCGGGGCGTGAACAATGGGGCAGAAAGTTCTAAGAGCCAGGCCTGGAAAAGGGGACATCATGTCCTCCTTAGATCCCATTGGCCAGATACAGTCACATGGCTCTACTGTCCTGCAGGGAATGCTGGGAAATGTTGTCCAGAGATGCTTGCAAGGACAAGTGAGACTGGTGAACAGCATTCAGCGTCCACCACTGGTAGAAACCATTAATCTGTTCTTTCTTTTTTCTTTCTTCCTTTCTTTCCTGGTACCGAGGATGGAACCCAGGGCCTTTGTAGTGAGGTATATCCCTCAGACTTTTTTATTTTGAGCCAGCTTCTTACTAAGTCACTAAATGGCCTAAGCTGGGCTTGAACTTGTGATCCTCCTGCCTCAGCCTCCCTGAGTGCTGGGATGACAGGCATGTGCCGCCCTGCCTGGCTTAGTATTCCAAGTTTGCAGGTGAGGCAATGCCTGGAGGTGTCCAGGTGCCCAGCTGGGAACGGAGAGAGTTCAGCCACTCCGGAGAGCCCACCCCTAACCAGCAGGCTACACCGCCTCTCTGGAAGGGAGTGCTGTGCTGAACAAGTGAGTGCTGGGAGCCCACTGGAAAGAACGCACGTTCTAAGCTTCCTGGGTTCGATTCCTGACGCTGCCTCTTACCAGCAGCGTGACTTTCGGCAGATGAAGTAACTGCTCTGTGCCTCAGTTTCTCCTTTTATAGAATGAGAACAGGATTAGTGCCTGCCACATCGGGCTCCTACAAGAATCTGTGAGTTGGGCTCATTAGGCTCCCATGAGAATCCTATGCACATGGACCACTGGGGACAGAGCAGGCAGATTGCAAGACAGTCCCTTTGCTCTGTGTGATTTGAGGCCAGAAGCCGGGACCACAGAGGTGACAGCCCGCAGCAGGCTACTCAGGAGGCCGCACGGGTGCTTCTAGAGTCCAGTTCTCACACTGTTTGTCCCCCAGTCATGCACTATCCAGCCCCCACCCAGTCCCTTTTCCTTTTCTTTCTTCCTTTTTTTTTTTTTTGAGGCAGTCTCTCACACCTTCTGCTGCCCACCCTGGGGTTCTGTCCTCTGGGCCCACGTAGCCAGGGGAGAAGGGGGAAGCTCCCTGTTCCCCTCTGACCTGCAGGATTTTCCCCCAAGTCTGCAGGAAGCATCAAATACCCACCTCACTGAATTACATTCTCAGAACACGCTGTGCCATGCCTCCCCTAGGATTTTATTCCCCTAGGACTGATGTTAAAAAGTAGGCAGTGGGCTGGGGATATAACTCAGTGGCACAGTGCCTGCCTGGCAAGCGCAAGGTTGTGAGTTTGATTCCTGGTATCAAAACTAAAAAGCAAAAAATAAAATGTAGGCAACGAGAGCTGGGCATGGTGGTGCATGTATGTAATCCCAGCTGTCAGGGAGGCTGAGGCAGGAGGATCACAAGATTCATGCCCAGCCTGGGCAACTTAGAGAGATCCTTTCTCAAAATTAAAAAAAAAAAAAAATGTTTTCAAAGAGTGTGAATTAGGTCAGGAGTTCCATGCTTCTGAAGGGACAAGTGTGGTCTCCAGCAGAGTGGGTTAAGAATCACGAGAGCCAGTTGTTCTAAAGCCACCCCTCATTCTCAGACCCTCGTTGCTCCATCCTGCCCATGCCCATCTGCTCTTCTGTTTCCCCTGTGAGTTGAACCTCGCCGAGTCCCCCCCAGGAGCTGAGTAGACACTTGGACCCCCAGAACCTCGAGCCACAATGAACCTTTCATCTTCATAAATCGTCAGGTCTGTGGTACTCTGTTATAGCATCATACATCAGCCAGGGACGGTCACATTCTGAAGTTCTGAGGCTTAGGCCTTCAGCATATGAAGTTGGGGGCACCTGAGTCAGCCCGAGATGCCACACCCTGCCCCTTCTTCCACCCACTGGAAATGCACCCCCCAAGTCATCTAGCAGACAAGCGTCCCATGGCTCCTGGAGGTCACCCTTTAGTGACTACCTATTTCAGTCTGTTTGTGCTGCTGCCACAAAGTATCCCAGGCCAGGCAATTGTACCCAGTAGAAATTTATTTCTTCTAGTCCCAGAGCCCAAGGAATCCAAGCTGGCATCTGGTGAGGGCTTTCTTGCTGTGTCTTCATGTGGCAGAAGGCAAAAGGGGAAAAGGGGTTTTCTCCCTTGAGGTGGACCCCTAGCTGCCAGGTGCAGTGGCACACACCCGTAATCCCAGCTACTCAGGAGACTGAGGCAGGAGAATCGCAAGTTTAGGGCCAGTGTGGGCAACTCGGGCTATTTCAAAATTTAAAAGAATAAATAGTGAACCTGTCTCACAATTTAAAGGAATAAATAAACAGGGCTGGGGATGTAACTCAGTGGTAGAGCACTTGCTTCTTACGTGGGGGGCCCTACATCCCATCCTAGCACCACTGCCCCTCAAAAGACACCTGACCCCAGGCAGGGGCCCTCATGGCCTAATCAACTCTCACAGCCCTCTCTTCAGGGTACTGTCACATCAGCAACACCTGCATCTTAAAGGTGCAAACACTAGCAGACCTCCCATAGCTGAGCTAGAAGGGACCGTGCCCTCTCTGCACCCCACCGTGCTGCATAGCCACCAGCCAGCACAGACCCTGGTCCTTTTGTCTCCCAGGTCCCCCCAGGTTGTCGTCTCTCCGAAGGTCTGGACTGTGCATGCCTGCACCTGGCAGGGAGCATGCCGGAAGTGGCCTCGGTTTGTGCCGTGCAGGGAGAAGGGAAGACTGGCGTGGTGAAAGCTGGCACCTTGCTTGTTTCCTGTTGTATCCGAGGCCAGGTGATTGGCAAAGCACGGCCAGTTTGGTTCACGGTCCTGGAGGCTGGCAAGTCCGAGAAGTGGCACCGGCCTCGGGGAGGCTCTGCTGCTGCAGACCCGCTTGTGGAGGGCACCCCGCCGTGAGAGAGCAAGTTGGCGTCTCAGGTCACCTTCCCTTCCAGCAGGGCTACGGTGAGCCACGGCGGCACCGCACCCTCATGACCGGGCCTGGTCCTAGGGACCGCCCACCTGTAAACATAGTTAACTCATGAATTTGGGAACAGGTTTCCAATACACGAACCCTGAGAGACACACACACAACCCGCGGCAGATTTAGAAGACAAGAGAATGGAGGGCAGGGCCAGTCCATGACGTTTGTCCTCCACCGTCCCCACCACCCACAGGGATCTCTGCCGCCTGCGGTTGCCAGGACTCCGGCAGGGCCTCAGGACTCCAGGCTGGGTCTGGGTGTGGGTTCTCCGGGCAGGGGTCGGCAGGGGCTGGCAGCCGGGGGCCAGGATAAGCTCAGTGGGAGTCGCAGGGCTCAGGGTGGCAGCGGTGCAGGTGCCGGGGGGTTGGGGGGAGCCAGAAGCGACCCACAGTCCTTAAACACTCCCCCAAACAAATGTAGGATGTAAATCTGGTTTTGAAATAATAACAATAATGAGAAATAAAGAGTGCGGGGCCGAGTGCGGGAGGGAGAGGGACTCCGCCAGGTCCCTCCCCTGGTCCGCCAAGGGGGGAAGCACAGGGGAAAATTGAAATTAGTTGTGACAGCTGAAATTCTCTGCTCTGCAGACGACATTTGACAGGGTACTTAAAAAAATAATAAGAAAAGGGAAAGTGGTTTGGGTCGCCCGAGCGAGGGGGAGGATGGGGGGATTTCAAGTGACACAAGACGCATAATTCAAGCTTCTTAGATTGCGAAAGCTCTTCTTACCTAAGGGGCCCGCTGCCTTTATTTTTATCCAAATGGCTCAATTACCGAAAAGCCCCACAGAGAAAATTACGGATGTTTGCCTCTATTTTTCTCCTCTTGTCTCGACAACTGTAGATATTTTGTTTTCCTTCTTTCTCTCCCTCTCCTTTTTTTTTGGTGGTGGCGGGGTGAGCAGAGAAAGGGGTACTCAGAGGGCTCAAGGGGTGGCAGGCTTTGAATTGCTCCTCCAAACCCGCGTCGCACGGACACCACGCTTGCTCAGGCCACACACCGCAGCCGGCCTCTGTGTGTGTCCGTTCTGACATTTGTCCTTTCTGGCTTCCGAGCACGTCCTTGCTGTCCCTCTCCCCTGCTCCTGCTCCCCCCCCACTGCTGTCCCCCCACCCTCCGTCGGCCCGGCGGCCACCCCTGCCGGTGGCCCCCTCGCAGCTGGCTATCTCCCAGCCCTGCGGTAGACGCGGGGAGGCGCAGAGGTGCCCATTTTCCAACCTTCCCATCCGGTCTCCATTTGTCATTTTCGGAATTGGCGCTCCAGGGAGCCTGGGCCGGTGGGCGGTGGCGGCAGCTCGCACTCAAGCTGCTACTCTTGCCAGGCAAGCGGCCCAGCTGTGCCGGCTGCAGGAGGCGCCGGGAGGGGTTGGAATCAGGTGTTCCGAGACCCCGGGGAACAGTCCAAGCCTGGGGCCCAGAATCCTGAATCTGGGTGCACAGGGGGAGGTGCTTTTCTCCCACACCTGTGGGATTGTAGTTCTCTCTCGGTCCTCTTTCCGGTCTCAGTCTAGGCTACGCTCACCCGCCTCAGCCGGAGTGATGCCACAGCCTCCTTGCCCACCCGTCCTCCGGCTCCCTCCAGCCGCCCTCCCCAGGCCACACCCTCCAGTGTTTGTTTGTTTAATGTTTGTGCTCTGAGCAGGGACTCACTCTGTAATCTGGGCTGAATTTGAACTCACTATGTAGCTAGCTCAGGCTGGTCTTGAACTCCTAGCAATCTTCCTGCCTCAGCCTCCTGAGTACTGGAATTATATAGGTGGGCCCCCAGGGACCACTTCTTCTTCCCGGGTCCCCAAGGCCTTACAGGTCCAACCTCACCCTCCTCCTAGCTTCATCGTGAATCCTGTCCCCAGTGCCTTCCCGCTTTGGCCCATGCCTCCCCACCCCTGCCGGCTCCCACTCCTCTGTCCCCCCAACTCACTCAGCCTTGGGATCACCAAACTGTCACCTCCTCTGGGAGCCATTCCAGCCTCAGCCCAGTCAGCCCGGGCTCCCGATCCCCCTGGCGTGGCCGCTGGATTGGAGATGGCAGTGGCAGCCAGGAAGGATGGAAACCCGCTGTAAGAGCCTGGCACGACAGGCCCGGAGGCCGTGTGGGCACAGCCGGATGCGGGATCCCGTCCCCAAAACCTTCCTCCATGGCCAGCAGCCTGACCACCCCTGCCCCCTGCCTGCCTGCCATGAGGGAGTCTCACTTTAATGCGCGTCACCTCCGCCCGCCTGGACACCCCCGGCCTCAATGCTGCGTCTGCAGGGCGGCTCACGGGTGCTCAATAAACGGCAGTGCAGCCAGGTTGGAGGTCTGTGGGAGAGCCTGAGCTCAAAACACAGTATTAAAAAAAAGCTGTCTGTGGACCCGACAGCCACAAGGACCAGAAGATACCCTGCCCTCCTGTTTCTGCTCCCGCAGGTGATTTTGCTGCAGCTGCCAGCTGAGAGAGAAAACCAGGAGGCCCGTGACGGTAGCAGAGCACCCAGCATCACAGCTCTGCTACAAAGGCTCCAGAGTCAAAGGGCCTGGATGCAAATTCCAGTTCGGTGCCCTCCTGCTTGGTGACCTTGGACAATTGATGGACGCCCCCCCCCCCGAACTACAGCGCCCTCGCATGGATAGGAGAGATGGGCTGGGACGATGCACCTAAGTGACTTAATGGCCATGGCCGTGTGATTCTTGCATTAGCTGTTTTTATTCTCTTTGTGTCTTCCATGGTCAAGAGGGATCCCTGTCTGTCCCCACTCCCACCAGCCGCGCGGCAGCAGCTATTGCATCGGAAAAGCCCTTTGAAGAATTTCTTTCCTCCTTTTTTAGGAGTGGATACTGGGACTGGAATCCAGCACTTTCACATTGAGCTACATCCCCAGCCCTTTTTTATTTTTCATTTTGAGACAGGGTCTCAGTAAGTTGCTAAGTTGCCCAGACTGAGCTGGAACTTGCAATCCTCCTGTCTCAGCCTCCCAAAGTGTTGGGATTACAGGTGCACACCACCATACCCTGCTGAATATTTTTCCTTTTTAAAAAACAAGATGTTAAGAATAATCTGAGCAGGGGGCTGGGGATTTAGCTCAGCGGCGAAGCGCCTGCCTGGCAAGCGCAAGGTCGTGAGTTCGGTTCCCGGTACCAGAGAAAAACCAAAAAAAAAAAGAATAATCTGAGCAAAATGGATGAACTTTCCACGCAGACAGAATGTCCAGGACAGCACTGTGGGCTGCATACCTCCAGAGACAGCAGAGATGGAAACAGAGCAGCTCCTCCAGAGGATAGTGCACCCCAGATCATACCACCCCATGTGGGTTATAGCTCAGCTCAATTAATCCAACATCAAGGTTGCAAAATAATGCTGCTGTCGTGTCAAATGTGCTGCAGGATCCCTGTTACAGTTAGGAGCTAGAACAGTGATGGCAAACGTTTTAGAGCTTTCCGTGATAACAAAAGCTGACCACAGCATGTGTGCCAGAGGGTCACCGATGCTGGTCTAGAACGTCCCACAAAGGCTCACGGGGTCAGAGGTGGGACTTTTGGGAGGTGTCTGGGTCATCGGGTGCTGTGGTCATCAGTGGATTCATCCCTGAGTTCATGGCTAAACGCACTGCTAGGAGGTGGAGGTGTCACTAGGGCTGTAACCTGGTCATTCTTGTCCTTGGCTCCTTCCTTTCTGCTCTGCTTCCTGGCTGCCGTGAGGTGAGCAGGGTTCCTTCCCCCGACACAGGGGGAGTCAGGCAGCCGTGAACGGAATGCCCTGAACCGTGAGCCAATTAATCTTCTTTACATTGGACGTTGAGTATTTTGTCCCAGTGATGAAAAGCTGACTAGTACAGTCACGCTTACCAGGACAGCCATAGTCAGAGCGCACAGAAGTCCACTCTGGTGCTAAGGCTGGACAAGGGCCCATCGTGGCTGAGGCCCGGGCCCTTCTGCAAGGCGGCAGCAGGGACTAGAACAGAGGTGCTGGAGAAGGTGGGAAGTCTAGGGAGGGCAGAGCAGAGGGACAGAGACCGAGGGCCCGGGGGATGGGGAAGCGGTGACTTCCCTGGGGCCCCTAGCCCAACTGTCTCCGGGAAACACCACAAAATCCACAGTGCTGGTGTGTGACCTTGTGCGGCCAGGACTGAGTCCAGGAGTAGGGCTTTCACTGGCACTGCCAGGACAAGGAAAGGAGAACCCAGAGGCAGACCAGGAGGTGGGGAGGGAAGAAAGCTTTACAGCCCTCGCACTGGCAGCCTGGGCAGCCTCCGGGGCCCATTCCTAGGACTGGGGCCACTGCCTATAGCCAGGGAAAGGGGGCCGGGAGGCCCCTGTATAGACATCATCAGGTCTTGTCAGAGTTGGGGTCCCAAATAGGGACGGAGGGACAGCAAAGGTGCCTCACTGTGGAGCTCCAGATGTAGGGTTCACAGACGCTTGGGAGTGAGGGGAGGCTAGAACAGGCCAGATCGTGAACAGAAGCTCAGTCCGTCTGGGGCTCTTGTGGTGCCCCTTCTGCAGTGGGGAGAGAGCCTGGTCAGGGGCACAAGGTGGGAGCAGCCCCAGCCTCTGCGCTGCTCACGTGCTGGCCAGCACCTGCTCTGTCCCTCCAGCCAGCACACCCCAGAACCCTCCCTCCCTCAGGAACACTTCCAGCCGCCCCTGACGTGGGTGCCCACTGCGGTCCAGCAGGGAGCCTGGGGCACGCGGAGAGTCAGCGAAAGAAGAGAGACGTGCGGGGTGTGGTGATCCTGGCTCCATCGCGCTCTAGGAGGCTCTGTCTAGCAGCCCGGCCCTCTCAGAAGCCAGAACCTGCCCCAAAGAGAGGTGTCTGGGGGCAAGTTTGTGGCTGGTCCACGGCCAGAGGCACAGGTCAAGGCCGCAGCTGACCAAGGCCAGCATCCCAAGACCCAGAGGCGGGAGACTGGCCCTGTGGAACGCAGCCCAGAGAAGGTATCTTGACCTCAGGGCAGGGTTAAAAGACCCGGAGGCAGGAGCGGCTGAACACACCCTCCCTAGACCACAGCAGCAAGGGCAGAGGGCGGGGCCCAGCCAGAGCAGCAGAAGAACACACTGCCCTAAACCTCTGGCCATGCCAGTCCTGGCCCAACGTCGCCGGTATGCAGGGACAGCTCCCAGCATGTTTCTTCGGTAGCAAACTTCAAATGGTAACACAGCACCCGGGCCGTGGGCAAACACACGGCTGAGGCAGAGCCCGGCCTGACCTCCCTCTGGGTCACTTGCCAGGGTGCTGAGTGCTCCAGGCACCCAGAGCTCTAGTCCTGATGCCTGCCTGGAGAGGGTAAGGCCTGCTGCATGTGCTCTCCTCCCGGCCGGTCCCCGTGTGCCTGCTACTCAGAGTGGCCAGTGGTGCTGCTGTCCCCGCTGACTCAACCTGTGGCCCCATGTGCAGGTGGTTTTCTCCTCTTCCAATGCCTCCTCTGTCGGCCCACTGGGTTGACTCCCACACTTCCTTCAAAACGTGGTCAAGCATCACCAGCACCAGGGAGTCCTCCCACACCCCCAGGATGACGCCACTGTCCTTCCTCCTGGGGCACCCCCACACGAGACCTTTATCCCCTCGCTAACATGTGGAAGGGGATGATGCTACATGGGAGCTCAGAGCTCAGGCCTCAGCCCAGAGACTCAGGTTCGAATCCTGGCTCTCAGCTCACCTGCCGTGGTTTCTCAGGCAAGCTTGTCTGGACTCAGTCTCCTGGTCTGTAAAGTGGGGGTGAGAGCAACACCCCTCCTAAGTTGATAGAGGTCAGATGAGATTGTGGGTGCAGAGGGCTTGGCACAGTGCCCAGCACGTGGGCTCTTCCTGCATGTCCCTGAGAGGCCCCACTGGAGGACAGAGGTGCTAGGACAGGGACACAGGAGACAGCTGTGGACCTGTCTTCAAGGACCTGGCAGTCACAAGGCAGAAAAACAAGGCAGAACCAATGAGACACAGAGAGGAGAGATGGGTCCTGGTGGCGGGAGCCCATGTGCTGGCCCCAAGTAGCTGCTCAATAAATGTTTGTTCAGATGAAAAGAATCGCAATCAGCTGAAGGGAAGATTGCTCCAGACTGCAGGACTCCGGGGACCCGCTGTGGGGAGCAGGATCCTGAGCTGGACCTCAAGGAGGGCTAAAGATGGGGCCTGCTGGGCTGGGTGTACTTGGTGAGCACCCCAGTTTCATAAGAGGGGCTGCATTTTTCCAACTCCACTGTAAACCACTTGAGGCTGCTAGAACCTATCTTGTTTTTTTCTCTGTCTCTGCATCCTCTGAACATTTTTCATAATGAGCATGTGTTACTCTGAAAATCAGAAAAAGCAATTAAGTAATTTTCATTTGCAAGATTAAAAAAAAATCACACACACAAAAGACAGTTGAAGTTTACAGACAGGGCAAGAGCAGAGGAGGCTCGGGAAGCAGAAAAAGAGCACAGGCCTGGCGGGTCGGCGGGAGGCGGCCGGGGAGCGGGGCGCTCATGGCAGCAGCGCCACTGCGCCGAGCACTAGGCCGGGTCCAGCGCCTGTCACAGCCCCACCGGGCCCTTCCCTGTGGCGGGAGGAGGCAATGAGGTGTCAGGGTTCCCTCTGAGTCTGAAGCCTGGAAGTGGGGAGCGGCAGCCGGGAGCAGGCTTCCTGCACTCTATACCAGTGGCTCTATGTCCCCGGCCCGAGGGGCAGCGCTGTCCCCCGTGACATTAGCAGGGGGTGAGGACCGGCTGCCCTGAGACACCAGCCTGACATCCGGGAGCCACCGCCGGGGTCTCTCTAATGGAGTTCTGCTATAGTATGTGGTGGTGACAGTTGAGCCCGGAGATAACAGGGTGCGTGTCAGCGCCCGTGTGACAGAAGGAACAGGCCACCGTAAACCTGTAATCCTCTGATTTCTTGGAGGCTGTGGCACTTAACCCCTGCCTCTCCTGGCTGGACAGCAGTTGTACCATTGAGGACGTCAAGGCCAGCAAGCAGGGCATCCTGAGAGACCAGAGCAGGGAACATTGCCCTACTGGAAGGAGGTCTAAAAAGAAAAATGTAGCAAGAGTCTGTGCTGACCCACTGCCCCGTCCCTGGCTCCCCACTCCCTGTGGGATAAAGCCAAGCTTCTTACTGAGGGCTGCAGAGGCTTCTGACCTGGCCCTTGCTACCTCTCCAGATACTTTCTTCAGGCTCTTTTTGTGGCGGCCTCTCTGTTCTTCCAAATCATCCTGCCCTGGGGCCTTTGCATACACTACCATTCACTCTGATCAGCCCGGCCCACGCCGTGCCCTGGGTTGCCTAGGTTCTCATCTTTCTAGGCTCTGCTGAACGCACCCTGGTTCCTAAGATTGGGTCAGGGTTTCCTGCCCAGGTCACACCATTCAGACTGTGAACCCCTAAAAGCTGTGTTCAGGGGCTCTGAGATCCCTTGGTGAATTCTCATGCACTGATCAAGGCAGGAGCTGCCATCATCCCATTTTCTCGATGAGAAAACTAACACTTAGAGTGGTTGAGGCTCCTGGTCAGAGCCAGGCTGCGGCACAACCGGCATTCAGACTCAATCTGTCCCCAGCTCCAGATACTCAGTAGCAGGCTGGGGGAGGACTCAGAGGCCGCTGTCCACTGTGCTTATGCCAGGCCTATGCATGTTCCGGCCCCCGACCCCTTGCCTCCTGGCACAAAGGCAGAGGTGGGCAGCATTGCCCGGCTGGAGCACCCGTCCCAGGAGCCAGGCTCGGGCTCGGGGAGCAGAGGGGCTTCTCCCAGGAGGGCCAGGACTGACCGATGTTCCCTCCCCATCTGGCCCCAGCCCCGCCGGCAGCTGCTTCGCACAATTAGCCAACAAGTGGCTGTTTTGTGGCCCCGATGCTGATGTGTCTGAAGTGGCTTCTGAGTGGGGAGCCCGGGCAGGAGAGGCAGGCGGACAAAGGCAGTGAGTGCATTAGGCCGCGCGGCCGCTCCACGCACAGACATCCCTCCCCGAGCAAGCCCTGCGCAGCCCGGGAGGATAAAGAGCAGGGCACGCGCGCCATCCAGTCCAGGGCGGGCATAATGGCCAAGACACGGCGCACACGGTCTGACAGATGGGACCCCGGCTCCGAAGAGGAAGCTGGGGCAGCACACAGAGCCTTCAGGTGGAGAGAACACTGAAGGCGCTCACTATTGTGCCGCAAGAGGGTGATGCGTCTGCCTGGCCTAATGGCTGCCCCGCTGCAGAGAATGAAGCCACTTCTGGGTGCGCAGATACCCAAGGACAAAAGTCACCGAGCGAAATGGCAGGCCCAGCGGCACGGCGAGTGGGGAGCAGGCCCCGCCCAGGCCAGGCCTCTCCTCGCTGAGCTCAGGGTCACAGCTCTGGCTTCCGGAGGAGTAGCGGGCAGGAGAGTGGATGCAGGGAGAGGGTCGGGGAGGGAACGGTGCGGCAGACTCCCTGACAGGAGGGCTGACAGGAGGGCATAGCCTGGAGGTAAAACAGCTTTCCTCTGCCTCCAATCAATGCAGGCTCTGTCTGCTTCCTTAAAAGGAAGGGATTTAATTTAAGTTGTAGCCCATCTGTCCATCCATCCAGCCACCCATCCACCCATTTAGCCACCCTCCCACCCATCCATCCACCCATTTATCCACCCAGCCACCCAGCCACCCATCCATCTACCCTCCCACCCATCTACCTCCCACCCATCCACCCACCCACCCATCTACCCATCCATTCATCCACTCACTCACCATCCACCCACCCACCGACCCACTCATCCATCCATCCACCCACCCACTCACCACCCATCTACCCACCCATTCATCCATCCATCTACCCACTCACCTATCCATTCCTCCATCCACCCATCTACCCATCCATCTACCTACTCACCAACCACCTGTCTACTCATCCATCCATCTACTCACTTACCATCCACCCATCTACCCATCTATTCATCCACCCATCCACTCACCCACCCATCCACCCACCCACCCATCTATCCACACATCTATCCATCCACCTTTTCCTCCAACCACCGTCTGTTTCATCCCTCTGTCTCTTTATTCACACATCCATCTATCCATCCATTCTCTTTCTACCACCCACTTATCCATCCATCCATCTAGCCATCCAAATTGTCATTCATTTAATATGCATTTTTTAAAAGCAGAAAATAAAGCCAAGCGTGGTGGTGCCTGCTTATAATCCCAGCACTCAGGAGGCTGAGGCAGGAGGATTGATGCAAATTCAAGGCCAGCCTGGGCTACACTGTGAGTTTGTGGCCAGCCTGAAGTACATAGTGAAACCCTGTCTCAAAAAAACAAAAGAAATATAACAAAAAAATATTCCACTTCTCTGTGCTCCCTGCTCCAGAATCCGGAAGTTGCCACCCATTCCCGCCCTTTGTTTGGTTTGCGGTAAGCCGTCTCCCTGTGTAGGTCCACCCTTCCATCTTCTCGTACTGAAAGTTTATCTACTTTTTTTTTTGTACCGAGAATCAAACTCAGGACCTTGTGCTTGCCAGGCAGACACTGTGCCGCCGAGCTGCATCCCCAGCCCAAGTTTATCTCCTTTCAAAGCCCATTTTCCATCTTAGCTCCTGCGTGCTTTCTTTCACATTTGCTCATCTCTGTGTGATTTATGTAACAGGACCTTCTGAGCAGCGATCTCGGGCCAGCGATCTGCTGTAGGATTCCGAGGGGTAGCGGACACTGGCTCCAGGGGAACAGAACAGGAACACGAACTCCAGAAAGCGTATTTCATTAAGGCTTGAGGATGCTGAGGGTGGACACTGCAGAAGGAGCCCTGGGGATTGAGCCCTAAGGGGGCGGAGCTCAGGCGGGCATGGGGGCGGGGCTCTAGGGAGGGAGGGACCCGAGGGTGAGAGAGGCCTCAGCCTCCAGGCCGCTGTGATCAGGAGGGTCCCTACCTCCTAAGTCTCGATCATAAGCACTGGCAGCCCGAGGGGATGGGAGGAAGATGAGGAAGTCAGCCCTCCGCCTTTTCGTACTGGGGATTAAACCAGGGATGCTCTAGCACTGAGCTCTATCCCCAGGCCTTTTTGTTTTTCATTTCGAGACAAGGTCACTAAGTTGCCCAGGACAGGCTCAAGCCTGTGATTCTCCTGCCTCAGCTTCCTGAGTGCTGGAATTACCTGTGCATGCCGCCACACCTGGCTCCCACAGACCCTTGCTTCTCTCCGTGGCCTCTGTCCTTGCTCTCTTGCCTACTTTCCCCCCGTCTCTGCTCCCACTTGGACCTCAGTGTCCCGGTCCCACACCCAGCTGTGCCCCCTGCCCCGTGCAGCCAGACCTTTGCTCAGGACTGGGGAGTCGGGGCTCAGACTCCAGCTCTCCAGGTGCCCCGCTGCCCCGCTCTGAGCTCCGACCCCGCCTCTCCAGCCCCACAGATGGCTGCGTGCAGCCCCGACCTCACTCTCCCACCCGGGTCCCCTTCTCTTGGGGTTCGGGGCTTGGGCTGTGGCCACCACTGCCAGAAAGCCGTTCCTGTGTGCTGTGTCCAGCTCAAGGGACACTCAAGGGGGATGGCAGTGGCATGCCCATCTCTCCAGCAGAGTCTGTAGCTGATGTGTATTAGCAGCAGCTTTATGTATCAATAAAGTTTTTATTTTGGAGTAATTTTTGATCTATAGAAAATTTCCAAAGATAGTAGATCTTTGCCACACATGGCTGGTCTCTTATTCCTGCTCATTCTTCCCATTGCCTGCTCTTAATCTTACCTGGTCCATCCCACACCCATCTTTGCAGCTCCTCCCACTGACCCAGCTCTGTTCCACCACAGGACCTTTGCACTTACCATCTCCCCTGGCTAGAGTGTGAAATCTCCAGCTCTTTCTTGTCTGGTATCTTCTCGGCCTTCAGAGCTCAGCTCATCAAAATAGACAGTGTTTAAATTTTTTGCCAGGCGTGGTGGCACACTCCTGTAATCCCAGCACTTGAGAAGCTGAGGCAGGAGGATCATTGTGAGTTTGAGACCAACCTGGGCTACAAAGTGAACTCCAGGCCAGCCTGAACTGCTTAGTGGGACTCTGTCCTAAAAAAAAAAAAAAAAAAAAAAAATTAAAATTATTACAATAAAAGACACTTGGCCGTTTATAATACCCCCCCTTACTTTGAACACACTTACCCCATTGTCCTTGCTACTCTCTGAAGCAGTTCTGGAAGTCTCCATCCCTGAGTGTCTTTATGAGCTGTGATCAAAAATATGGTGAATACCACCATAAGTGCCACCCAATGGAAGGGCTTGTAAAAACGTGACACTGTGTCCTCATCCACCTTATTCACTGGATCTGGTACCTTTCGACTTCTGGGTCTTCCTTATTGTGTTATTAATATTCATTAGTTACTTTGGGCTGATCAGGCCTACAATCTCCCAAATGAGTGGACTGCAAGGCTTAAAGAATGAGACAATTGAAGTAGTTTTACAGCTCCAGGAGGGTCCAACCCTAATACAGAAATGGAGATTCTGAGGTTTTAGACAAAGAACTTTTTAGGTAACCTGTATTTATTAGGTTTTCAAACAAAGGAGGGGATACTGAAGAAAATGCAGGAACCTAGGCAGGGCTTGGAATCCCTCTAAGGACTTTATGTTAATTTAGTAATACTTCATGTTAATTTAGGAGAACTGTGGTACCTTCAGGAAGGCCTTCAGTGCAGGAGTGAGATGCCTGCAGCCACAGTCTCCTTATGGTTAACTGGGGTTGGAGCCAAACGTCCTCAGCTGTGGCGTTAGCTTGTCCTTGGAGGCGTCCCCACTTCCCTGGCCAGTACAGGCCTCAGCGGGGACCAGTGACTCGTAGAGGCTCACTTACTGTGAGTCGGCCACCCATCTCTGGATGAGGACCTAGGCCTCGGGCAAACTCACACATAAACTCACACATAAAGGCCAATTGGCTAATATTAAATCCTGCTCCGAGCTGCTTTGTAGTGGTCTCCATTACTTCCCAAAGTCAAAATGACCATGAAAGGGAAACATTTTGAATCAGTTTGGGATATCGAGGTAGCCACCACTGCACAACACTCACGAAAGAAGACTCCAGAGCTGCTGCGGAAAGCAGCAAAGATGATGGTTTCAGTGTGTTTGACACCGTGGGGGAGTATTTTGCGGGGGATTCCTGGCAATGTGTCTTTTACTGTGACATTTTTTAAACTTAAGCATTCACTGTCGTTTTTGATCATGCCCCAGCTCTCGCCCCGGGAACCCTGTCCCCCACCTGCTGGTCTCCTTCCACGGCTTTTCATGAAGTGTGCTAGCTTTGTCCTTTTGTTTACTTGTGACTGTTTATTTTGTTTATTAGTTTGACTTCTGTCTCCTCCTCTTCAGCTCAGCAGTTTTGTACATCAGTATGGCATGAGCCCCATCTGAGCCCCATCTGAGCCCCATCTGTAATTTAAAATTTTCTCACATTTAAGAAGTTAAAGAAGGCCAGGAATATAGCTCAGTGGCACAGCGCCTGCCTGGCAAATATAAGGTCCTGAGTTCGATTTCTGGTACACACACACAAAAAGATACAGAAGTTAAAGATATGGGTCAAACCCTGGGATTCTGTGTCTTGAATACAGTATAACTGCAGCTGAGCACTGCAACCTGTGGTTCTGAGATTGAACTAGATCAGGTGCTTTTGTTCACGTTAGGTCTTAGAGACCCACGGTCCACGTGACACTTCCGGTGCATCTCCCCCAGGACTGGCTGCGGCCCGGTGCTCACAGGCCCCATGTGGCTGGTGGCTGCTGAGGCAGATGGTGCAGTTACAGACCTGACATTCCAGGGGCAGAAGTGCTGTCCGTGCTGTCGCTGTTCTATTCTCAGCATTGACCCAAGGTGGCTTCGGGTGGAGTCACAGGAGGAATCAGTGGGCTGGCCACACTCGAGGAACTGGGAGCTGTGGCCGGCAGGTGGGCGAGCCTGGCCCTCCGTCACCTCACAGAAACAGCAGGGAGTGTCTGGAGCTCTTTCTCCACTGCCAGCACATCGCAGACGCTACCCTGCCAGGCCTCAGCCTCTGCACATTTAGGTACCGATTTACAGATGGGAAAATGGAGCTTCTGCGGCATGAACGGATTTGTCTGAAGTTGTGTTGTAAGAAAGATACAGAACCAGAGTGTGGTTTTGGTTTTTGCTGTACTGGTGATTGAACCCAAGTCCCGCACACCAAGCTCCAACCCCTGCCAATTTTTTAATTTTTTATTTTGAGACAGGGTCTCACTAAGTCATTAGGTTGCCCACACCAGGCTTGAACTTTCAATCCTCCTGCCTCAGCCTCCCAGAGCGCTGGAACTCCAGGTGTGTGTGATATTCGGTGACCTCTTCAAATGAGTTGCTGTCTCCTTTTCTGAAGTGATGTCTGGGATGCGGGTCCCTTTTTTCCTTCCCTCCATTTCTGGCTCACCTGCACTCTCGAACCCTAACCCGGCAGGATCTGGTTAAAATGCAGCCTGCAGCCAGCAGGTCCGGGGAGAGGGCCCGGGTTTTGCCTCTCTAGGAAGCTCCCTGGCCGCTCTGCTGCTCCTCGGACCCCGCTCCAGGCAGGGAGCTGGCAATAGCACCTGCTCCTCCCGCTGGCCCAGGCTGGGTGGGGGTGGCAAGGGGAGAGAAGGAGGTGGGAACGTGGTGTCCCACTGCCTTCCTTAGCTTCCCTCCTCAATGAAAGCTTTGGAGGCCCTGGAAGAGACCACCAGCCTCACTTTACCCCTTGACTCCTAGCTCGTGCGGGCTTGTGTGTTTGCTTTGGTGGGACAGGGGACATAGTCCAGAGCTCCGTGGTGGCGGGTGAGGGTTCTGACGGAGGGGTGTCCCGGCTGCGGTCCCGCCGGCCCTCAAGGGGCTCTTTCTGCCACCACCATTGATCCGCTAAACCAGGGAGATGCATTACACCTCCTGGAGGTCAGGGGTCCGCCAGCCCAGCTGGTAAATCGCCCCGTGGCTGTGCTTTAAAGCCTGGCCCTGTGTTTTGGCTCCGTGGGGCCAGAGAGAGGCGGCTGAAGTTTGATACGGCTCTGGGGGCCAGCGGGGGCAAAGGCCTCCAGCTCAGGGAGGGACAAATAGATCGATGGGAAACTGCCGTGACCTTGTGACCTCAGAGATGGCTCCAGACCGTGTTCCTAACAAGGCCTGGTAAATCTGGGGGTGGATCCTCCTCCCTCGGGGACAGCGGGGACAGTAGGACAGAAGCAGGAGGGGCCCCAGAGCGAAAGCTGGGGCCCAGGAATCCTGGCTGCGGCCAGGCTGGGTCCGGCCCTCTGCCTGGGTCGAGTCACAGGGCCCCGCACTTCAGTGTGCGCCTTGCTCCCTGTCCGTACCGTCCGTGCGGAGCTCACCCTGGGCATGGGAGGCCCAGCCTGCAGGGGGCACAGCTGTGGAGGGGCCGTGAATGCGTCCGTCTAGCTGGGGCACAAAATCCACAGAGGCCCAGGCAGATGGGGTGAGGCCTTCCGGCGCCACGGGAGGTCAGCTCGGCGGGGAGGAGGAACTGGTGTGAGCTGAGAACCTGGGCCGCAGAGCACCCCCGGCTGTGGCGTGGGGCGAAGGGCAGCTCACATGATGGCCAGAAGAGGCTTCGGCGGCTTTCCCAGCTCGGCCCCCTGGCCCCACTGTCTCCTGGGAAATTGCCCTGCCGCAGGCCGGGGGTCTGGACACCTGAGTTTGAATCCCAGCTGTGCCCCGACTCGCTGAGCTCGGGCGTCCCTGCCTGGGCCTCTCTCAGCAGGAAGGTTTGACTGAGATGGGCCGGTCGTGTCTGCGATGGAAGCATCCGTGTGGCACTGCCCCCTCCCCTGGCCCCACGTCCCCCAGACCCATCAGAGGCCTGGCTGTCCTGGCCCTAGGGCCCCCACAACGGTCCTCTGAAGGGGTTGAGCGGGGCAATGCCAACACTCCTCCTGCTCCCTGGCACCCACCCAATGGGCGCAGACGGTGGGCGGAGGAGGCACCTGGCCACACTCCCCTCAGCTCTTGCCCTCTTTTCTAGGCTAGCAGCAAGGTCAAGGGGGAGCCCTCCGTCCTCTGAGGGGCATTCCCGCTTGCAGGACCTGGGGCAGCCCCCTGGGGCAAGGTGTGTCCCGACGCTGGCGGGCCCAGGGCTCAGCCTGTTTTTGCCCTGGCTGCCCGGGAGGGCTGTGCCTTTGTCTCCAGGCCTTAGTTTCCCATTTGTGCAATGACTGGCATTTCCCGGATGGGACAGGCACCCCTGGTGGCCTGGCCTGCGGGTGACAGGATTACCACTGGACCCTTGGGGTCAGGCAGATCCTTCCGATGCTCGCCTGCCCCTTTCGCATCTGGGAGACTCGGGTTGCTGTCAGCTTGCTTAGCTCCTCTCCGACCCTCATGGACTCACTTTTCAGCCCAGAGAAAGCAGAGTCCTCTAAAGGAGGAGAGTTAAGTGGGTGCTGCTCGGGAGTGGTCCCTTGCGGGTGGCAGGAGGGGATGTGTCCTCTCCATCCTTACACCCCAGGTGGCACAGCCAGGACAGCGCTGTCGTGGTCCGACAGGGCCTGGGCTCGAATCTTGGCATTGGCTCTCACCAGCTGGGTGGCTTCGGGCAGGTCGTTTAACCTCTCTGGGCCTCTGTGTCCACACCTAGGAGTGGGTGCTGCCCTTCCTGGGCACAGCGGGTCGTACAGAGGCTCAGGAACATCATTGCTGCCGTGAACACCTTCACCGGGGCTGGCTGCAGCGGCGGCTCGGTGACCATCAGCCTCCTGGACGTCTCTGCTCCCCATCTCTCTCCAGGCTGCCGGGCAGCTCCTTTCCACTTGGAGATGAGCTCTCTTGACACACCGCCCTGCCCCCGTGCTTCCCAGGCCCGGGACGAGGAGCAGGATGGACGGGAGATCCTCTTACTGGTGGCCTGGCCTTACCTGCCTCCTTGCTCCCACGGGGCAGGGGCCGCACAAAGGGCCGTGTCATTGACTGCTGCGATCGAGTGAGCAGATTGCGGGGCGGCCTGTGTAGTCTTCTTGTCTTCCTGGGGGCAGGCCCGGGCTGGCCGCTCCCCCGGGTGCCCCTTTGTCCCGGACTCTCTCTGTGTCTGCAGCCCCAGGAGCCTGGGCGGTGGCTCTGCCTGGCCCTGTGGGCCGCCCCGGCCACCGGCTTCCCAGCAGTCTGGCCTGGGACTCGCATAAAAGCGCCCTTTCAGAGCTCCTCGGGCTGCCGGGGCCTACAGGGAGCCCCGCGGTCCTCGGGCTGCCAGACAAAGCGGCCTTGTTGGGAGGGGTCGGAGGGAGCAGGGACCCCACTCCCTGGGAGAGCCTTCCCCTGGGGACACACAGAGACCCCACCCCCGGCACAGGAGGGCAGGGAGGTGAGGCCACAGGGCCTGGGATCTGGGGAGCAGGCCTGCTGGGTCTGGGGGAGACCCTGGCTGCTGCCTGGCCTGGCTCCCCTCACCCCGAGCCACCTGGTGCTCTTAGGATGAAGCCGGTGGCGCTGCCCTGTGGGCCATGGTCCTGCGCTTGCTCCTAAGCCCACCTTCAAGTGCTCTGGGTGCCTTGAGCCTCTGAAGGTGCTGTTCCCTCTGCCTGCACCCCCTCCCTACATCTCATAGGCCGCTCCGCGCATCTTGCTGTAAGCCCCCAAGTCCACTTCCCAAACAGCCTCCAGAGCCCCCAAACATTTCTCCTTACTCTCCTTACCCATGAGGATGTTTCTTTCTTTCTTTTTTTTTTGAAACAAAGTCTCAATATGCAGTTCAGGCTGGCCTTGAATTTACCCTGTAGCCCAGGCTGGCCTTGAACTAGAGGCGATCCTCCTGCCTCAGCCTCCTGCGTGCAGGGTTGATAGACGTGCGCCGCCTTGCCTGGCTCTACACTTGTTCTCTCACTTCCGTCTCCCCAGCTCCTTGAACAGGGCAGAACACACGGGACGAGTGCAGGGACCATTGTGGAACAAATGAGCCGTCCCGGATTCCTTCCCAGCTCACGTGGCGGAGGACAGTGAGGCCAGCCCACAGGTCCACACCAGCTCTATTCCCAAACTACCCCGGGACCTCAGTATCCCCTGCCCAAGCTGTAACGTGTCACCCCTGTTTGCCTCACACAAACTCCACACCCCTTCCAGGGCTCCCCAGGCAGCGCTGGGCACAGCATATCTGTCCTCTGGGGGTCTGAGGCTGGCAGGGTGGCAGGGACCCCGGGAGGAGCAGCAGGATGCACGGGGGGGGGGGTGACACAGACACAAGTAAATGGTGGCACCGCAGGGGTGCAGGAATCTACACCGCAAGCCCTCCAACCCCAGGCCGCAGGGGACATCTAGTCCCAGCCGGAAAGGCCTGTTCCACAACAGCGTCTCGTGTCTTAGCTAAGTGCCCAGCTGGGTCCCTGCAGGTCCCAGGGTCGGTGGGGGGTTCACAATGGGCGCCCACTCCATTCCAGGGTCAAGGGCTGAGCAAGGGAGCCCGAGTATGGCTGTGGACGCAAGGGGGATGAACAGTAGTAACAGGCCCATGCAGGATGAGGCTGTTAAATTGGTCCTGTGATCGGGTCCCTTTTGCAGATGAGGAGGCTGAGTCACAGGGATGAGGAGACAGGCAGCCTCCAAGTCTGCCTAAGACCCTTCCTGGAACTCAGCAAGCCCAATGTCTCCCCAGGGATTCTGGTTAACTTGGGCTTACGTCGTGGGAGGTTTGTTTGGGTGCCATGTCTCCCTAGGAGCCCTCTCGAAACTGGCAGGCCCTCCCTCGGCCACCCAGATCCCAGGAGCCGCCATGGAGCTGTATCAGGTCTGTGCTGTGAATATGGTTGGTCTCCATCTCTGAATCTAGGAGGCTGAGGCAGGAGGATTGCAAGTTTGCGGCCTGCCTGGGCAGCTTAGCGACACAGCGAGGGCCTATCTCAAAATAAAAAATTTAAGGAAGGGCTCGAGATGTAGTTCAGTGCAGAGGCCCTGGGTTCAGTTCTCAATACCAGGGGAAAAAGCACCCCATCTTCTGCACAAATGCCGCTTGCTGTTTCAGGTCAGGAGAAATCAGCCCTGGTCTTTCCGGCCAGCTGCTGAAGCCCAGGCAGAACTCTGATGGACACTGGAAGCCAGGGGCCCACCTTCACAGAACCCGAGTGTCTCACAAACAGAGACCCCTGGAGCTGCCAGGGGAACCTGAGTAGCTTCTGAACCTTAATGAGCTGTAAAAAGGACGTTTAGAAGCAAAAACCTCTGTCTACTTCAGGGATCATGGAGGCCAAGCCCTTGTTTTACATGTGGGGAAACTGAGGCCTGTAGGAGTTAAGGGACCTCCCTCGGATCACACAGCGAGTTCACAGCGGAGCCAGCTCAGCAACTTCCCACGACCTCCGTCTGCCTGTCTCCTCTCAGCTGAAAAAGCCACTGAGATAAAGGCTTTGTGTTCGCCAAGCCCTGTGCCCCCAGGGCCTGGTATGACCTGGCACAGGCCACAGCAGCTGCTCACTTAGTTTGCGAGACGAGCATGGAGCAGCACCCACAGCAAAGGGCCAGCGGCCCATCAGGCTGGTCACCTTCCAGCCAGGACTCAGAAGACGGATCAAGGGTGACTAACACAGGACCCCAAATCCCCAAGGCCAGGTCCAGCCCGTGACCATGGCTTGGCACTGTCACATTCTGCACGTCATTGGCCGGGGAGTCCGGAGAGCAGAGCTTCCTCTGGCCTGTGTCTGGCTGAACATGGGGCTTAGGCAAACCCCTGGCCTCAGTCTTCCCGGCTTGGGGGACCGGCTTGGATCACCACCGAGGCTCCGTGGCACAGGCCCGGATGGACAAGGGCTGCAGCAAGACCGCTGTGGCTTTAAAAGCGCCTGGCCCGCCCCAGTGACAGCGGCGAGTGCAGCCGCAGAGGAGCCTGCTGGTGCACGGGCCACCTGCGGAGCCCTCCACAGCCGGGAAGATTAGTCTCTTCCAGTAGACAACACCCATTACCGTGTTCCAATAGCCATCACTTCCGCTCGGAGAGCTGCAGATGAGATATCGATTGCGCTGACCCTGCATGAGCCCTTTCCCCAGCCTGAGAGCCCTGCCGAGCTGCTCAGGGCCTGGTGTGCGGCCGGAGGCTCGGCTCTAGTGGTCAAGGCGTCGGGCCTCCTCCCTGCAGCCGAAGCCACACGGGGGCTCTGGGCCCGAATCCAGGCAGCTGACGGGGGAGCAGTGGAAGGATCGTTGGGGGTGACTGTCTGAGCCTTGGGCGAGGCAGCTGCCTGGATCCTGGAGAGTTACACGGAGGCGGGGGTGGGGAGTGGCAGCTCTAGGGCCAGGAGGTGACAGGATCTCAACACCGTGTCTGTCCTCTCGTCCTCTCAGGTTCCTCGATGGCACCTGCTGGCCGCTCCAACTCCAGCTGTTCTCCCTCTGTTCAGCATCTGGAGCACTGAACCTGGAAAGGGAAATTCCGGGCCCCGAGTGGGTGAGAGGCTCACAAGGGCCAGGCTGTGACTGTCCTTTCCTGTCCCCTACCTCCTGGTCACAGCCTGGGCTGGGCACATGGCCCACGCAGGACTCACGATAACTGTGGATCACTTTAGTGCAAATCAGTGAGTGTGACAGAGTAGAGGCAGGTTCTCAAGGGTGAGAACTTTCTTTCAAACGCACAGATCAA
The DNA here is from genome assembly GCF_000276665.1 of Chinchilla lanigera. Taxonomy (NCBI): domain Eukaryota; kingdom Metazoa; phylum Chordata; class Mammalia; order Rodentia; family Chinchillidae; genus Chinchilla; species Chinchilla lanigera. Next base: position 497,977 of record NW_004955513.1, on the reverse strand, counting down.
GCTTGGTGTGGTGGTACAATCTTGTCATCCCAGCACTCCGAGAGGCTGAGGCAGGAGGATTGCAAGCTGGAGCTCAGTCTGGGCAATTTAAGGACCTACTAACACCGTGGTAGCAAAACAAACAAAGCCCACAGACCATTAACACAACTAAGATCATTCCTTGAAGTCCCCCCCGCCCCCCAGGAATTGAACTCATGACCTCACACTTGCCAGGCAGGCGCTGTGCCGCTGAGCTAAATCCCCAGCCCCCTTGAAGTTTCTCAACAGTACTGGCTTTGGGGGTTTCCCACCTTTCTAGTCTCACAGCAGTAACTTTTTAACCCAAACCCTTTCCGTGGAAGGAAATGCTTCACTTCTTCATGAAGCCCTACAGGGCTGGGACCAAGCATGCCCAGAGCACGTCAGAAATAAGCAAAGACCTGCTACAGGGAGTCTGGCCCTGCCCACTCCTCACCTGCCCGTGCACCCCCTCTATATTTTGAAGGGAAAGAAGGCATTCTCCTTTGTTTTTAACCCTAGGATTTGGAGGGGTTTGTTTCTGTTTTGAGGCAGGGTCTTATCACATAGTTCACTACGTAGGCTGATCTTGAACTCACTGTGGAGCCTAGACTGGTCTCAAACTCGTGGTGATCCTCCTGCCTCAGCCTCCCAGGTGCTGGGATGACAGGTGTGTGCCCACACATCTTCCTTGCTTTTATTTATTTATTATTTATCTTCTTTTTTTTTTTTTTTTTGTCTTTTTGAGACAGTGTCTCGCTATGTAGTTCAGGCTGGCCTTGAGCTCACTTTGCAGCCCAGGCTGGTCTCGAACTCGCAACGATCCTCCTGCCTCAGCCTCCCGAGTGCTGGGATTACAGGCGTGTGCCACCACACCCAGCTTGCCTCCTTTTTTGTTGTTGTTGTTGTTTTTCCCAGTACTGGGAATCAAATTCACGACCTTGTGTTTGCCAGGCAGGCGCTGTGCCGCTAAGCTAAATCCCCAGACCCTTTGCCTTGCTTTTAACTCTCTGATATCACATGTAGTCTCACTATGGCCCAGAGAGCCCATGGGACACTGACAATGATTTGTACCTTTATATGGCTGGAGGTGGCCCAGCTGAGTAACAGGTCCAGATTCAGCCAGCTGTCCTCCAAGAATGGTATGTGTGTGTGCTTGCATATGTATGTGCAGTTGTGTGCACACATGTGCTTGTGTGTATGAGCAGGCCCATCCACGTGTCATGTGGATATGCACATGTCTCTGTGTGTGTGCACGTGTATGCTGTGTCCTTGCATGCATATGCTATGTGTGTGGGTGTGTACCTGTGTTGTATCTGTACACAAACCAGCCTCATCCCCTGCCTTGCACAGTTTGTTAATCACTTTTACTGTCACAGGCATAAAATACAACCTGTGACACTGACAGTATGAAGTTGGAGAGGTTTTGGAGAGGCTTATTCTTTTTTGTTGTTTTTGTTTTGTTTTCCGGTATCGGGAACCGAACTCATGACCTTTCGCTTGCCAGGCAGGCGCTGTGCTGCTGAGCTAAATCCCCAGCCCCCTTGGAGAGGCTTATTCTGACGCATGCTTTTAGTCCACGCTTGGAGGGCTCCAAGGCAGGAAGTCGTGGCGGAAGGGTCTGGGCGGAGGAGAGATGCTCACCTGATGGCAGCCAGGAAGCAGAGGAGGGAGGAGCCTGAACCCTTCCAGGCCACGCCCCTGCACCCAGGCCACACCCCCAGGGACCAGACCCTGCCTCCCAAGTGGAGGTCAGCCAAACCACACCCACGACCCAGTCACCCTCCAGAGTCTGCCCACACACAGGAAGGCTTTGGCTTCCCAAGGTGGCAGGTGGGCTGGAGGGAGGGGTCTGGCCGGCTGGTGGCCAGGACTGTGCTCTCTCTCCAGCCCCAAAGCCCTGGAAGTCACAGGGCTTTTCAGCCTCTAAAGAAAGATCTCATAGAAAGCCCAGCACCCGCTACCCCTTTGTGTGACCTGAGTCAGTTGTTCAACCTCTGTACTTCAGTTCTTCTTTGTGAAAACTCTTTTTTGAACCAATACAGTGTTATACACCTGAGGTCCCAGCCACTTAGGAGGCTGAGGCAGGAGGATCATGAAACCCAGAAGCTGGAGGCAGCCTGGGCATCCCTGGGAGACTGTGCCACAAACAAACAAGAAATAAACGCCCATTTTTTACAAACAAAAAAAAAAAAATTGAAAGCCCATAGAAATAGATTTTTTTGAGACAGGGCTTCATTATGTAGTTCAAGGCTGAACTTTGAACTCACTCTATAGCCCAGGCTGGCCTTGAACTCAGAGCAATCCTTCTGCCTCAGCCTCCCAAGTGCTGGGATTGTAGGTGTGCATTGTAGGTGTGCACCACCTACGCCCAGCAGAAATAGAATATTATAACAAACACACATTCATTGATTGCCAAGCCAATCCACCTCCTCGCCTGCTTCCTCCTCCTATAGGGTTTCAGAGCAAACACAAATATATGCAAGCCGTCTCCAAACACTTTCACATGAATCTCTCAAGGTTAAGCAACTTTCCTTTATTATTTTTCTTTTTTCTGGTGCCGGGAATTGAACTCACGACCTCATGCTTGCCAGGCAGGTGCTGTGCCGCTGAGCTAAATCCCCAGCCCTGCAACCTTCCTTTAAAAACACAAACCAGGCTGGGTGCGGCTGGGTGAGGCAGTACATGTCTGTAATCTCAGCACTCTGGGAGGTTGAGGCAGAGCATGCCAAGTTCCGGCCCAGCCCGAGGAACTTAGCAAGACCCTGTCTCAAAATAAAAATTCAAAAGGGGCTGGGGGTGAAGCTCAGTGGGAAACCCCTGGTGGCGGGTGGGGGATGGTCCTCAGCAAGGATGCCCCCACTCCCAACAGTTTAGCATCCTTTCTGCCAAGACCTTGAGATCAGGTCTTCAACCCTCAGGGAATCAGCCCAAGCTATTTTTTGTTTATTTTATTTTTTTATTTTGCAGTGCTGGGGAATCAAACCTAGGGTCTTGTGCATGTAGGCAAACACTCTCCCCAGCCCCCGACTCCTTCTTTTAACAGTTAACAATTGTGTGCTTTAATCCCATTCATTCTTTTCCATTTTATTCTTTCCACCTCAAATTTTATTTGAATATACTACATTTGCGGTTTAAAACCTTCTTTCCCCTTTGCTTTTTTGTGGTCCTGGAGACTGAACCCAGGACCTTCACAGTGGGCTACATCCCCATCCTTTTATACTTTTTATTTTGAGACACAATCTCACTAAGTCAACAACTTGCCCAAGCTGACCTGCAGCTTGTGATCCTCCTGCCTCAGCCTCCCAGAGCGCTGGGATCACAGGTGTGCACCACCACGCCCAGCTGCAGGGGAAAGTTACAAGCCACCTGATCACACACCGGCACCCAGCAACCCAATGTGGACCTAATTACAATGCACGCTGTCTAATTTTCCCTGAAAGAGAATTCTTCTTAATCATAATGATTACCACGTAATTATTCCAACATATATTAGGATTATTAAACACAAAAAGTAGACGGTTGGGCAAATCTATCTCCTCCTGAGGCAGAAGGGCCGGGTCATGTTTGCAGTGGGAAGCAGCGTCTTCTCCCGTCTGGGGGAACCAGCTGGATTTCCCGGCCACTTTCAGGGAGGGCTGGTGTCGCCAGAGGTTGCTCATCCAGGAAGCTGGGGGGAGGGGCAGGAGACTGAAAATGGGGCCCCCTCCAAGTGCCGCAGCGCCCCTTGCTTTTTCTTGCTTCTCGACTGCACAGCACCACAGGAGTCTTTTCAAAACCCAAGTCCAATCTTGCCTCTTGATTTTATTCTTGAGGCAGGGTCTCCCTATGTTGCCCAGGCTGACCTGGAATTCACAGAGCTCGTCCTGCCTCAGCCTCCTGAGGGCTGGGCTCACAGGTGTGCGCCACCACCCCCGGCTCTGTCTCTTCCTTTTCTGTGGCCACGCTGCACCTCCTAGGATGAAATTCCGCGCTGGCCTGGTGTGACCTGTGGTCCTGCCTCTTAACGCCATCACAAACATCTCCATCCTGGTTCCTCAGAGAGGTCGACGCTTCCTTTCCCCAGGACCCGAGCACAGCTGCTCCTCACCTGCCCCAGACACGCGGACCCAGCGCTCCGCTCCCACCAGGCGCCTCCAGGGCTGTCTGAAGCAGCTCAGACGCCCCCACCGCCCTCTGGCCCCCTCGCCACATCTGCGCATGCGTGCCGTTTCTTCAAGGCCAGAACTTCTGGCGGAGTCACCCCCCACCCCTTTGTGACCGTGCTGATAGCCGGTCCCACTGCAGTCTCTCCCAGACGGGGCAAGGCTCAGGATGGGATGGGATGGGCAGCCACACAAGAGACCACAGCTTCGGTGTCTGCGCCTGGCCTTCTTGTTGAGCCAGGAGCTCCCTGCTGCCTGTCAAGTTGTTCCTTAACAGCGCAGGCCTGAGTATTTCTGTTTCTATGTCTTAGTCTGATTCTCCCCAAAGCTGCCTCTGACACAGGTAGTGCATCCGGGCATGGGGAACATCTTTGGAGCTGGTGGAGACTGGATAGAAGTGCACTCATTCAACAAGTATTACTGAGCCCCTGTTACGGTTTCAGCTTCTGGGACCACTGTGGACAAGACAGACCTGGTCCCTGTTCACGGGGCGCGCCCTGTCTAGTGGGAGAAACGCCTGACACCCGCCGAGAATTACTAGGCGCTCACGGCATAGCGCCAGGTGCTGATGGGTGATGTGCGCTGGAGGAATTCGGGCCAGTGGCACAGGAAGGGCCCGGGGCACTGCACCGGAAGAGGGTGCCGCAGGCAGAGCGTGGCCTGCCGGAGGTGGCAGCAGGGTGAGGGGAAGTGGGAGGAGCGAGGAAGGGAGGGTGGAGGGGTCAGATACGGAAGGGGATGGCGGGCCATACTGGGTGTCTTGGTTACTTTTCTCTGGTTGCTGAGACAAAATACCCAAGGGCCAAAATGAAGGAAGGAAAGGTTTATTTAGCTTATAGTTTGTGGAGGTTTCAGTCCACACTCGGCTGGCTCCGGGGCAGAGTGGCACATGGCAGAGTCTTGGCCGCAGAACACAGCAAAAGCAACAAGACCGACAGGGAGGAGTGGAGGCAGGCAGCCTCTTTCCCTCCCTTACCCTGTAAACAGGCTACCCGCACCCAGAGGGTGTGTAGCTCTCACATAATCTCCATGCCCTCCTGCACAGGCTCAGGATGTATACAAAGTAAGCACCCTGGCTCTCTGCTGAGTCACTTAGCCAGACCTCTAGACTCCCTAAACCGACACAATGTATCACCATAACAGGGGCGAATGAACGATGGGTTGCCGCAGGACTACATAACCCCAAACATAGTGCATTTAAAAAGCCACGTGATTCTGGCCAGCCAAGGGGTTAGTAGTCTGGGAGCTTCTTCTGCTGGTCTCCTGTGGGGCAGCTCTGCTGTCCTGTGGCTTAGCTCCGGGCTCCCACACGGTCCCACTTTGCCGCTGTCTGCTAGATGCCATTGGGTGCGATAAGAACTTTGGGTTTTACACGGAGCAAGATGGCAGCTGGTTGGGGCGGGTGGGTGCTGGTCCGTGAAGGAAGAGAAGCTGGGTGACGTAAGTTAATGAGAGACCCTGTGACCTTGGGCCGGGGTGGCCAAGGGGTGTTTGGATTATATTATGGTTACACTAAAAACTCTCACCTTCCAATTCTGTCCCCAGAAAGAGGTACAGAATCACACTCCCACCATGAATGGAAAACTGGACAAACCCGGGGAACAAATATTTTCCAACATTCAGACCTGTACTTCCTGTGCACTTGAGTCTTGGGTGCCAGCGTCCTCAGGGGTAAAGGAAAAAGCCCCATTCAAGTAGCTGTGGTCTGAATACAGTTTGTCCACGCTAAAACTCATGCTGCAATTTATCACCATTGTGGTGGTGTCATTTACGGGACCTTTAAGAGGTGCTTAGGTCATTAAATAGGATTAATGCCTTTCTTGGAGGACTGGGTTAGTTACCACCAGAGCCAGCTGTGACAATGCCAGGCAGACTGCAGGTTTGATCTTTCTCAGAGCCATTTCTGTTTTTTGGTTTTTTGCTATGAATTGAAACAGTATGTGGCTCTTGTCATGCTCTTGGAGTTTCTAACCTCCAGGACCTTGAACCAAAATAAACTTTTTTTTTTTTTTACATAAATTACCTGGGCTCAGGTATTCTGTCATAGCAACAGAACACAGACTTGGGCCCCAGGAGGGAAAAGTTACTGATGATCTCAGACAGGACCAAGAATTGCTGGAGTTTCCTCTTGTGAGAGGAAAGATCTCTTGCTGAACAGTGTCACTAAGTAGAGACTACAGAAGCACTGTACCACAGAAGCTGAGGTAAATTAGTTCTAGAATAAAGACCAGGACTGCTCTGAAAGGATTTTTTTTTTTTTTCTGGTTGCTTTTTTTTTACGGTACCGGGAATCGAACTCATGACCTCGCACTTGCCAGGCAGGCGCTGTGCCGCTAAGCTAAATCCCCAGCCCCTTTACTTTTTTTTTATTTTTATTTTTTGGGTTTTTTCTCTGAAAGGATTTAAAAACCAAATCTTGAAAAGATCAAGCCAAACTGGGTGTGGTGATGCACACTATGTTCCTAGCACTCAGGAAGCTGAGGCAGGAGGACTGCTGTGAGTTCAAGGCCAGCCCGGGCTACATAGGAGTTCAGAGCTAGCCCAAACTACATGGCAGGACCTGTCTCAAAATTAAAAGGAAAAGAAATGAAAAGATCAAGCTAATCTGCAAATAATTGAACCAACTTCCAAAAACATTCCAAACTTTAAGGGAATACAAAAAACATTTGGCTCTCAACAATGTAAAAAATTTTTTTTCCTTTTGGAGACAGGGTGTCACTAGGTAGCAGGCTGACCTCAAACTTGCCGTGATCCTCTTACCTCAGCCTCATGAGTACTAGATCACAGGCTTGTACCACCGTGCCTGGTTAACAATGTAAAATTTACAATGCCTAGCATCCAATAAAAAATTAAGCATACGAGGCATAGCTGAAACATATGGTGAACATTTAAACCTAAACATTATTACAGTGAGACATATTGCTTTTAATCCCCCTCACTTCAGGCATATCTATCCTACTGCTGCCACTTTCTGAAGCAGTTCTGGAGTCTTGTTTCATGAATGTCTTTAGCTATGCTGTCGTGCTGTTTCAGTGTAGCGGACCAGTTCAGAACATTTCCTTTTCATGGTCATTTTGACTGCGGGGGGAAGCCGGGAGTCACAGAGTGCCAGGCCCAGTGAACACGGTGGATGAGGACAGTGTCACGATGTGAAGAGCCCGCCTTTCCAGTAGATGACACTCGGCAGGTGCATTCAGCAGATTTTTGATCACATCTCATAAGATATTCAGGAAAGCAAACTTTCAGAACTGCTTCAGGAAGCGGCAAGAAAGATGGGAAAACTGTGGGTTTTTTTGGGTTGTTTTTTTTTTTCCTGTCTTTTTGAGACAGGGTCTCGCTATGCTGTTCAGGCTGGCCTTGAGCTCACTTTGTAGCCCAGGCTGGTCTCAAACTCACAATGATCCTCCCGCCTCAGCCTCCCAAGTGCTGGGATTACAGGCATGTGCCACCATGCCCAGCCAAAGGATAATTCTGTTTAAAGCAAGGTGAATTCATGGCAATGTGTCTTTAACTCTAGTACATTATAAAAATTTAAGCATTCACCATATATTTCAATCACATCTTGTATAAAGTAGTAGAAAATATGACTCATTGACAGGAGAAAAATCAGTCAAAAGGAACACACCAAGTGACAGAAAGGGTGGAATTAGCAGGAAGGGACATAGAAGCAGCCATCATAAATATGTTCCATATGTCAGGGATGTAAAGGAAAACACAGGCATAATGTTGAAGCCAGTAGGATATTAAAAGTGACTTCTCTACCAGTAAAGAGTATCTGAGGTCAGTGATGCATGTGGTAAGATTAATGGCAAGCTAGACACTGCAGAAGGAAGGATCAGTAAACTGGAAGACACAGCGTGGATATCACCTAAATGAGGCTCCGAGAACAGACTAAATGAGGTTGGAGGGGAAGCGGGAAAGTTGGTTCAATTATTTGCAGATTAGCTTGATCTTTTCATTTCTTTTTTGCACTCAGGAGGCTGAGGCAGGAAGATTGTGAATTTGAGACCCACCTGGGCTACAAAGTGAGCTCAAGGCCAGCCTGAGCTACATAGCAAGACCCTGTCTCAAAAAAAAAAAAAAAACTTCATGCCAATAAAATTTACAACCTCGATGAAACAGGCAAATCCCAAGAGGAAACAATTTGCATAACTATATGTAAATCAAAGAAACTGATTTATGTATGTATGTTTGGAGACAGGGTCTCACCATGTAGTCCAGGCTGGCCTTGAACTCACTTTGTAGCTGAGCCTGGTTGAAAACTCACAGTGATATTCCTGCCTCAGCCTCTCTGGTGCTGTCATCACAGGTGTGTGCCACAACACCCAGCCTAAATTTATACTTTAAAAGTATCTCACAAAGAAAATCCCAGGCTTGGATGGCTTCACTGTATTTCATAAATACAAAGTATTTATGAAAGAAAAAATACCTAGTGCTCCACCAGCTCTTTCAGAAAATGGTAGGAATGTGCTTCAGGCATTTCTTGGAGGACACTCCAAAAATCAGTCAAAGACATCAGAGGAGAATTAGAGACCCACATCCCACATGAACATAGTCACAATGTTCTTTGATAAATTTTAGCACATCAAATCCAACAATATACAGAAAAGGCAATGGATCATAACAAAAGGCTGCGTGTCCCGAGAACACAAAACTGGTCTAATATTCACACTCAGCAGATGTAGTTCATCAGGTGGACAGAACGCAGGGGGAAAACCGCACGGTCATCTCAAAGGATGTTGGAAATGTGTTTGACAAAATTCAACACCCAATTATGATATCCGAGCAATGAGGAACTCTCAGCAAGCGAGGAACAGAAGTGAATTTCTTTGACTTCAGGCTTATGCAGCTAGCTTCAAACTCAGTGGAGAAAAGCTCAATGTTTTCCACCTAGGAAATAAAATGTCCATTCTCATCACTTTTTTATTTTTTACAACATATGACTGGTATTTCTGGCTTGTACAGTAAGGCAAGAAAAAGAAATACAAGGGATAAACATCTGAAGGGAAGAAGTAAGCTGCCTTTATTTTAAGATTATCTGATCACATATGTAGAAAATAAAAAGGAGTCTTTGAAGTAGCTACCAGAAACAGTGAATGAATGTGTCCAGTTTGAAGAGTCCAGGCCCAACTGTGTATCTATGGACCAGCAATAAACATCAGAAAATTTAATACTCCATTTACATAGCATAAAAATAAAATGATTGAGTCAGCAAACTTAACATAAATGTGGAAGACTTGAACTCTGAAAACTATAAAATACTGCAGACGGAAGTTAAATAAAACCCAATAAATGCTGAGGTATACTATGTTCATAGATTAGAAAACTTGATCATGACATGGTTACCTTCTTCTAGGCGATCTCTTGTTTTAGCGGAACACTGATAAAAATCCTAGCAGACTTTCTGAAGAAATTGGCAATCTGCTCCTAACATTTGTATGGAAAGGAAAAAAGTCTCAGAATTAAAAAAAAAAGACAGTGCCAGGCATGGTGGCACATACCTATAATCCCAGCACACTAGAGGCTGAGGCAGGAGGATTGCTACAATTTCAAGGCTAGCCTGGGCTACAGAGTGAGTTCAAGGCCAGCCTGAAGGACAGCAAGACCCTGTCTCAAAAAGCCGAAGAAACAAAACAAAAAACCAGGAATAAGGTTGGAGGACTTATGCTACCAAATTTCAAGATACCATAAAGCTACACTAATCACGTCAGTGTTCTTGCTGTGAAGATATCCAGTGAAAGCAATGAAACAAAATAGAGTCCAGAAACTGACCCATACTCAGATGATCAATTGATTTTTGACAAGGATGCTAGGGTAATTTAACAGAGAGAAGATAGTTTTTAAATAAATGGCACAGGAAGAGTTAAAGCATCAGTGTAAAAAGTTTAGAAGTATAAAATAAAAAATTAAAAGTCTGAAGTCTGACTTTTAATCACAGCCAACACAAAATGAACTCAAAATAGAGCAAGGGTCTAACTATGCACTCTAAGAAATGTTTTCAGAGAAATAAAAACAGAAAGCATCTAGCACCCAGAGACCTTATTTGTAGAAGTTCTCCAGCAGAAGGAAATGATGAAGGTAGAAACTTTCATCTGTACAACAAAATGAAGAGCATCAGACATGGAAATAGATGGATGAATATAAAATATTCTTGGGCCGGGGATGTAGCTCAGCAGCACAGCACCTGCCTGGCAAGTGCAAGGTCCTGAGTTTAATTCCGAGTACCACAAACAAAAAAATTCTTTTTTTTTTTGGTTTTTCTCCAGTACCGGGAACTGAACTCACGACCTTGCGCTTGCCAGGCAGGCGCTTTTGCCGCTGAGCTAAATCCCCAGCCCCCAAATTCTAATTTTTAATCTCTAAAAAAATAATGTTTAAGGAAAGCAAAAATAATAGAGATGTTTTCTAGATTTTGTTTGTTTTGGTGCTAGGCATGGAACCCAAGACCTTGAACATGCTAAGCACATGTCCTTCTGAGCTACACCCCCAGGCTACAGCATTTCACGGAAGGTAAAAGCACAAAATGAAATGTATGTCCTAGCTGAGTATGGTAGGTAGCCTGTCATCTCAGCACTTAGGAGGCTGAAGCAGGATTGTTGTGAGTTCAAGGTCAGCCTGAACTATAACAGCATGACCCTGTCACCAAAAAAAAAGTGCTTAAGGTTGTACTGTTGTAAGGTTCTTATGTTACATTTCAGGTAACACAATATTCATTGAAGGTAGGCTAGGGGAAGCTAAAGGTGTGTGTCATAAACCCTACAGAAGCCACAAAAAAGGCAAAAATAACCACAGCTAATAAGCCAGGTACTAACAATAGTCAATGAAATCCAATGGAAGGCAAAAAAAAAAAAATTCAGAATGTGGAAGAAATTAAATCTAGAAATGGGAAAAAATAAGTTAGGAAGTATTAAAGTGGTAGAATATTATGTAGCTGTTGAAAATGTTTATGCAGATATATTTTTAATGGTGTAGCTAAGCATTTATGATATGTTAAATTTTTAAACCAGGGTGCAGAGTACATTAAGTAAAAGTATGTGAAATACAGAATATATGTTTATATATTATAAAATATAAAATGTCGGGGCTGAGGATGTAACTCAGTGGTATGTCTCTAGCGTGTATGAGGACTTGGGTTCAACCCCACAAAAAAGTGTTTTATCAATAACTCTAAAAAAATGTTAAGCAGAGAGAAAGATAACTGAAAAGAAACTTACCAAACATAAGCAGTATTTGTAATTGGGTAGTAAAATGATGGGCAAATTATTTCTAGGTTTTATTGTTTTGTTCAGACAAGGTCTCACTATGTAGCCCAGGCTGGCCTCAAACTCGTGGCCATCTTCCTGCCTCAGCCTCCTGAGTGCTGGGATTACAGGAGTGTGTCACCAAGACCAGCTGATTGTTTTTAAGTAGGATGCATCTTATCACCATGGTTAAAGACACAAACACACAAAATTTGGGGGTCAGCCTGGCCAGTGCTCTGTTGCTTGTCAGCTGAGTGGCCTCTGGCAAGTCAATCTGTCTGTAGTACAGTTGCCTGCTCAGTGAGATGATGTGAAGAAAGTATGGGGGAAAGTGTTTGACATACTCAGGGAGTCATTCATTATTACCATAGGCATTGTAAACAGAGGAGCAGAAACTTTAGAAGCAGAACTTCTTTTAAAGGCAACCCCAGTGGATGAAGGCCCTGGTGGGAGCCCGCCAAATTCAGTTTCCAACTCCAAACCAGGTGAGCCCAGAGCAACCGGTGCTCGAGTCTCCCTAGTGAGATGCTTTCGGGTGCGAGGGTAGAATCTCTCTACCAAACCTGTTATGAGAACACCACGTGTCTCAGCGGTTCCAGGACAAGCTGTACCACTGGCTTCTGAGGTACCAGGATTGGCAGGACTGAACACACGACTCTCTTCCCACCCTTCCCAGGCTCCTGGCATCCATGATGCTTGATTGACTTGTCTTCACTTCTGGCCAGAGGTTGAGACCTGGTTTCTGGGAGTGAGGTTCTCATTGGCCTAGCTCAGATCACGTGTCCATCCATGGCCCAATCAGATTTGACTGATTGAGGGGGCAGGGCCACAGTGCAAACATGGCTGCTCTGGGCTCTGGCCTGTGGACTTGCTATGTAGAAATCGCATCTGCTGGGCCTCACAGAACACATGATAGATTCTGTGCCTGCTCTTCTCTTTGCCCAGGATTCTCTTACTGGAGGCTCTCCATCCCCCACAATTTAGGCAGCTTTAAGCCACTCTCATGCCACTTAGCTGTGACACTCAAGTGTGACAGTGCTGGTCCTAGGCACCATATCCAGGAGCCCCTGTGGGCCGTGGGGAAAGGCCCTCCCCAGAGAAATGGCTACAGGCGCTACATTCTCCCAAGCATGTCACCTGACTTCCCTTCTCCGGCACATGTCACATAGCCACTGTTGGCGACAAAATCCCAGGCTGCTGGGCTAGGGTTTGCCCAAGGTGGGCACTTGTGGATTCTGAGCTTTTGCTGGCAGAGAGCGCAGATTCTCCCAGAGGAATGGCTTCTTGGGCACAGGGTGGCCTTCGGCAGCACTTTAACCAGAAAGCACAAAGGTTGGGCTAAGAAAAACACAAATGCGCACACAGACACACACCCCTTCCTCTGGAGACATCCAGAAACAAAAGACTAATGTACCTTTTTTTAATTGTCATTGTGGAGCTCCCCACTGTGGCCACCCCCACCTTCCAATGACCACTTTTGCAGGCTGGGGCGGGGCGGGGCGGGGGGATGACTAGGGAACAAAGCTGGGGCCCGGCAGCCCCACTAGGCTGCCAGGCAGCGGGGAGAACAAGTCACAATTACAAACGATCACAACAATTAGTGCCTGTTCTGGGGAGCTCTGCAGCGTGAGGAGGCCGAGGCGCCCCTTTGTCAGGCGGTCTGTTTGGCGGTGACCTTGCTCTGGAGCCGATGATACTCCTTCAGCCTGGAAACCAGATTCAAAACAAAGAAAAATGTAAATTAACAATAACAACATGCTCTCCGCTCAGTGAATTCAGGCAGGATGGGGTGGTGGGGGCAGCTGTTTGCTAAGACGTGTGCGAAGTTCTCCCTTTCTTCTAGCCCCTCTCCCATCCCTGCCCCTCCTGCCCTCCAATCAGGATAACGTAATTAATTTATCTTCGGGGGAAAACATTGTTCGTCGTTGTTGAAGACAAAGCGTCCGACTAGCAATGGGGGCCCTGAAGAAGCCATTATGAAACGCCGGTGTGTTCAGGCCGTTTGAAAGGGTTTACAGAGTCATAAAACACACACGGGGGAGAGGCGGGGCGGGAGGTGATGCGGAGCGGGCAGCCCAGCGTCCGAGGTGGCTCCAGGAAAACAGACGGGCTCCGGGAGGAGAGATGCAGCTCCGGCAAGGAGGGCGACAGGGCTGACAAACGCAGAGCAGGACAGGAAGGACTTTTCCACTCAGCACCCGGGCCTCCTAGCTGTGTGACCTCGGGCGGGTTATGTCATCGCTCTGGGTGCATTTCCAGGGAGTTGCACATTCGGCAAGAATTAAATCAGGCGACCTAGGAGTGTGCCTGGGAGCCGTTTAGTCTGCGGCAGCTGCTGGTAACGAACGACCTTGCTCGCCCTTGAGCACTCCAGCCCGCCCTGAGAGCACCTGCAGCTGGCCAGCGCGCTCCTCCCATGAGCCAGGCTCGGGACACGTGCTGGGTTCCCACGGCTCCCGTGGGGCTTGTGCTGCACCTGGGAGGCAGGTGCGGTGAACACCCGCCCTCATGGCTCCTGTGGTGGGGAAGGGGCCTGAGGTCCTCTCGCGGAGCCAGGGTCCAAGTAGGTCTGTGACTTCAGACAACGCGTGTCACTTGGGCTGTGGACATCCTCGTGGCCTGGACGGTGCCCAGCTAGACCTCCAGCTCGGGGACAGCGGCATGGAGGCCATTTCCTTGTCTAAGCTGCCCCACAGAGGGGCGAGCAGAGGCCCTGCGGCTGGAGGGGCTGGGCCCGAGTGTCGGGCACGGGCGGTGTCAGGGCTTCTCACCTGAGGGAGTTGATGTTGATGAAACCCGTAGCATCGATGGGCTCGTAATCTCCCTGCACGTTCATGCTGCAGGAGGAGAGCAGAAGCTATTGGCTCAGCCAGGAGGGAGGGAGCCCTGGGCCGGGACAGCGCCCATGGAAACCTGGGCACCTCCCACGTGGCTCCAAGCCCCCGGCCGTACTGCGGCTGTCCGTTCCACTGCTGTCCCATTCTGGGAACTCTGTTCGGGGCCAGGCACCCTGCCAGCGTGGAGGGACCCAGCAGCGCACCAGCAGCCTCGGCCTGGGTTCCGGCTTGCCAGCAGGAGCCCTACAAAACCCTCCTGCGAGCCGCAGAGTGCCACCTGTAAACTGAGGACAGACCCTGAGCTGGCTCTGTCCTCAGGGCCGTGGTGGGCTCAGAGGGAAGCTCTGGGAAGAGCTGGTGACATCCCGTGGCTAGAAGGGGCACAGATTAGGAGCTGACGGCATCGCTTAAGTTGCAGGGCGGCCGCCGGCATTAACAGCAGGACCAGCCCACTGAGTTCTGTCTCCCTGCCTGGGAGCAGTGGGACCCCTCTACCCTTCCATCCCCCAGATCCCAGGGCCTGTGGGTCTTGTGCTTGTCTCTTAGGTGTCCTCCCCGGGCCTCCCCAGCCACAGCGCTCTGTCAGTCTGCAGAGTGGGTCTGCAAGCCAGCTCTGCCACGGTGCTTCTGCAGAGCCCAGGGCAAGTGTGCCGTTTGCCCTGGGATGGCATCTGCTCTCAGCACTGTGAAATCATGTAGCCACGGATGAATGTGTGGCAGCATCACAATGCTGACCTCGTGTATCCACTCATTCACTCGCTCATTCATTTATTTAGGCATTTATTAAGTACTCATGATTGGCCAGGCCAGGCTATGCCTGCTGCAGAGGAAGCAAGAACAGGTAAGAAAGGCGCCTGCTGCCAGACAGACATAAGCAATCAATTACCCACTGCCTTTGTTAATTAAAGCACTCAAGGCACCTCGGTCTCAGAGGCCCCTACTCTTGAGCCTCTGAGAGCGAAGGAGTCCCTCACCACATCTTGCATGAATCATCTCCACGTTTGCAGATCGCCAGGCTCAGAGCAAAGCAGTCTCAAGGTTCTGGGTGACCAGGAGATGGCCTGTCCCCTGGAGAACCCCTCCAGCGATGAGGTTAGGGAGGAGGACAGGGAGCAAGTCCACCACCTCGTGTGACTCTGAGGCTGTGCCTCTCTCTGACTTGTTCCTGGAGGGCTGTGGACTTCTTGCAAGAATAAATGGGGTCTCTGCCTCTGCCCTGCCTGGCTTGGTGACTTGTCCAGGATTTGGGCTCTGCCTCCAACACCGTTCCCTGGGCCTGATCTTGAAGCTGGTGCATGGAACTCTCTGGAAGTCAAATCCATGCTGTCCCCTTGATTCTTCTCATTCCCAGTTCCATCTCGGGGGTTGCCTCCAGGGCTCAGGTGCTGGGGCCACCCAGAGCCAGCTGGACCAGCGCACTCCTTACAGGGAAAAAAGATGCCAGATTTCCTCCTGGCCACCAACCTCAATCCCTTTAACACGCCTTGCTTGGGCCATGGGGCGGAACACACATGTCTCAATGCGACATTCACCCCAGGCACAAACCGTCCCCCAGGCTCTGGAGACCTAGTCCCGCCCTGTCAGAGTCTCCCACCACCCTGACAGGCTCCCTCTGCTCAGCCCCTGGAGGAAGCAGGCGGCTGAGTCCTGTCCCTCTCCTTGTCCAAAATGCACATTTGCCCTTTCACTTTCCTCTCTCCCAAGCCGGAACAAACTCCCATCCCGGTCCCCAAGGCAGGGCCCTTCCAGGCCCTGCAGAGGGGTGCCCCAGGGCATAGACTTGTCCCGCAAGGCTGCAGACAGTTCCAAGGGGTGTTTCTCAGGAAGGAAAAACCTTTTTAAAATTGTGGTTTGGGGTAGGGAGGGGAGGTGGAGAAAGAGTTTACAATGATTTTTTTTTTTTTTTTACCTCCCCTGACGGTCTACAGAAAACCTCTGTGCTTTTATTTTTGCTCATTCGAGTGGCTCTGACCTGCTCTATAATTACGTTACTTTCTACCTACTGTGCCGCGGCATTTCCAGCTCTGCTACCTCTCGCGGCTTCCTCGCTGGTCCCTGTGACGCTGTCACTCAAGGGCTTTCAAGTCAGCGATGTAGAAATCAAAAAGAAAAGGGAAATGGTCGGAGACACAGTGAGAATAAATGCTTCTGCTTTTTTCTCTTTTTTCCCCCTTTCCCTTTTTACTTTATTCATTTAATCTCCCTGAGTGCGACTGTAAGGCTTAATGAAGGGTTGGACAGATTATTAGAGGCTGCTGATTGGGAGGGGGAGGGAAGAAAGAGCCAGAGAGAGAAAGAGAGAAGATAATTTGACATTTACCCCGACTGATCTAAACTGATTCGGTTATATTTATGGCTTATAAAGTGTTTAGAAAGATTGAAGGGGGGTGCAACTCAACAAGGCAAAGAGAAGGGAGAGAAAAAAATAATATTGACTGCCAAACAAAACTCGTACTCTAATTCCCAACTGGCCTCTGGGAGGGGACAGCCGGCCTCAGCCTGAGCTAGGCTGGGGCTGTGGCTGGGGCCCACTCGCGGGGGCGGGGGGCTGCCTGTGCCCCAGGAGTCTGCGCCACCCCTCATGTGGCCAGGTGGTTGTCAAAGGAGACACCTGGCCCTCTGGTGAAGCCACCCTGGTTACGACGCAAACTCAGTGTGGATGATGGCCAGCCTTCTGCTGACCTGGCCCCCTGCTCCGCAGCCGCTTTCCACCAGGACCTTCGAGAGGGACCCCCACCTTGGCTGCCTTCCGGGCTAGTCCTCCTCCTGCCCTAAGCCAGCTCCTCTTGTCCCACGGCCTCAGAGAACATTGCCCTGCCTGTGACCCACCAATGTCATGGACCCGTGTGTCGAACAGCTGACCTGATGGTTCTCCCAGGCTATCTCAAAGGAGATGCATATCCAACATATCTAAACTCAGCTGGGCACGTTGCACACACCCATAATCCCAGCACTCTGGGAGGCTGAGGCAAGAGGATCACAAGTTCAAGTCCAGCCTGGACAACTTAGTAAGACGCTGCCTTAAAATAAAAACTGGCTAAGGATATAGCTCAGTGCAAAGGCTCTGGGTTCAATCCCCAGTATTTCAAAGTAAGATATCTACACCCAAATGCATGATCCTTCCTCAAGAGCATTCCCTTGACTCAGTGGTTGTCCCCCACATGCACACGGCTAATCATCCCCTTCACCCACTTCTGGCAACAACTGCAAACCAGGGTGATCTTGGACCGCCCCTCTCCCTCCACATCCAAGCACGTTCAGTACCCCCTCCTAAAGATCTGTGAGATCTACCTCCTTCTCTCTGGTCCCAGAGCCATCAACCTGGTCTACCCGGTCAGCTCCCACCTCCTTGACTGTTTTTCAGAGCAGCCAGAAGGATCCCCTAAGAACATCTGATCTTGTCCTTTCCTTTATATCCTGGCCTCAGCCACTCACCTGGCCCTATCCTCCTTCCCTCAGGTTCTTACAGTGTCTGGGATGTTCCAGGCTCTTCCCAGGCTCAGAACTTCTGCACACGTGGTATCTCCCTGGAAACACTCTTCCCACTCCACGTTGACAGCTGCTGCTGCTGCTGCTGCAGTTTCAGAGGCAACCGAACACCCTGCAACCCAACTATTATACCCAGCTACTGTAGCCGCGCCTTCCTCACAGCCCAGCGCCACCTTTCCTAACTGCACAAACGTAAGTGCACAAATCCCTTTCTCCCCAGATGGCCTGTTAAGTCCCAGGAGGACTTACGCTATGGTTCTTGTCTCCCTGTGCTGGGCACAGTGCCTGACATGTGCTTAGCACAGGTTGCAGAGAAAGCCAGTTTGACAAGACATTGGACAGGAAGCTCCAGGCCCAGCTATGGGCACCTACCTTACAAGCTCCTCGTTGTAGAGGGACAGGGGGGACTCCCGGCCGAGTATGTACACCTGGCCCTTTAAGACGGACAGCTGCACCTTCCCTTCCACCCGCTCCTGGGACTTGGCTATGCAGTGGCGGACAAATTCACACTCGGGACTGTGCCAGAAACCTGCAGGGAGGAAATGGTCAGGGTGCTGGTGCTGCCAGCCTGGAACCAGACTATGGGGACATGGGGTACAGGAGGGGCACCCCAGGCCTAATGCTGTGATGGCTGGGGTGCAGGCCCGGCCTGTCTTGTTCACTAGGAGCCCTTGGACATTGTTCACTTATCAGTGACAGAGTAGAGGACATGCCCTGGTACCACTGTGTAGTGCCCAGGACAGGTGGCTTAGGCTCAAACAGACCGTGAGCGTGCATGTCCTTCCCTCTCCATGCCTCAGTTTCCCCACCTGTGCAGTGGAGAGTCACAGTACTACTGTACGGGGAGCCCTGCACTGGGCAAGCATCACAGCCAGGGGCTGCTGTGAGTGTGGAACTCAGGGACCCCACTCCACCCCAAATAACTGAACTACCGTCTTCAGCCTGTAAACTTGCAGCTTTTTTACATGCACAGATGGAGGGCCTGCGGTCGGGGAGGTCAGGGGTCACCGCTCAGTCCAGGCTGCCCTGGGCTTGAAGGCAGGCTCGACCCGTGCACGGCCGCTGTCTCCTCCCTGCCCCTGCGGAGGGCGGCCAGGTGGCCCCGGCCAGGTGGGGGAGGGACAGCACTGGCGGGCGTAGGATTTCTCTGAAACAGAGCTGGGAAGGTGAGCCCACCTGGGCAGCTGCGGGGCCAGATGGTGGTGCCCTCCGGCCCTGATAAGATCAGGGTGAGCCCAGGGTCTGGGGCTATTGTCGGAGGCAAGGGGTGGGGGGCGGGAACGGAGGAGGCTGGGTCCTCACTCACCCACCGGTGTCCTGCCGTGTGAATTCACATCCAGGCCCTACCTTGACCTGTGACTCAGTTTCCACATTTGTACAAAAGGACACTGTTACTAATCAATCTCCAGGGACCCAACTCGAGGAACAGGGCGCTGAGCATTCTGCTTTGCGGTTGAAATCCAGCCCTTATTATGGACAGGGAGACAGAGCCCCAGACAGGGACAGAGTCTGTCTAAGGCCACACAGTGAGGCCACGGCGGGGTCCAGGTCCGATGGAGCACTCTGAACTGTAGCCAGGGCCTTTCCAAACACACCACTGGACGCCTGCCGGGCACCACGGGACAACAGCGAGGAACCACTGGGCGCCTGCTGGGGACAACCACACCCCCCAGGGGTCTGTGCTGGGCTTTCTCAGCCGGGACAATTACCCCATCACATTCCCAGGCTGAAAGGCAGGTGGAGATCGAGCTAGAGATAGGGAGGCCAGAGATTGGCGTGGGAGCAGCTGGCCTGGCCTTTATCGCCTGTCCCCAACCCACAGGGGTCTCTGGTTCAAGTTTCTTTTCCCAGGGGACTCAGCCTGGGGAGGGGACTGCAGGCCCCAGGTCTGTGGATGCACTGTGGGCGAGGCCAGGCCTGAGCCAAGGAGGCTCCCCTCCCACATGCCAGCAGGCCATGCCAAGCACACTACACACAGGAGCTCAGGACAGTTCTCTGCAATGTGTACATTATACCCATTTTACTGCAGGAAAAACTGAGGCAAGCGGGAGGAGGTGGACTACACCCCCTAAATGAGATGTCCTTCTGGGGTCCTGAAGCTGGGGTCTTGCCAGAGGCCACCTCTCCTGGAGAGACAGGGTCTCCTGAACCCATCTGGCCAGACCAGAAAACTGGGGAGGGGAGGAGGGAGATCTAGCCAGACCTGGGGCACAGTCACAGAGGCAGGACATACAGGCGAGGGGCTGGGGCAGGTGGAAGGGCTTCCGCATGCCTCAGTCTCCCCATCTGTGTCCTGAGGCTGTGGGGGCTCTGCAGAAGCCAAGGACTGCAGCAGAGTGGTGGGTCTGTACCCCAGGAGCCAGATGGGACCAGGAGGAGGCCTTGGCGTGCTCTGGGCCTGGTGTGCTTTAACTTACAGCAGGGCAAACCGAGGCCCCGGAGGAAACGCACCTGTCTGAGACAGCCAGAAGCAAGGCCCCGCTGGCTGCCTCCTCCCTGGAAGCCATGCTGGCTCTGAGTCACTGCGCTCGCGCTCAGAGCGCTCCGCCACCCTGTGACCTGCTGGGTCCAGAGCAGCGCGCGTCCTGTGTGGGGAGTCACAGCCAACAGCCCCTCTGGCTCCGGGGTGACTGGCTGCTGCCAGAGGCCGGGCCTGACCCTGCGGGCCGGGGCGCGGTTAATATTAGCAGAGCGACCTGGACAAGCCTGGCTCCCCTGCCGCCTCCCCAACGCCTCCACTGGGAGGTTTTGTTTCCTCTAAATCTCCTAATCGCTGTACCTCATTTTGGGATTTAGAGGGCTCGCTGCTGGCCGACAGAGGGGGACTAGATGTGGGCAGTGTGGTGCGGAGGCGCTGTGCCCGCCCCAGATGCCCGGGGCTCCCTGGTCCACCCAGAGCCTCCCCTCAACAGCGGCTCCCCTGGGATCCACTGGAGTAACCAAGAACTTGGCCGCGGAGGCCCCCTGCCAGGGCCCAAAGCTGCAGCAGCTCATCAGCCACAGAACCCGGGGCGAACGGCAGCGTTGGTGGCACAGCGGTTAGCACAGCTGCCTTCCCGGACCCGGGACGACTGTCTCTACTGTCCTGGCCTCAGTTTCCCTGCCTCTGTGCAGCTGAGGTTAGATAACACCCATCAGGTTGGGCGGGCGAGGTGGCGCGTGCCTGCTATCCCAGCACTTGGGAGACTAAGGCAGAAGAACTGGTGCAAGTTCGCGGCCAGCCTGAGCTACACAGCAAGACCCTGGTCTCAAAAAAACAAAAACAAAAAAAACCAACAACTGATAAAACCCATTGGTGCCAGCTTGGGGCTTAGCAGCAGGACAACAGGGGAGGCGGCAGCCGAAGCCACTGTGGCCAAGGAGGCCCCGTGCCTGCCTCCTGCCTGGCCTCCACGCACGGCACGCGCACGCGGCTGGGCCAGGTGCTCCCCGCCACCGCACCCCGTCACGTCTTAATGATGCCCCCACTTCTATAGCCCAAATCCACCTTTCAGTGCTGAAATCCCGCCGAGCCCCGGAGCCTGCAGGAAACAATGGCATTTAAACACCTGTCTGTACCTGGGAGGAGAGGGCCGGCTGGAGGGATAATGTCAGCCAGTCCTCACCGGCCCTCCTGGAAGGCTGGGGTGGGCGAGGTGGGTCTCGGTGCAGGAGGGGGAAGAGGGGAGAGGACGAGGCGTTCCCCACCTCACCTAGACCCTGTCCCAATAGCTGAAGGCGACTGCTCAGTGTGATGCCCCAGACTAGGAACATGCGAACACGACAGACTGGGGCCAGGAAGGCGCTGCCCAGGAACGGCCCATGGTGGATGGCTGAGACTCTGCTGATCCCCGCTCAGCTCTGCCACCGAGGCTTGACGCAGCCATAGGCCGCAGGGACACGACAGTATGGCTGTGTCTAACTACAACTATTTCTGGACACTGAAAAAAAATATCTTTTTACAGTCCTAGGGATTGAACCTAGAGCTTTTGCACTGAACTACATCCCCAGCTCTCTCCCTCTTTGATTTTTAATTTTGAGATAGGGTCTCACTAAGTCACTCAAGTTGCTCATGCTGAGCTGGAACTTGCGATCCTCCTGCCTCAGCCTTCCAGAGTACTGGGATGACAGGCGTGCGCCACTACATCCGGCTGGACCCTGAAATTTGAATTTCATATCATTGTCACATGTCATAAAATAGTTATTTTTTTCCTCTTTCCAACTATCAAAAAATATAAAAAGTATTCTTAGCTCACGGTTGAATAAAACCAGGTGGCAGGCTGGATCCGGCTCAGGGCTGTCACTTAGGGAGTCCTGGAGCAAAGCAAGAAGCTGTCTGCTTGCCAGGATGCTTGGGGACTACACACAGTAAGACACAAGGTCACCCACTCACTGCCACCCAACTCCGTCTGCGAGGCTCAGGCCCGAGGCCACCCCAGAGGGCTCCCAGTCAGCATCGACCGGCCGAGCTCAGACTGGGGCTGAGCGCCCGTCAAGGAACCTGTCCCTCGAGCACTTCAGAGTGGCTCCAGTTCTGCACGGGGACAGGCCAGTTTGAACTCGGACTCACACTCCGTGAGGCCACTTCCGACTCTGTTCGCCTCAACAAATCCCCCCTCCTCTGAGCCTCAGTTTTCTTATGTGTAAAAGGAGCTGGAGGCTTCCAGGGAGACTTGTGAGGACCGCTGGGATATCACACGTCCCACACGGTGGTACCTAGCACCTGCCACATGCAGAATATGGGGCCGGCTGCCCTAGGGACAGTGTGCAATGCTCCTGGCCTTGCTGCCACAAGGTGGAGCAGCCCCGGGGGGCAGGGACCCCTCTGCACGCTTGGCAGGGGGCCTGGCCTCCCCCCACAACGCCTGCCGCCCTGGGCCCTCCCTGAGCTGAGGTAGGTGGCGCAGGGCAGGTCGGGCAGGGCGGGCCAGGCGGGGACCGGGCACCCACCGGTGTAGACCAGCTCGGCGAATTTCAGGCCCAGGCCCTGTTTGATTTTGCGCACTTCCCGATCCATGGTGAAGGCCTCGATGTCTAAATGAGCGTGGTAGAGGATGGTCCCCGCTGGGGTCTCGTAGATACCTAGCCATTTTTCCAGGCAGGGGGAAAAGGAGAAAAAAGAGAGAAACGCATGAAACCCAAACTGTCAGCAAATGAAAAAAAAAATAATAATGACTCATCTGACAGGAGACGAGCCGGTGGGACCCATTCACTCCCAGCTTGCTGCAAAACGCGGCTGTCATTACGCTCATGCTGGGGCCACGACAGTCCACTCTGCGGCTTGTGGAGAAAATGTCTAGATGCCCCGCTTTGAAGAGGCCCTCAGACGCTGGAAAATGACAGGGTTTCCGAGGGGCGCCCCCCTCCTTCCTGATGCCTGCCCACTGGCCCGCGGCTGAAAACCTGTAATTAAACCAACTACGGCAGCGCCCAGGGCCCCAAATATCCCTTCCTCCCTTCCACTAGGGAGCTGGGGAGGGGGCACTGTACACACACACACACACACACACACACACACATGCACGCACACACACGCACGCACGCACACACGCACGCACGCACACACGCAGGCCACCTTCAGCCAGCAGCTCCCAGGCAACCATGTCTCTCCAGAGACTGCAAGTGGCCTGGCGCTCGAGTGACCATCTGGGCTGGCCCCACTGTACAGATGGGGAAACTGAGACCGAGAGGAAATGGCTTGCGAGAGGGAGCACTGGGAGCTGACTGCAGGCCCCAGGGTCCCCGCTCAGTGTTGTCTGCTTCCCTGTGGGTCACCTGGCCACAGAAGTCCAAACCCAGGAAGTCAGGGGACAGGGACTTGCTTAGGTCCTTTCCATCAACACACCCTGCTCTCCATTTACAAAACGACCTGCTCAGACCGAGCAGGCACTGAAGGGGCCTGGGCTGAGCCGGGTTCCGGAGGAACGTCCCCTGCACAGTGCCGCACTACACAGACACACCAAGGCCAGGAGTGTGCACGCCTGCCCGGCCCCGGCTCCTTGGCCCTGCAGCGTGGCCCTGCAGCGGGCAAATGTGTCCCATGTCCTGTGTCCCGACGGGGGATGGGCAATAGCTGCCGAATGCCCATAGACCCTCCCCTGGAAGGTTCCTTTCCCCTAATACGATGGATTGCAAGAGGAAGTTTCCAGCTGTCTGAAATTACCACCGTTATTTTTCCAGGCTGGTTGCTTTAAAATAAAATAAAATAAAATAAAATAAAACAAAAACCCAGGATGCACGTACACACCCACGTTCACAGCAGCACACAGGAGCCGAAAGAGAAAGGAGCCTAAGCCACAGCCAGAGGAACGGAGAAGCAAACCGTGGCCCACCCACGCTCAGCCTGGGAAGAGAAGCGTGTTAGGACACTGCTCCCGCACGGAGAGTCTGGGGCACCTTGTGCTCAGCGAAGAAAGCCAGCCACGAAGGGCACATGCGCCGGGTTCTGGAGTAGGCAGTCATAGAGACAGAGGGCAGAACAGGGGCTGCCAGCCAGGGCCCAAGGGTGCAGAGTTTCAGCGGTACAAGAGCAAAAGTTCTGTAGCTGGGTGGCACGACGGCTGTACAGCCACAGGCATGAATGCAGTGCCCCCAAGCTACACGCATTCAAACCCTGACAACGGTCCGTCCCGTGTCCTGTGTACTTTGCTACAGTTCATACAGTGCTCTACAAAGTAAACCAAACCAAGCAGCTCGGCGTGGTGGCACACACCTGTAATCCCAGCATTCGGGAGGCTGAGGCAGGAGGATCACTGCAAGTTCAAGACCAGCCTGGGCTACAAAGGGAGCTCAAGGCCAGCCTGAACTGCATAGGGAGAACCTGTCTCAAAAACAAAAGAAAAAAAAAATACATAAAAGTAAACCAAACCACGAGGGAGAAGGTTCTGAACTCTGGAGCCGGGCGGCGGGTACACGGAGAAGGCAGTCTGATGAGATCTTCCTGTCACTAACTAGATGTCTCCTCCTCTGAGCACCCTGCTGGGATCTGGTCTTCAAGTCTGGGCATCTCAGAAATGAAAAGCCCTTACTGATTATGGGCCATGTTTTCCTAGCTTAGCTGCACTTGGGCAAAAGCCAAGCATCCTGAAATGATGGCCAGGGGAGCAGAGGACCCTCTGTAAACCCTGGGCTCGAGGAGCAGTCTTTAGGTTGCTGAATGATCCAATGCACCAATTTTACAGATGAGAAGACTGAGGCCCCAGAAGGGTAGTGACTTGCTCAAGGTCACCTGGCCAACCACAAGGGGGACAAGACCAGCATCTCGGTCCTGTCTTGGCCCAGACCACCTCTAAGGGCCTTTGGCAAGCAACCCTATACTCTGTGGCACACAAAAAAATCACTCAAGTCCGAGGTTTCAGTGACATGTGCCCCCAGGTACCAGGTATTGACATGATCACCACTGCCATGAAGAAGCCCAGCCCATTCCATGGATGGGGGCCACAGCTCCCAGGCAGCTTCTGTGTGTAGACACAGTTCCCACCATCCACATCCACCGCAGCTCAGAGCCTGGGGACAGACAGGGGGGCGAGTGGGCGGGTGGGAAACACTGCTGCCCACAGCCTGGGACAGGGGACACAGGGACTCAGCACAGAATTCAGGGTCACTCTTCTGTGGGGACAGAGCGCTTCCACGTTCTGATGGCCTCAAGCCATTAAGAAAGGGCTGCTGGTCCTGCAGTCTGTTTAGAAAGACAGGCACATAGCCTGTCATCCCAGCACTCTGGGAGGTCAAGGCAGGAAGACTGCAAGTTTGAGCCCAGCTGGAGCAATTTATTAAGAACCCACTCTCAAAATAAAAATTAAAAAAATATCTGGGGATGTAGCTCAATGCAAAGGCCCTGGGCTCAATCTCCGTGACCACGAAAGAAAGGACGAAAAGCACACAAGGGAAGAACATTTGGAAGTATTTGCCTGCATGGAAAGGTCCCTAGGCAAGCTTTCAACTACCTTAGAAACTTTGTTGCCCAGAATAAACCGTTTCCCTGTGAGCCAGTGCAAGCAGGGCGCCCTCCTAGGCTGGTTGATCTCCTCCAGGCACAAACTCGGAACTCAGCTCTGAGGGTTAGAAACAGCCCCTGAGAGATTTCATGCTGCAGACCTCACAAAACCCTGCAGAAACCTGCGCCACCCTCTCACGCTGGCCGAGAGGTAGAAGGGGACCCTCCCTGCAGGCCCAGGGCAGAGCCCCTGCATCAATTCTGGGGCTCCCGGGCCACCCTCAGTGCCTCTCTCTTCGGTCACTTGTGAGCTGCAGACCTGCTGTGTTCACAGGGCTGGGACCGCAGCCGCAAGTCCCACAGAGAGCCCCGCGTGGCTTCGTGGGACCTTCACCTTCAGCCCCTGTCTGAGTGAGCCCCAGGCCGCAGCCTGTCCGGAGAACAAGGCTGCACCTTTCTACTTCTCCGGCCTGCAAACTTCCTGAGAGCTACCTGCAAGAGGAGCACCTACATGCCGTCCCAGCAAGCTGTGCGTGCTGATGGTCCTGTAGGGACGGGTCCCTGTCCAGCGAGGGGGGACACAGGTGACCAGAGCCACGACCTACCTGGAGCTCACCAGCCACTAGCCCATCACAGATGTCCCTTAGGAAGCAGAGGCCGGCGCCACCAGGAGCAAAGAGCGCCCACGGCACGGGGTGGTGGCGTGGTGGTGGCAGTGGCAGAGCTCCCTGGTCCTCAGACTGCCTGTCCCGTCCCCTCTGAGGCACCTGCAGGAGGGTCACAGGCCGGGGCAACGCCGCAGCCGCAGCCGTGGAACACGCCGGAGCCGTTACCGCCCCTGCACCTTTTCCGAGGAGGTGTTAAAGTTAATTGCGACTGATCAGAGGGGTTAGGTTGCTGCGGCCTTGTGGGTGCGGGTGAGCATGGGGGTGCGTCTTAAAGCTCTCCCCTCTCTCCGCAGGGGTAGGGGGTATGGATGATTTCTGTATATTTCTTCTGGGGAAAAAAAATGACTTTAAAAAAAATTGGTGACAGAAACCTGATGCTTAAAGACTGGATTTGGGGCTTTTGACAGTTGGCATACAAACCACTGCGCAAAAAGGAGGCGACAGTGACAGCTGCACCTCCACGCTGCCGTGGAAGAGACAACAGACGTCTTCCGAGTGACACGCACAGTGGCTCCAAGTGTCTATTTTCATCTCCCCGTGTTTACAGGAAAAGACAGAGGTGTCAGCAGTGCTCTGCGGAGCAGCTTCAATCACACCGTAATTACGCCAGCCAGGGCGGGAGGACGAGGAGCCGGGCGGGCAGGCGGGCGGGCGGGGGACGGTGGACCAAGGTGGGGACCGCACAGCTGCTGCGGCTTCTTCTCATCCGTTCTCAGGGCTGCCAGCTTAGCCTGGCTGGAGCGATGCGGGAGAACTGAGGGGGATCTGCCAAGCCCGCGGGGGTCGGGGCAGGGGTCAGGGCACCTGGACCACAGGAAGGGATTTGAAAAGGATGGGAGGAGGGAGGCTGGCCAGAGCCCAAGAGCTCTCCTCTTGGGTACCAGGGCCAGAGGTGGTTGCTATGGTGACGGGAGGCAAGTCAGGGTGATGCTCCAGGCATCCCGTGCCCCTGGTGCCCAGTAGGGCCCGCCCCAGATGTCAGGGAAGATCTCTGAGGCTGGCCACGCCGGGCCTCTGCTCACTGGGCTCCCTCCCTCCGCTATCCTTCAGAAAAGTTCTCCCTGAGCAGAGGAGAGGCCGGAGAGGGACGCAGGCAAGGTGGGCAGGCAGGTGGGGGAAGCGAGTGGAGGAAGAAGAAGGAAGTGAGACGGAAGGGATGGTGGAAGCGAGGTGGGGCCGGGTGGAGGGGGAGAAGGGAGCAGGTGCCCTCGGAGGGCCAGGAGAGAGGCTGGAGGGGGTGGAGCGTGCAGGGTGCAGCCAAGGCCACAGCAGACAGAGGTGAGGCTGGGCGGGGCGGGGCCAGGAGCAGAGGAGGCCCGGCTGGCTCCTTCCTCTCTCCTCCTGCCTGCCCGCCCGCCCCCCTCCTCCCCACTGATTTCATTTACTTCACTTAAATTAGCCCCCCTCCAGAGTTAAAAAGATAATGTGGTAATGACGATGTGAACAGCCACAATACAGCGAAAGCCCTCCATCTGCAGCCTCCCCAGCCCTCTGTCCCTGACCCCACGGCCCTGAGAGCGCCTGCTGACCAGGCCACCCCAGGCCCAGCCTTCTAGCATCGCCCAGCCCCCTCCCCGGAAAAAAAAAAAAAAACCAAGCCCTTAACGAATTTCAATTACAAGGTTTGTAAAATCAATACAAATGACGTTTTCCCCGGGTACACCGAGGCACGGACTATAGCATCTCCTGCGCTACCCCCCAGGCCACAGATCAACAGTTTCTCCCATGACTCCATGTAATGAACACCTCGTCACGGGGAGTCCACACCACCCTCATTCATTTACCCCTTCTTGCTTGCTTACAATACTTATGGCGGAGAAATGAAAACAGGGTACACCCTAAAAGTACCAAGCAAGGAACGAGGCAAGTGGAACTTTGGGGCGATGGGGGAGCCTGGTTCTTCCTCCAAAGGCTGGAATCTCAGAGAGGGACAGCAACTTGCCTAAGGTCACACAGAAAATCCTTGGAGTCAGAATCCTGACTTCCTTCCCCAGAGAGTTGCAGAGCTCTCAGATTAAATTTTGTGCTTTGGTCACCCCTCTCCCTAGAGGTTTGGACACAGCAGCCAGGCAGAGCGAGGTTGGTGTGCGCCTCAGAGAACTTTTCCTGTGTGTGTGGTAGGAAGCCAAGGGGGTGGGACAAACTATTACTGATCTCATGGCTGTCCAAGAGGATGATGCCCTCCACCCAGTTCTGGATAAAGGAGCTGAGCCCCCCACCAAGCACAGCACCTCAGGCCATTTCACAGGTAGAGTAGTTGAGGCTCCAGTCTGACACCAAAGCCAGGACCCTCAACACCAGCTCTTCCTTGGGCCTCCCCCGGGCCTCCAAGGGTGCAGCCCCCACCAGGACACCTAGGGCACCTCCTGCCCTTTCCCACTCCCAGATGCCTATTCCACACTGAGCCAGTGGAAGCCTCCTCCCCCACGATGGCCTCCCAGAATGGCACCATCCCTCCTTCATCACCACCTCAACTGCCTCTCACAGTGACCTCAGGCCAGTCCTTATCTTCCCAGCACCCTGCCCACAGGCAGCAACCCTCATCAGCTCACCCTACACCGGCCCGCAGCACTGAGCTGCCCCTGCAGCCAACAGGATAGTACAGCAATCGGTTAGTAATGCCTGCCACAGGCACGGGAAGGGCATGATGTGCAGTACTGTACTAGACACCACTGAACCCCAGTGGCCACCCCCAGAAGGGGACCGGCTGCTGTTTACCAAGTACCACTACTGCACCTGTTCCTGCTGTTATCTGGTAATTTGAACCTGGGTCTGTGTGTCTTCAGAGCCCAAGCTCCTAGGCCACTTCCCCACGCCTTCCTGGGCAGGGGCACTAGCCTTGGTCCTGCCATGGAGGGGCCTGGGGTTTAGAGTGAGCCCTCTCTCTTCCCAGGGCCTTGGTTTCCCCTCTGTATGATGAGGTGCTGGTCTCTGGCTCCCCAAGGTCCTGCCCGGCTCTGCCTTGGAGGATGCCCATTGTGCCGGCTCCCAAGGGCAGGTGGAGACAAAGCGACATTTAATCAGATGTTACATAGGTAAGAGACAAAGTAAGGCAGCATAAAAGGCGACAGCTAATTAGCAGCATTGTTCTGCACAAGGCCTTCTCAAGAGAGTTTCAATTAGGTTCTTTCTCCTGGATAGTACCCGAGGGGAGGGGAGAGCCCCAGGAAAGAGGGGAAGTGGCTTCCTCCTCCTTCACACCTTCAGAAGAAAATCAAACAGTTAGAGCCAGACTGCTCCAACCCCCAGCTCCAGGCTCACTATGGTGCACTTGGGGAAACCGAGCCCTGGAGATGCCTCGCCCAGGGTCCCAGGTAAGGCAGGGCACACCTGGCACAGCGGCCCGGACCTCTGCCTCCCAAGCCAGTGCCCTCTCCAAAGGCTGGATTTTGCTCACCAGCGCTCTCGAAGTTTAGGGTCCTCTGGTGTTTTGGGCCCTAAGCGGAGCGATGTGAGCACCTGCCGAAGGGGCTGTGAGTGCTGCAACTCGCCCCCTCCCCTTGAGCGCCCCCCAGGAGCTCTGTCACACACCGGCAGCTTCTCAGCCCCAGGAGCACGCCCCGTTGCAGAGATGGGGAGCTGCGTCCCCGACAGGAGGGTGTGGCAGTGAAATGGCAGCGAGTGACAAAGGGACTCCGGGTTCCTGGACCACTGCTCAGTCCCGCCCAGCCTCAGGGGCGGCCGCTCCTGCCTGCTGTCCCGGGAGGAAGCTCCTGGCCTCGGCGGCCCGCAGCGCCCACCCCCGGCAGGAGTCCCGCCCTGCCTTCTGGGCTCGAGTGAAGCAGCATTAAGGACCAGGAACGCGCCCGCCCCCACACAAGGAAGCCTGACCTCCAGGTCCCTCTGCGATGCGCCTCTCCCAGCACCCCGAGACCTCGGCGGAAAAGGCCACAGTTCCCACGTCCCGGGGGCCGCGCTCCTCCATGCTCCGGGTGCCGAGCCCACTCACCTCGGGACTTCATCCCAATGAAGCGGTTCTCCACAATGTCGATGCGGCCCACACCGTGCTTGCCCCTGAGGGAAGAGTGGGTCACACAGATAAGGCGCTGGTGCGAGGCTTGGGGTCAGATGCCACCTGCTGAGCTGGCGTGGCTTGGCTGTGCCTACCCCAGAGCCCCATGCTGGGCGCTAGGTGCCATCTCAGGCTGCAAGACATCTGAGCCAAGTCACCTGACCCAAGTGCCCCTTGCACAGGTGGGTAAGTTGAGGCTGAGAAAGAGAAAGGAGTGCCTGGGTCCCTGTGTTCAATTTGCTTCTTTGGTGCTCTTCGTCCTGGGCTTGTGTGGGCCCAGCCCTCAAAGCATTCATCTTTTCTTTTGCTCTGCTCCCTGGCCCAGTCAAAGTCCTGGAAGACCCAGGCCCTTGGCAAGCAGCAGACTCCTGGGTTGTTACCTACACTGGCTGAGGAGTCTACAAAGGAACAAGGAGGCCTCTCCTGTCAGACCCACCCCTGTGTCCCGGAGGCTCTGTGGCGAGGGGTGAGGACACAACCTGCCGGCCCGGCCCCTGAGCCTCGGCTGTGACTGACTGTCAGCGGCCGCCGTGGTCCCCGCCTGCCGGATGTGCTAGCCCGTGGTAGGCCAGGTGTCGGCAGACACTCACGCGACTTCATTCAGGTACAGGAAGAGCTCCAAGGAGGTGCTGTGGGTGGTGCCATCCTGGATGTTGGTCACCTTCACGGGGACCCCTAGGGCAGGAGAGGGGGTGCTGTGGGCCTCCGGGCTGGGATGCTCGGGGAGCTCGAGCCCGCCCCGCCCCCTCCTCTGGTTGCAACGCCTTAAACGCATGTGACAGATATAGAGTTCAAGTGACTCCTTCCAAGCCCTGGGCAGGCTGAGGCCTGCTGCTGGGAGAGAAGGGGCGAGAGAGCCCCCCAGAATGAAAGGGCAAGTGCAATAAAAACGCTCTCCCCCACCCTCCCATTCTCTTCACCCCTTTTGCATTTAGGGGCTGTGAAATTGGAACCAGGCCCTGAACTAATTGAATTTCACGCTCCACCATTGTCTTAGGCCGGGAGCACCTTCTGTCCCACCGGTTCCCCGGGGCCGCCTGGCCGAGTGCAGCAGGGTCCTGGCGCACGCGCACACACCGCAGCCCCTTCCACATCTGTCGGGCGGACCCCCGAGCCCTGACGCCGGTACCCCAGCCCCGCACCTCAGCCAGCCGACGGACTAGGGTGAGCTGGTACCCGCTCGGGCAGGGAGGCGCCCGGGAATCTGAGAAGCGGGGTCTGGGGTGGCAGTGGCTCGGGGAGGGCCCTGCCGGGCCGTGTCAAGGGGGGTGGCGGGCGGAGGGGTGGGGGCCGATGGGTGGGTTCAGGGTAGCCTTTGAATAGCAAGGGCACTTTCTCGAGCGGTGTGAAATGAGCAATAAATGTATTAGGGCGCTAACAAGAGAGCTGTAACAGTGACAAAGAAAAGCTGTTCAAAGTTGGCGGCTAATCTCCCACCCATCTGCCCGGCTCATTACCATGTAGCCGGCCATCGGGTGCCAATCAGCCCTCAATAGCGCCTTTCGAGTCTTTATTAGCCAGGCGCCGCTCCGAGGGCTTCGCTCAAGGCGCTGTCAGCCGCGCCATTCTTCACCCCCATTTCCAGGGGTTTTATAACTTGGTTGTAAATTGCTATTAAATGTAAGTCTGCCCAATAATGAACCTTAAGCCCCTCTCGCCACCCCCCGCCTCTCCCCTCTCCCTTTCTCTCCCTCCCTGGTCCTATTATGGGCCGGCCTGCGCTGGGGCCTGCCCCAGATAAGAGGTGACATTGTTGCTGCTGCTGCCGGAGAAAGCCTCTTAGCCTTTAAAATAGTTAATAATTAGATTAAAACTTCAAATAAATTAACTAGAGAGTGAATGGGAACCAGGCAGGGGAGGGGTCCTCCCCTCCTCTTCTGCTCCCCCCTTTTCTTTTCTTTCTCCAGACTGTCCCCTGGTCCTGACAATGGTCACATCGCTCCTCCAGCTCAGCCCACGGAGCCGCCTGCCCCGCCGGGACCCTCCGCAGCTCGGGCAGCCCCACGCACACGGGGAGCCCAGGTGCTGCTGGCTGGTCTTCCTGGGGATGGAGGACACTGGCGGAGGCCGTGGCAAAGGGGACCCGAGACGACGCTGCCTCTGCTCCCCCAAGGCCTCCGGGGTCCCCGGGAGGTGCGAAGTTGCCCCTGCTTGGCCTGGAAGAGGTGGGGTACCACAGTCCTAACAGTAAGACACCGGCTTCGCTTCTGCCCATGCTCCTGAGCCCAGGGGGCAAAACTGCTCGTCAGGATCGCACCAGCCCAGACACCGGCCTGACCCGCCGCTTTCCCTCAGCAGCCCGCGGCTCCCCTCGCTTCCTCCTGTCTCTGGGGTGCCCTGGGGAAAGGCTGAGCCCCTGAGTGCCGTTCTTCTGACTTCCTGCTCCAGCTCGGAGCTGCTTTATGGACGGGCTGGTCAGTCCCCGGGCCTGGCCTTGGTCTGTGAACTCTCGCTTGACACCGCCTCCTCCAGGAAGCCTTCCTGTTTCTTCAAGGTCCTCCACAGCCCACAGCCTCCCTCTGAGCTGGGTCCAGGCTGTGCCCTCCCTCTTTCCTTAGGGCAAGAGAGGACCACGGTGCCCATCTGGAGGGAGGCACTCGGGCCGGGCCAGCAGCCACTTCCTGTGGACAGTAGCAAGGCGGAGGCCAGATCGCACCGCACACAGACCTCGTCCTATGCCAGGAGAACGCAGCCCCTCTCTTACCCGCTGCTCACAGACGAGAACACGGAGGCCTGGGAAGTCCCAAGCAGCTGGCAAGGGGCCGCTGGGGAACTAGAAGGTTCCACAGACTGGTGTGACAGGGAGCCAGAGGCCACACTGCCCGGGGATCGGGTCTGCCTAGACTCTGGCTTCCAGGATGGCAGGAGGGGAACAGAGGGCTGGCGGCCCCTCTCCGGACCTCAGGGGTGGGCACGTACCTTTTTTGAATTCTATCTCCAGGATGTCGGGGCTGTTAGGGGCTTTGGCGGGGTCCTGGGTCTTTGTGTAGAGCCCCGGAGGAGCTTGGTTCTGAAAAGAGAAAGCAGCTGGAGGGATGGGGTGTCACAGCCAAACCCAGATGTGCCTGTACCCCGACACCAGCACGCCCCTTCCTGCAGGCACCAGCACCCCCACCCCTCTCCAGAACCGGGAGCCTGCGGCGAGCCCCACTGGCCGGGGGCCTGGGAAACAAAGGGCTGGAGAAATCAGACAATTTTTCCCCTCAACTTGATCTCATCTTTTTCTTCGACGCCCCCACAGCTGGAGGTAGAATAGCAGGAGAGAAACAAGTCAGGAGGAAAAGTGCGACTTCGGAGTCGGGCGGCGCGTGCGTCCCTCGGCTTCCCGGGAGCCGCACGCACGCACGCTCTCACCGGCGCCAGGAATTGGGGTTTATTCCGCACTGACCGCAAAGCTAATGACTGTGCGTGACCCCAGCAGGTGCTCTGTCGAGCCGAGCCGTCCCTGAGGGCCCCGAGGTTAATACTCACAGGGAGAAAAGAGAAGAGCAAAGCAGAAACCCATTTGAAAACACATCAACCCTTGTGTGTATCTGTGCTCGGCTGTGGTGGAAACGGGCCATCCTTGGAGGGGCGGAGGGGCCGCTCCCAGCCTGAGACGCTCCCGGGCCGAGGGGACAGGGCTGCAGGGCTGACTGCGGCTGTCCCTCCTGGGGGCACCCTGTGCCCAGCCGCGCTGCCCTGCTGCGGCCCACAGTCCCGGAGGTCTGCCCCTTCCAGACCCGCACATTCACACTTCACTCAGCGCACGGCAGCTTCCGAGTCTGGGAGGCAGGCCGTCCCCTGCCACCCCACCCACAGACGAAGACAGGGAGGCTGGGGTGGGGAGGGGGTTGTGTTGCGTCCCTCTGCTTCCCTGGCACCTAGCAGAGCAGGGACCCACAAGGCACCCAACTAACAGGTGCTGGCTTTGACAGCCGTACCCAAGCCAACGGTCAGGGCCACAGGTGTGGGGCCTTGGACCAGCTGCCTTACTTCCCAAGCCTCAGTTTCTCCATCTGTACAATGGGGAAATTATGTTGGTGCCTGACTCTTACAATTTAAGGGTATGAATATTCATGAGACAATGTTCCTAGGACAGCCGGCAATGTTCCCCGGGGCCTCTGTCCCCAAGGGGCCCTTTCAGGACAGGCTCAGGTCCCACCCAAGGTCCCTGGCTGCTGGCAGAGTGATGGGCCAACCTCAGTTTCCCTGACCCTCCAGCTTTTAGCACTGAAAGCGTCAGGTCCAAAGCGTCCTCAGAAGGAGGACCCTCAGGAGGGTTCATCCTTCCTTCTCCAAGTCTGGGGTCGGAGAGGCGGTGCTGGGACCCCTGCCCCTCTGAGACCTGAGGCCCTCAGCCCTTCACCTGCTCCCATTTGCGGCCAGGACACGGGACCCAGGACCAACCTTGAACAGACCCTGGGGGGCAGAGGGGCCCTTAGAGACCCCTGGCCCAATGCCTGCTTGGCCAAGGGAGGAAAGCAAGGCCCAGGGAGGGGCCTGTTACAAACCACACCTGGACATTCACAGCGGGAACTGGAGAAGGCCAGGCTCCCTGACCCGTCAGATCCCGCGCTCACGCCACCTTCCCGGGCACACAGAGCTCGGGGGCCTCCTCAGCCCGAAGAGCAACAGAACCAAGGCTGGGTCTGGGGCGACAGCAGCGCCCACCCTCCCCGAAGTCCTCCGCCCCGGCTGTGCCCGGTTCCCACAACGCGGCGCTGCTCCGCTACTCCCGCCACACTGCTCAGAGACCAGCTCGCGTGTGTGAGGACAGAGGAGGAGGGAAGCGGCCGGAGGACCAGGCCCCGCTAAGGGGATGTCGCCGGCAGCGGCCGGCCAGTAACCTGACAGCGCCGATGAGATAAAATAACTAAATAGAAATAAAATGCCATTTGCTTTGCATGCTGAGGTGGCCGGGCGCCTGCCTTTTTTACTCTCCCTTCTAAAAGCCCAGTTCAAATGACAAATAGTTTGTTGGCCAGTATCAATGCCATCTATTTATCCATCCCAGCGGGAGGCCCACTTCCAATGTCATCCCGGGGGAGTGCAGCGCGGGAGCAGTGGGGGGGGGCAGGGTGGGGGCGGGGAGGGGGCGAAAGAAAGCATGAAACAGGGTCCGAGAAGGAGAGATTGGAATCAAATGGCCCATGAACTAAACCATGATGTAGAGGCATGATCAATGCGGCAAATGGTTTATTCATCCGTCAGCTACGGCGGGCCGGCGACTGAATGAACTCTTTCACTGTGGCCGTATGAAGTTAAAGCAAGTAAATTTCTATCTTTCTTCGTATTAGCTGCCTCATTGCCCTTCAATCAGCCCTCATGGAGGCAGAAAATGGCTCAGCCATCTGCCTGCAAACCCTCCCTTCCGCAGGCCGAGGGGCTTTTTTGGGAGAGGGGGAGGGGCACCGGTTCCCCGGAGATTTGGCTCCCAGAAGCCCTGGGGGGCCGGGCTGCTCCAACATCCAGGGACACACGGGTGGGCTGGGGGGTTCAGTGTCCAGCATGGAGCCCCAGGGAACTGCCCCTGGGGCCAGGGCGACTGAGAGGACACGCTGACCCCCTGCCAGGCTGGCCAGGCACTGGGCGCCTCTGCCCACCCACGCCTCACCCATGCACGCCCAGCCTAGGCCAGCCTTCCGGGTGGGTGGGACAGGTCCCTCAGGTGGGACAGGCCCCCGGGAGGCACCCACCCCTCTGAGGCCTTGCCCTGCGCCGAGCCTCACCCTGGGGGGGTGCCCTGGCTTCCCACTTCCTGCCGGAGGACCCAGAGACTCAGAGAGAGGTGGGGGAGCTGGCCCCATGTTGCCTAGCAACAAGAAACTAAGCTGGGATTCGCACCCAGGTCTCCCATCTCTCAGACCACAGTGCGGATTAGGTGGCAGCACCCTAACAGGCCCTGACGCTCACGGGTGGGGGGGGGGCGAGTGGTCCGCGGTTAGAAGGCGATCGCCCCCTCTGGCCTCAGCTCCGCTCCCCAGTCCTACTCTGCCCTGGGGTTCTGTTCCGGGGAGCAGAGGGCCAGGCCTGCTCGGAGCCGGGTGGGGCGGCTTCCCAGCCTGTGCGGCCTAGCGGGACACTGGTCCCCCTTGGAGCTGACTGACTGGCTAATTAGAGGTGCTGGCCCCAGTGTCAAGGGGTCAGCAGAGCGTGAGCTGGAAAAACC
The DNA here is from genome assembly GCF_000276665.1 of Chinchilla lanigera. Lineage (NCBI taxonomy): Eukaryota > Metazoa > Chordata > Mammalia > Rodentia > Chinchillidae > Chinchilla > Chinchilla lanigera. The sequence continues at coordinate 461,522 of NW_004955513.1, read as the reverse complement.
TGTGGCCAGCAGGCAGCAGCCCCGTGGGGCCGTCAGTCCTCGGGGCACGAGGGTGCGGGCTGTCCTGAGCGACAGGCGCGGGCCACGCGGGCAGGCAGGGACGGGGCCACCGGCCAGTCTCTGCCTGAGCAGCCGGCGCCCTGGAGTCCCACTTGGGGCCTCAGCTTCCTCACCTGTAACAGGAGGGTGCGCACAGCCAGCAGAGCCAGGGAAATGCCGAAGCCAGACCTGGTGTCAGCATCGCTAGCATGTGTTATACCGCGGCCGCTGCCACAGTGTAGCCAGGATCAGCACCCGGGGTGATGATGTCAGAGACGCAGGGGCTGGGGGGCCATCTGGCACCCTGCGGGGCTCTGCTCTCCCCATCCTCAGCCACACCACCCCAGCATCTTACCTTCCAGCTGTCCCTGCCTCCTCCAGCAAACACATCCCCCCAGATGTTCCCCTAATGTCAGCCAAGCCGCCCGCCAGGCCCCAGGGCTGCGGGTTCAGGGCCAGGCAGGGACTGGAGCCCCCACCAGAGGAAGAGCTAGCTCCCGTCCCATGACAGACTCCTCCTGGCTTTCCCACCTCCCACAGTGGAGGGGACACACAAAGAAACCCCCAGGAGAGAGAGACCCCAAACTTCAAACAGGGCCGAGGGTCCAGCCCGAGAGGCGGGGAACGAGGATCGGGTGGCGGTGGCGGGTGTGCAACTCAGACCAGACAAACGGGTCCTGGGGCTGTCGGCCCCCACCCCTGGAGGCGGCAGCCGGCGGCCAGGGCTGGTGGGCGCAGGCTGGGCCCTCCCACAAGTGTCTCATCTGCCTAATTACGTCTTTATTGTCTCATCACCGCACACTCCCTCTCTGTGTTGCCCTGAAATATTTCCTTCCCTATTCATCCCAAGGGCAATTAGCAAAAGAGCACCAGGGAAGGGGGTGGGTGTCTTGAAACGCTGTGAGCAGAGGGCGGGCGGCGGGGCCCGCGGGCAGGGCTGGGACACAGGCGGCCGCTCCCCGCACACCGCCCCCGTGAAATTTCAAATTAGGCTACTAATACATCAGACAGCATCGGCACGGAGCAGCCACCACCGATGACGGTGGCACTCTTACCTTGGGGTTCTCCAGGATGCCGGCCTCGTAGCTGTGGGGGAGAGGGAGGCGGGTCAGTTGGGCGGGGGCACGGAGGTGTCACCCCACCGCGGGCCCACAAGTCCTGTCCGCCCTTGGCTCTCTGCCGAAGCACCTGCTGCCAGCCGCACCTGGAGCTCCTGGGCTCTCCCCGGGGGCTGTGTGCGCGGGGGCTGCAGCGAGGGAAGGGCTGGGACGTATCCCTCCCTGTTCTGGGGCTCAGCTTGTTGGGGGGGCCTCTGCCGCCGGGCACCTTCACACGCTGCTCCTTCGGCCTTCAACTCTTCCCTGCACCCCAGTTTTCACTGCCACTTTCCCAGAGAAGCCAAGCTGCTGGGGGACCTGGAGTGGGGCGCGGGCGGGCGCGTGTTCTCACCTGATGTGCATGAGGTTCTCGTCCATGCTCCACGGGCTCTTAGGGGTGACTGGGACGGGGATTCCGTGTTGCTGTGGGCAAAAGAACAGGGGCAGGCTGGAGGCACCGGGCGCAGAGGCAACGGTCAGGCTCGGAGCCCTGATCTCCCCACGGCGGCAGACAGCCCCAGACTCCGGCCCCTGCACGCGGAGATCCAGGCCACCTCCCTCCCATCCTGGCTGCCCAGGGGTGGGGGCCCACTGCGAGGTGCGCCCACCAACCAACAGGCCCTGCAAGACCCTCGCCTGAGGCCGGGGAGCGGTGGGGGCGGCTTTGGAGCCCCTTCCGGAAGGTTCTGAGTCGTCCATCTCCAAGGGAGCCTGAGGCCTTAGTGCCAGGCACTGTGCCAGGATCCCCCAGCCCAGCTCGATGGTCCCCATATGGCCCCTGAGCTGGGGGTAGAGGGGCCCAGACCCCTGGCTCGGGTCACGAATGTTCCAACCCATCACTGAGGTGCCCGAGGCCCACCCTGCTCAGCCGCTGGCAGAAGACAGCTGGTGCCTTCGCGATCGATGCTGCTCCCAGGGACAGCGCGTGGGACCCAGCAGAGGGCTCCCCTCTCCTCCAGCTGAGCCCCGAGCCAGCACGCAAGACGCGGCTGGGCAGGCAGCCCTTGAGCCAGTGAGACCCAGGAGCCTGTGTGGACGGTGCCCAGGCTGGGGCCAGCTCTGCAGATGCCGCCGCTCAGCCCCGGCTCTGTACCTGTGACGGCCCCTCTAGAACCCTCCTCCAGGAGGAGGTTGCACTCCCTTCACACTGCTGTAACTGCAAACGAGGTTTAAAAACCAGAGGATAAACGCCCTGTGTTTCTAGCTTTACCAGTAGACTTGCTTTAAAAACAAAACAAAGCAAGCCCATGTAGTGGTGCATGCCTGTAATCCAGCACTCCTGGAGGCTGAGGTAGGAGGATCACAAATTGAAGCCTGACTTGAGCAACTTATTGACTTAGCAAGACCCTCTCTCAAAATAGAAAATAAAAAAGGGCCGAGTATGTAGCTCAGTAGGAAGGTCAGAGGTTCAGCCCCCAGTGCTGCTGACCCTTGCAAAAAAATCGCAAAATAAACACCCCTCCCTCTACCCTAGAGTTTGTGTGCGCCTTGATGTAAACTACACAAGCCAATGAGAGCATGCCATTCCCAGGCTGTCTGAGGCTGGGGACACATGTCCAGCGCTGCAGTAGTCGGCTGGGGGCTCACAAAGCCTCGGGCCGAGCTTCCCGGAGGCTCTGTTTCGGGGCGGTGTGGAGACCCGCTTTCCCCGTGGGCTGCAATGCAGGAGCTGAGGAAGGGAAAGGAAGGAAGGGAAGACCGAGGCAGGCGCCCCGACTGGGCAGAGGCAGACGCCGGCCGTCATAGCTGCAGGACCCAGGGGTGCCCCTCTGCCCGGCCACCCCCTAGTCTCCCGCGGTAATGGGGTGGAAAACAAAGCCACCTTCCACTGGGGCCAGGAGTCCAGCCGCCCAGTGCCCACCTCGAGCTCTGCCTCTCAGTGCTTTTTGATACATTATGACAACGAGCGCGGGCAGCCCTGGGCGTTCCTGCCTCGCGCAGGGCCTGGGGCGGGACGGCAGCGCGTCACATGTACGCGTCTGCGAGGCTCCCTGAGCACCTTCTGGCCTTGAAAGCAGAGTTTCAAAGCCACATTGATTTTTTGGTCTCCTCCGTTTCAGCTCCTGCCTGGCTCTGAATTTTGGACGAAGCTCCCTGTCTGCTCAGGGACTCCGGCCACTTCCTGGGTGGCTCCGCCTCAGCTTCTCGAATGAGCTCCCACTTCCCAAGCTCGATTCCGAAACCCGGCTCCAGGGACGGTGGGAGACCAAGGGGGCCGCACGCACCTCTCCCCGGAGAAACCTTTTCTTGCTGAAAAGGACAGCGGCTAAGCCCCACACCTTCTCCCTAAATCCAGGGGAGGGACCAAGACACTTCCGAAATTCGTCTCCGCCAGAAAAACCACCCTCCTTCCCGGGGGGTGCAGGTGATCAGCCCTGTCCGACCTGGCTGGAGCGAGTATAGCAGGGCGTGGGCTTGCGCCTCATTATTCCTAAAGACGAGACCTGCTTCAGCGTCTACGGCTCCAAGGAGACAGGGAGGAAAACACCGCCTCGCCAGCCTCCGCTGCCTTAATAGCGCTGCTATTTGACGATTTGTTTGGCAACATATGGGTTTGCTCTTGTAAACTCCCCTCTTAATAATAAAACAACAGATGGCGGAGGAGGGCTTTCCTCCCAGCGCCCCCGGTCCTAATGGGATGCTGGCGGCTGGGGCAGGGCCGGGTTCCCGCCGTGTCCCCTGCCATGCTGCACCTTGGCGGCCGCCAGCAGCCAGCCCCGGTGACTGCTATTTAAAAACCTGAACAATTTCCTGGTGTGTGCATCGACTTGCTTTCCCTGCCTGATTGATTGAGGCTGTTTGTCAAGGGCTGCCATGGAGTCGCTAGAAAGAAAGGTACCCCGGGGAGCCGCTAAGGATCTCGACGCAGAACTTCTAATATGTTTTATCGCAACTTGTACTTCAAAAGGGCTAAAGCCGCACAAGAGGCTTTGTTTGCCATTCGAGTGTCTACCTGACCCTGAGAAACGGCCCGGGACAATTAGCAGCCGGGGCACCGATGCGCAAAGATCAGCTCCTTGCTCAGGAAATGGACGTGGTGGGGACCACACCTCCACGTGGCCAGCCGGGGTGGGGGACAGGTGCCGCTGGACAGTAGGCGGCTGAGCCAGAGATTCGACCGCCCACGGCACAAAGGCCATCCCGGTCCCATGTCACCAGCCCGGACAGCTCCTGAGCAGGGCTGGACCAAGAGGGCAGCGGCAGGGAAAGCCCCGGGCAACGTGGGGTCCCCTTCTTACCTTTGCGTAGTCCATGAGGTCACTGCGGCCCCTGAAGCGGTTGTAGAACTCAGGCATCCGCCACGGAGCGATGACCTGGACAGAGAGAGGGGGCTAGCACCGGGTACCGAGCCGCCAGCCTCTCCTGGCCCTTAAGGGGCACGGCTGGCTCCCTCGGGCGGCGGGGAGCTCACAGTCCCGGTGACCACCTGGGGGGGTCTCTTGCTGGGGCACCAAGAGGATGCAGCCACGGGAGGGTCCAGTACACATGGGCTGGCCTGAGCTCCGCAGCAGAATGGCGTGTGCCCTCTGGGGCTCGGTCTCCCCAGCTGAGACCTCAGGGTCTGAACTGGGCACAAAGACCTTTGGTGGACTTCGAGGTCCTAGGGGTGACTTATGCCCCCAAGCTTTGCACCCGAGCGGGGAGGAAGGGAGTCTAAGCTGACAGAGGGGAGCCCCTCGAGCCACAGGGGTAAGGGTGGGGACCCTAAGAGATCGGTGCCCCCGTTCACCCCCGGGGCTCACCAGGCCTCTGCCTCTGACCGCAGCGACAGGGGCGTACAGTGGGGGCACCAGATGGACGAAAGGGTGGCTTCGTGTCCAGGCTGGGGAGCCGGGTGCAGTGCCCCCAGCCTCGAATGAGCAACCCTGGACCAGGTTCACTCGGGGAGGGGGACACACCCCAAGTCCCTGTCCCTGCTCCCAGAGACCAGCTTGGGCCCCTGGCGCAGCCCACAGCAGCCCCTGAGCTCGGCCTTTGCAGACAAAGACCAGAAACCGGACGCCCCGCCCTTCCAGCCACCGTGGGAACCTGAGACACGGGGACGTGAGTGTCAGGCTGGGGCCGGGACAGCCTGAGTCAGCAGCAGCCCTGTCCGAGGCCTCTCGGCGGCCCGGCACGCGGGGTCAGAGTGGATCATTAGAGCTCATGACCACAGGCCACGCTCGGCCCTAGACAACTGCTGGCTGGCAGAGGGACAGAGACGGCGCCGAGGGAAGACGGACACTTTGGAGCCCTGCGGGTCCAGGGGCACGCGCCCCGTAGAGCTGCGGCCAAAGTGGCTGCAGAGGAGCTCGGGTCAAGGCCGCTGCCGCCCCCAGTGCTCACCGAGCCCCGCAAGGCAGCCTCACCCCCGCCAGGGCCAGGACAAACCCAAGGATGCTGAGCGCCCACGAGGGGCTGTGCACATCGACTCCAATTGGACGCTAACATTTTGGACACTTGGGGCTCAATAAAATGTTACAAACGTGATCCACCTGCTTCTTTTCATTCAGCGTCTTAAATGCGGCGGCTAGAAAAAATCAGACTGGCCCGCAGGGCTGGTGTATCCTCTGCACACTTGCAGCCCAGCCCAAGGCCACGGTCAGGCTGCAGGGGCAGGGGCAGGGGCAGGGGGAGCAGCGTGGACAGTGCCCACGAGCCCCGGCACCTGGGTGACCGGCCGCGGGCAGGAGCGGGTGAATCCTTGACATCCTGAGGAGTCGCATCCCAGGACAGGGTCAGCCACAGGCGGCCAGGGAGGAGCCAGGCCGCAGCTCCAGGGGCTGGGGGCAGGGGCGCACCCGAGCCCAGACATCGGGGACCACACTGCCGAGCTGTCGCGGCCTGCACCCCAGGACATCAAGGGCGACGGGCGAAGGGCCACTAGGCACCCGAGAACAGAGGGCCAGGGAGAGCCTGGGGACCCCACAGAGCACCTGCCCCAGGCTCCCAACGGGGCGACAGGTTCCCCAACATGGAGAGGACTCCCGGGCCCCCAGTGCCCACCGGGGAGGGCAGAGGCAAGTCTCACCTTAATCTGGGGGGCCAGCGAGTAGCAAGTGAGCTCGAACCGGACCTGGTCGTTCCCCTGAAACACAGGACACAGGACTATCAGGAGGGTTTGGGGACAGGCAAGGGGGGGGGGCAGCACCAGAGGGTGGACGCTCACGCACGCACCTCCAGCCCCGCACGGTGGGCAGAGGCTGAGGAGCCAACAGCTTCCTGCAGCGGGAATCGAACCCAGGGCCTCAAGTCTGGCTCCGAGCTCTGTGGCCCCGGGAGTGCGGGAAGCCACGCCCACGTGCCCGGTGTCTACACCAAGTCGCTCGGGTGACTTCTCCCATTGGCGCGCGTTTGTGAGATGTAATGAATGCGTTCAGTTTGGGGAGCCAACGCGCAGACGCGGCGTCTTAGTCCAATCCGCTCCTCCCTCCCTCCCTCCCGCCCCCGCCGGGTCCCCGCCCACTCGCAAAAGCTCTGTCTCCTTGCTTCCTCTGACGTTTATTTTGTCCTTATTTGTACTTTGGGCTTCTCTTCTAAGAGAAACCAGGTGATATGTGCGCTGGTTTAGTTCACCTAACACTCTGGCTTCAAGGCACATCCGTTCTCCTGCAGTGCCTCAGCCTTATCTTTCTTTATGGCAGCGTAGCACTCCGCCGCGTGTAAGTACATTTTCTCCAACCAGTCATCTGCCGAAGGGCACAGAGGCGGTGTCCGGGATTCAGCCGTGAAGCCCTGGTGCGCGGGGCTTGTGTGTGCACCACGAGGGGGTGTGCGGGTGGCAGGGAGGGAGCACACACCCGTCATGGTGCAGGCCTACCCGCTGCAGACACCCACTGGAGAAGGGGACACGGAGGATGCAGGAGCGCGGAGCGGGGTCGCTGTGTGTGGGCGCGGGCAGGCTCATGGTGATCCCACGGCATTCACACACGCTGACATGTATGTGCACAGCTCTGGGGGCGCACGCAGGACCCCGCAGGGGTCGTCCAAGGCCAGGAGCTGGGGCCTCCCGGTGCTGCCCACCCCAAGCCTCTTCCTGCATGAAGCCTCCTCCCACCTGACCCCACAATGCTAGAGGTCAGGGCCCGGGCACCGCGGCGCTCAGCTGCTCTGCACCCACGCGCTAGACGCCTGTCAGCCGTAAGCCTGTTTCCCCGCTGGGGGTAGAGATGGAAACAGAAGGCCTTTTGCTTCTCAGCTCCTCTCCGCACAGAGGGGAAACTGAGGCTGGGGGCTCTCGAAGGCCGCCAGCACCCACTCCCTCTGCCACTGAGCAGGGTCCCCGTGACGCCCTCGGTCCACACCGGGCACAGGGGCCGGGAGCCCGTGCCGCCGCCGGCCCGTGGAGCGGGGAAATGACAGAGGGCCCCTCGCCTGCTGTGAAAACCGCCTGGCGCAGCGAGGAGGCACAGGAGCAACGTGTCATTTTCCAGAGTCTGCCAGGCGACGCGGAAACGGCCTCAGCCCTCCCAGCAGCTCCAGGGCGCTGGGCGGAGCAGCGGCTGCTCCCTCCCGACAGTCCCCGTCACCCCCCCCCTCCCCCGTCACCTCCACTCCATCCCTGGGGCGCGCACCTGCTATGTGCTGTCACCTAGATGGCCACCCAGGGCTAACTTTGCTTCGGATGAGGACAGCGAAGCTCAGAGAGGTGAAGCCAGTTGCCCAGGGTCACACAGCGCACACGCCCACCCTAGGCTCCCAGCGGGATGAGCCCCTTGCCTCTGACCGGCGGCCCGCTGGTGTCTAGTAGCACGTGGGTCCCCTCTGGCTCGAGGGCTCTGCCAGCCCAGCTCGGGAGCAGAGGTGGCCGTCGTGCAAAGGGGGCCCCTTTCGGATCGGGAAGGTCATGCTTCAGGGTTACGCGGCCGGCTCTTTTCCCTGGGGCCTCCTGTTTCCCCGTAAAAAGCAGCTTGTGCGTCCCCGGCGGGCCAGCTGGGCTAGTATCTGGGACCCTGATGTGGCCAGGGGACGCCCATCTGTTCCAGGGAGTCTCGAAGGAGCCCAGCGAGGGGCTGCCGCGGATCCAAGTCTGTCCCCTCCTAGCCCCGGCCCCGGCTCCAGGGTGGGCCTGGCTCCAGGGTGGCCCCGGCTCCAGGGTGGGCCCGGCTCCAGGGCGGCCCCTGCAGCTTCCTGGGAGGGAGCGCAGCGCATCTCACACACGTATGTCCGCGTGCGTGTGACACAGGGCAGTGCCCACAGGGACGGCGGGCCGGGTGCCCATCTGCCCTGGGACGGCCCTGCAGATGGTGCCATTTACACACCGCTGCCCGCGCCCCCGCGGCTCAGGCTCAGGTTTCTAGACAGCAGGGGAGGGGACCCCGGCTCCAGGGAGGCTGTCTGGGTGGGGGTACGGCTGGCAGCAGGGCTGCTTCTCACCGAGCTGCCCCGCCCCGTCTGGTGCCTTCCGGCTGAGCCGCACCAGCTAAGTCTTGCTCTGCCCCTGCCGGGCGCCACCTATGGAGAGGTGAGGACGGCCTCCGGCCCCTGCAGTCGTGCAGCCCCAGCCCCGCCCAGGTGCTGGCTGGATCTGCGCCTCCCGCGGAGCCACGGGGCCTCACCCTCACCGGCCCATACCTGGCGTCACCAGTGTCCTGCCCCAAGCCTCCCCTCTCGCACCCCAAGTCTCAAAAATCATCTCCAAGCACGGTCAGGGGCTTCCCAGGTATTGCACGTGAGGGGAGACTGAGTCACGGAAGCCAAGGTCTCCTTAGGAGCTCGGGCCGCGCTGGCCACCGAGACCTCCTCAAACCGCGGCCTCTGGCGCCCTCTGGCGGCCATTGGAGGAGCGCGCACACCGCTGCGGGAGGCCGCTGGGGAGGCGGGGCTCGCGAGGTCCCCGCATGGGCCGCGGACGCCCCACGCACAGCCACTGCTCTGCCGGCTGCACCCTGCGGGGTTCCCGGGGGCCCTGTTCTGGGGAGCATCCCTCCCGAGTCCTGATCCGGGGCGCGCAGCCAGGACGTGCACTGCCGGGCCCGCTGCACTGAGATGCGGGATGGGCGTTTTCTGCTCGGTGGCTTGGTGGGGCTGCTTCCTGCAGACCCGTCCCTGCGAGCCGGCCCGGGCGGCGGCCTTTGGAATCATCCTCCCCACCGCTCCCAGGAGCCCGCCCGCTGAGCCAGGGTCTATTTTCATCCGCACTGTGCAGGAAGTAGAAGCTGGCGGGGGGTAAGGACCCTGCGGAGCTAGGCTCTGAACCCCACGTCCCAGCCTCGGGGTGTCTCTCCTGCGCCCTCTGCTGCCCGCCGGCGGGACTGCCACCTCCCGGCACCCTGCGCGGTCTCAGCTCCGGGCAGTTCCCCAACATTCCCAACGTTCCCGGGGGAGCCGCTGGCCACGCCCATGACTCCGGGACCCCCACACCCTTGAATCAATCGCCCTCCTGATGTGTCCCTCGGCCTGGTTTGGTCTGACCTTGACCTTACTGCATTTCCCACAGCTGCGTCTAGGTCTGCAGCCGGGCTGTTGCGCCCAGCCTGGCCAATGGTCCCTGCGCCCTTCACCCACTCCCTTACCCCTCCTCAGCCCCTGCCCCCAGTGGGCGGGCCCAGGGCAGGTGAGGTAGTCACCCGGGAGGTTCAGAGCCCGCACGCTGCAATCCAGTTAAGCAGCGTGGTGCTCGCTAACTCTGAGGGCTCACAACCGTTGGCACTGTTAAGATTGGCTGGTCTGGGGCACTGCAGTGTAGGTTGACATGCTCAGGACTCCTGCCTCCCTGCGGGGTTCACTCAGGCAGAGGAAGGGGGTGTGTTACTGGATGAACTGTGTTCCCTTAAAAAGATGGGCTCAAAGGCCTGGCATGGTGATCTGCACCTATAACCTCAGCACTCAGGAGGCTGAGGCAGGAGGATTGCCTGAAGTGTGAAGCCAGGACCACATGGTGAGATCCTAACTCAAAAACAAAACAAAACAAAACAAAAAGGACAGGGGTAGTCCCAATCCCCAGGACCTCAGGATATACCCTGACTTGGTCTTTACAGGGGTCAAGTTAAGATGAGGGCATCAGGGTGGACCCTACCCATCCAGTGTGATGGGTATCCTTACATGTAACCAGGACAAATGTGTCTAGGGACACACACACACACACACACACACACACACACACAGAGGGATGGCGCCATGTGGGTAAAGATGGGGGGGCAGGGATGCATCCAGAAGCCCAGGAACCCAGGTAGGGCCATATCCCATTTTGCAAATGAAGAGACTAAGGCTCAGAAAACGGACAGCAAGGTGGAGACTAGAACTTGCTACCCTCCTGCTTCAGCCTCCTCAGTAGCCAGGAACTTCGCTGGAATCTTAACACCACCAAGCTGTCCTGGAGCTCAGCTCCCTCAGCACCTGCCTGTGCCGTTCTCTGGACAGCCGCACGGCCTCCCCCTCCCTTGGCCCAGCCCTCAGTGGCCCGCCCACCCCCTACTCACCTTCCCTGTGGCACCGTGAGACACATACTGGGCTCCTTCTCGCCGGGCAATCTCCACTTGCTTGCGGGCGATGCAGGGCCTGGCGAGGGAGGTTCCCAGGAGGTAGCGGTCCTCGTACAGTGCACTGGACTGAATGGCAGGCCAGATGAACTCCTCCACAAACTCCCTGCTCACGTCCTCGATGAACACCTGGGAGACAGGGGCCATGAGCGGGGCCTTGGCAGGGGGAGGGCTGACTGGAGTGCAGAGCTGAGGGAGCTGCACCCCTGCTTCTCTCTGCAGTGGTACCAGACATCACTAACCAATTCCTGCAAATCACACCTTTACTCTCCTTGCTGCACCCATGGCAGACATTGCTAATCAATCCGGAGCTATCATCCTACTGAACCAGGCAGCTCATGAATCCCCACAAAATGAAACTCGGGCACCACCTAAGACCTACAGCAGTAGTTCTCAGTTAGGGGTGGTTTTGTTTCCCAGAGGCATGTGGCAATATCTGGACATGATTTTGACACGGTTGCCAGGTTCAGAGAGGAGGGAGGGCTTGTGCTATCTGGTGGGTAAAGGCCAGCTATGCATAAACAGTGCCAAGGATGAGACCACAGGGTCACGAGGAGCTGCTCTCAAAACGCAGACCCCCTTCAGGGCAAGTGAGTGCCAACACTTTCTACAGCGATACTAAGATGTGATGATGGCTCTTCTCACTCACTGGGACGTGCACGGCACAACGGCAAACGTGGAGCTGGGTGCAGTGGTGCACGCCTGTAATCCCAGCGCTCTGGGAGGCTGAGGCAGGAGGATCAGAAGTGTGAGTCTAGTCTGGGTGACTTAGCAGGACCTTATCTTAAAATTTAAAAACTGAAAAAGGACTGGGCATGTAGCTTAGTGCCAAGGCCTGGATTCAGTCCCCATACTGGAAAGAAAAGAAAGGGAAGGCGATGCCCGGTGACTTCGATTGTTAGATGCAGGACAATAAACACAAAACACTGCGGCGAACAAAGGGAGAGCCGCTTGGCCAGTGACCAGGTCAGGCCGACCTCCACCGTGCACTGCCTCCCTGGCGCTCAGCGCTTCCTCTCCCTGCTCCTGTTTGGACGGCTCCTCCTGCTCCTGCGGACCCGGGCACCATCAGACGGGGACACACTCGAGCTCCTGGTGCGGCCTCCACGTGACCTGGGAGTATGGCTTCGGTGGCCCGTGCATTCCCTGGTCCTCGTGCCCTCGCTCTGGCCAGGAGTGGTTTAGGTCCTGGCAGCCCCACAGAAGGGCCCTGCAGAGGGGCCCAGTGCCGCCGGGCAGGTGGGCTGGTGGGGTGCTCCACATCCCCACTGGTCCCCGCTCACTCCCCGGGGAAGGGGCACGAGTATCAGGGTGCTCGCCACAGGGAGCAGCTCCTGCTGGCACCATGAGCCACGGCACGAGGTGCTGCATGGGCCCCATCTGCCATATTGGCTCCGCACCCAGCGCGGGGTCCGCACACCACTGAACTCAACACACGCAGAACGCGTGGGACTCGGCTGCAGCCTCCTGGCCTGCACGATGGGTGAAAGGCTGAGTGGATGGACGGGCAGATAAAGGGAGTGGGCAGGTGGGTGGGTGCACGGCGGATGGGTAGATGGGAGGGCGGCTGGGACAATAGAGATACAAGGGGATGGACAGGAAGATGGGTAATGGATGCGTATAGGTAGGCAAATGGATGATGCCTAGACGGACAGATGGACAGCCGATGGGTGGATGGACGGACGGACGGAAGGATGAGGAGAGAACAAAGAGATAAACGGGAATGAACAGGTAGAGGAGCAATGACGGACGGCTGGTACGTGGACGATGGATGGTGGGTGTGGATGGAGGGAGGAGGAGGAGACACAGAGGACGTCTGGGTGGGGCGATGGCTGGACGCCCGGGAAGCGCTGACAGGACGTGGGTGCGCTGGGGGCAGTGTCGGGGGAGGCAGGAAGACAGCGGGGTTTGCTTCTCAGGCAGGGCTTGCCCGGGTCCTGGCACACTGGCACGACTGCAGGGGACAGTACTCCGGGACGGGGTGCCCACCACGGCTGGGCAGGCACGGCCCCCTCCTACCCGCCTGCCCTCCCTGGTACCTTTTTGGCCCCCAGCTTCAGCGCCTTCTTCCTGGCTTCCTCAAAGTCTTCCTTCTGGCCGATGTTGGCCTGGGGAGTGGAGGTGGAGGGGCTGGTGAGCCCAGGGACAGAGAGGGGAGCGGGAGCGACCGCAAGGCCAGCCCACTTCACGGCCACGGTCAGGGTAGGAAGGAGAGGGCACAGAGCAGGTGGGGCACTGTGGGTAGCACAGGAGCTCGCTCATGGAGTGGGATGCCAGGTGCTGGGCTGGCACCCAGGCTGCCGGGACCCAGCTCTCTGCGGCCAGCTTCCTTGCCTCATCTGTGGCTGCCAGCATGCCCGCCCTGAGCTGGTGCCAAGGCCACGCTGCAGGAAGTGCCCGGCCAGGCATGCTTCCCAGACAGGAAGTGCCCTGCCCGCCTGACCATCCGAGTGGGCAGCCCTGCGCCTGCCGCCTGGGCCCTGACCTCCGCTTCCTGGTGCCCCTGTCCAGACGCTGCCGGCTCTGGGCTGCTGCCAGGTCTGGGCTGAGCCCTGGGTCCCTGCATGCTGATCTCAGCGGAGCCCGGCTGCAGGAGTGGCCCAAGGTCACAGGTAGCCTCTCCCCCTGTGGGGGCCCAGGGTACACGGGGCCAGGCTGTCCCGGCGAGGGGACCACCTGGGCTCCTGGCTTCTACCCAGCACTGCAGCTGTCATTTGCCCAGTGGGCAAAGTACTTCCCTTCCCGGGCCTCAGTTTCCCCCACCCGAACACCAAAGGGACTGACACAGAGCACAGGGGCTGCAGCTGATGCCTGCCTGTCCAGAGTGCCATCCTCTCCTCCCCCAGAAACAGAGCTGTCCTGCAAGGGCCCCTTCCACGGGACAGAGGGGAGAGGCCTGTGACCCAAGACTAATCCCCACAAGAGAGCACCCTTAGGCCTAGCATCAGTCTGGGGAGACTGAGCTTCGAGGGCAGCCGTTGGCAGCCCCCATGTGCCCTGAGGCATGACTGTGAAAGTTAGTAAGGCTGGAGACAGCAGCCTTGCCTGCAGCCATTCTCCAGCCGGGCTTCTCAGTTTGGGGTGCTCGTGCACCCGCAGTTGTCCCAAATGCAGAACGGCGTGGAGAAGGACTCAGAGTCCCTGTCCAGGACCATCAGAAGAGGACTGGTTTGGTCAGGGTCGACTGCTGGGGACCTGGATACGGGGGTTGCACATGACCATTTACCTGTGCCCGGGGACCCAGGCCCCTTCAGCCCCCCGACTCTATCGCTCTTACTTAGCTGCTAGAGGCTGCTCGGGGCCCGGGGAGGGGAGAACGGGCGTGCGTCCAAGGCCAGGGCCCCTCTCCACCTCTCCCGCCTGGGGTCCTCCTCAGGGAGCGCCCTGGACGTTGCCAAGGACGTGCATTTTATGGAAGAAGAAAGCGAGTGGTCGAGAGGGAGGCAAGCACAGTGGCGGGGTGCGGGGTTCGGCGGGACAGACAAGGCAGCGGGACACACAGACACAGGCGGCTCCTTACCAGGTAGGCAATGACGTCGTAACCCTGCTCCTTCAGCCACACGAGGATGCACGAGGTGTCCAGGCCGCCGCTGTAGGCCAGAACCACGGAGCCCTTGCCGGACATGGCGTCTGCAGAGCGGAGGGGAAGCTGTGGGCTCAGCGGCCCAGGGGAGGGATGGATCCCGCTGCAGGCACAGCCCCCACAAGCTGCTCCGGACGAGGGCACAGGGAGTTCACTGTCCTGCATCCACGCCTCCCCAGGGACCCTGACCCTGCACAACCCCGGGCCCAAGAATGCTGACGCTGGAGCCCGTGCCCACCCGCTGGAGAGGGCGGGCATCTGGAGCCAGGGAGGGCAGAGGGCGTGGGGGGAGGGCAGGCTCCTTGCCAAGCAATGCTCGACTCGTGTGGGTCACCCTGAATCCCTGCTGGGACCCCACATCGTAGGCACTGTTACCCCCACCGGGGAGGACAGACGATGGAGCCGAGAGAGGCCTCCGGTCAAGGTCACAGAACTCACAGCTCAAGGTCACACGGCAAACGTCTGGGAGCCTAGGCTGTTACCCAGCATGCAGTGCTGCGCCTGACCTGCCGGAAGCTGGCGTGGGGTGGGGTATGCGCCTGGCCCGGGTGGCCCCCCCACCTGAGCACCCAGCTTTCACCCCCAGATCTCAGGCCTGGGGCCGGGGTTCCGGTGCAGGTACAGTCACACCTGGCGCCCAGCAGCGCGTTCCAGGGTGTGGGATGCGAGCCCAAGCTCACCGCTGCCAAGTGGATTTTCCCGGAAGAACTGATGTAATTAGACACAATTGGTGAAGCTCCCCGGAACTTTAACATTTTGCTGGACTAATTAGAGCCTCTTAGGCTCACTGGTGTCGCTCGACCCTTTATGCGACCCACATGGAGCCCATAAAATGCACAAAAGCACAGGACCGTGACCAGGAACACGGGGGGCCCCTGCAAGACCCCCACCGGCCCCGCAAGTCCTCCAGTGCCAGCAGCAAGGCCTGCTGCGCGGCCCGTGGCCTCTGGAGCCGAACTCCTGAGCCTGGCACGTGCCTCAGGCTCAGCCAGCGGGCAGCTCTGGTCTCACAGGGCCTGCTGCCCCTTGGACCTCACGGGACAGTGCGCCCGGGCCCTCCCCTCCCCGGGGCCTGAGACCACTCCCAGATGGAGTCCCTGGTCAGCTGCAGGCTCTGACCCTGGAGCCAGCAGATGGTGCCCATGGCAACTGTAGCCAGGCAACAGGTGCAGAAGCTGGAGGCAGGAGGGCAGCGAGGCAAGAAGGGTGCAGGTGGGAAGTACCTGGGGTTGGAGGTGCGGCTTCCAGGTGTCACGGTCCGTTCTCCCCAAGAGGGAAGCACTCTGCGAAAGCAACAGTGGCTTAGCTGCTTGGCACGGCAGCCCGGGTGCCACCAGGGGCCCTGGTCCTGCCTGTGCTGGGGGCAGCCTGGCAGGGCAGGCAGGCACCGTGGGGAGGCCCTTCCAGGAAGGGTGTGCCTGCCCTCCCCTGCAGGTGCACGAGGGGCTGGCAGGGCCGCACGGACAGCCAGTCCCGTTGCATTTGTTAAGACAGTGCTATCAGCTATAACTGACACAGTACACTGCAAGTCTGGCCATGCGGACACAGCCTGAAGCTCTCACCACACCCTGATGACAACCATAGCCATCCAACACAAGCTCAGCCCTCCCCCCCGACAGCACTCCCATTTTAAAGACAGGAAAACTGAGGCCCTGGTTAAGGAGCGTGCTCCAGACCCGGCTGGCCTAGTAAGTGGTAGAGCCAGGACTGCGACCCACATCAGCTAGGCTCCGCTCCGGGAGGCCCAGGAAGGGACAAGATGGGTAAGGTGCGTCAGAGAGTCTCTCAGTTCAGAGTGGGTGGGCTGGGGGTGGCGGGGCTGGAGATGATGCAGCCCCAGAAACCCCTGTCCTGCCCCTCACAAAAGCATGTGGAGCCAAGCAGGGGCACAGGAGTGGGGAGGGGACACTCCACGGGGACAGGCTGGCCGCTGCCCTGCCTGGCCCCAGCAAGTCTCCCTCCTCTCCTCCCGGCCAACCCCCCTCCGCCAGCCATGAGCTCCATGGGACGGGGCCACCTCCCCGGGGCATGTGGCATGCACTGCGGACCTCGGGGCTGCTCTGCTCCCTGGAGATGGGCTCCTCTCTGCAAAACGAGAGGGCTGAGACCCCTAGAAACGCGGGTCTCCATGCAAGCTCTCAGTGGGAGCCGGGCGGCAAGTGCAGACGCGGGCTCCGAGGGAGGTGTGCACCTGCGAGCGCCCGTGTGCCTGCTGTGTGTGTGCAGCACGCACCTGAAAGTGTGTGCCCCGGGCGCCCGCGCCGGGCGTGTGCACGTGAGGCAGTGCATGCACATGTTTGTGGCATGCCGGGCTTGCACATATATGTTCCTCTGCACGCACATGCGTGAGTCCCGTTTGGGCCCGCGTGTGCACGTGGAGACCCGGTGGCCAAACAGGCTGGATACATGATGCAAAGGGACAACACACCAAGGTCACGCTGCTATCTCCCTGCTCCCAGCAGCCTCCTCCCTCAGCCTCAGGGGCCCGGGCTTGAAGACCAGGTTGAGGCCTGGGGCAGAATCTCAGTGGAGCTGAGGCCCCACTGGGGAGGGACGGCATTCCTTCTGCAGGCAGAGACTGTGGCTGCACCCTCTGAACATGGGTTCAAGTCTCTGCAGCTCTCCAAGCATGGCTGCCCACCTGCAAACCGGGCGTGAGGGACACCCGACCACCCCAGGGCAGCGGCAAGGGCTCAGGGAGGTTCCAGGGAGGAGCTGAGGGCCGGGCACCAGGCGGGGCCCCACAGAACATGGTTCCATGCTGACCGTGCGCACGCCCTCGCTGTCCCGGCCTCTTTCCCCAGACGCACAACTTGAAAGCCATTCAGACGCCCCAGGAGGCAGCTAGCAGATCCTGCTGTCCTCAGGCCCCCGCACTCCAAGAAGGGCCCAGGGCAGGTTTTTCCGGCTCCCAGATACATGCCACTGCCCCCTGCTCCCAAGGCCAGCGCGGCAGCCTCTGCCGGGAGAGAAGCTTGCCTGGGAGGAGGAGGAAGGTGACCTCGTGTCACACCGCTGGGCGGCCTGGCCTCAGCTGGCAAGGCGGGGGGTATTCTCTGTGGCCTCAGCCAGAGGCATCTGGCCAGCGTCCAGGGGACACGGGCCAGGCCAGCCTGCGCACTCCTCAGCACCAAGGAAAGTCCTCGGCTCTAAAATGTCAGCTGGAGTGACAACACACAGAGGCCGCGGTCAGAGCCATGCGAGCGTCATCTCCAGGGCAACTGCCGTGACCACTGTCTCCGGACGAGGAGCCCAGGTTATAGTGGCTTCAAGCCCTGGCTGGCCGCAAGCAGCTTTGCGCTCTGCCCGGTGGCCCCTAAGAGTCCCAGGGTCCTTGCCCCCTTATGCAGCCTCTGCACAGGCTACACCCCAAAGACATCAGCCATCGACCTCCTATTTCTTAGTACACCCCACAGAGCAGCTCGGGACACAGCTGCCTGGGCTGCTCTTTCCAAGCCCTCCCTGACGGCTCACTCAGCTGAGCTTGATTTTTTTGGGGGGGGTCACTGGGAATCGAACTCAGGACCTTGCGCTTGACAGGCAGTCACTTGTGCCGCTGAGCTATATCCCTGGCCCTTGATTTTTTTTTTTCCTAAACCCTGACTCTGCCTGTGCAGGAAAAGCCTCTCCCACTTGGAGGCCCCTCATTCCAGGATCTCGGCTCCTGTTCTGCAGCCTTCACTTGAGTTACAACAGAGCTAGGCTGCAATTCCATTACTGACCAGAAGGTAGCGCACGTTCCTGCTACAGGGCCCGGCCTAAACTCATTTGAAAGATCCCCCTCAATCATTTCTGGCAAGATTGGTCTCTAGTTTCAATGTAAACGCTCCCAAGATAGCAGGGAGGGAGGGAGACAGGGAGAGACGCTCAAGTGTTCTCCTAGGACACTCAAGTGTTCTCCTGGTTACAGGAAAAGAGGGCACACCTGTCTGTTTATTCCACTCACATCACAGCAAGTCTGCTCCCCGGCCGGTCCAGTCTGGCGCGAGACCTGCCCTGCAGAGCAGAGGGAGCCAGGGCTGCAAGAGCCACTCTGCCCAGAGTGTTACTGCAGAACTCGGAGCCCTGGCCCCGGAACTCCCGCCTGGTACCTCTTTCCACGTGGGCGCCCACGGCCCGCTGGGGGCTTGTGTTCAGCACCCGGCGAAAGTGCTGGCGCAGCAGGTGGGCCCGGCAGGACTCCGCCCTGGGGGGGGGGGGTCAGTGACCCCAGAAGCCCAGGGCTGGAGGCAGACGTGGGGCGCTGTGAGTACTCAGGGGTGCAGAGACTGCCCAGAGTGGGGGTCCCCTTGCCCCCCATCCCAAGCCTGGCCTCAGAATAGGTGCTGAGGGGGCAGGGCTCACTGCCCCCTCAGGGGAGCGGGAACGGGTTCTCAGAGTCGCGGCTTCCCCGGGCC
>NW_004955513.1:433788-441521 GCF_000276665.1 Chinchilla lanigera | reverse complement strand
CAGCCTCCCGGGGGCGCACGGGCGTGGGCGCGCGGCCCGGGCCTCCGACCCAGGCGGGAGGCCGGGTCGCCTCGGAGCGAGGTGGTGGCGCGATCCCCCGTCCCTGGCAGGGTGATTGCGGCTGTCTTGCAAGGGACTCGCCGCCTGGTGCTTGGGAAGCGTTCCAAACGCTCCAGGGCGCGCGAGCGGGGATGAAAGTGGCTTAGGCTCAGAAAGGTGGGTGCCCGCTTTCATCCGGTGCCCGGCGTCCCACGCCTTTCTGCAGCCCGCAGAGCCCCTCCTTCGGCCGCACTCATCCCGAGCCTGCACGGGAAACCGAACTGGCCCCGCGCTGGAAGGCCGGGTTGCATCCCCAGTTGGGGATGGCAGTACTTGGCTGTCTCCCCAAAGCCTGGCACCTGACCAAATTCCCCAGGGCGCCCAGTAAATGGTGAGCAAGAGACTTGCCCGCCGCTAACCCATTGGACACCAGGGAAGGTTGAGGTCGGCAGAGGTGCCGCCTCTCGCTTGTAAAATGAAATTGGGAGTCGTGATGGTGTCTGGCCTTCAGAGGCTGTTACATCAGAGGGCTCCCGGCGTGGTCGCAGGCCCCGCAGCGCCCGGCCCTGCAACCCAGGGACCCAGCAGGACCCAGGATGACACCCAAGGCCACTGTTCCACAGTCAGGACTGGTCCAAGGGGGGATGGGGCCCGGTCCTTGGCCAGCTCTGAACGTGGGGTGGGCGGCAGCCCCATTCCCTGCCCTGCTGTAACCCTGAGTCACCGTTGGGCTCTTAATCCTGCAGCCTGCCAGTGCCTGTCCCACCCCTTCCACCAACACCTAGTAACTGCAGCCTCCGCCCGCCTGGAACTAAAGGCCGCTGAGTCCTTCCGGGGGAGGACGGTCGCCTCCACTTTGCAGACCAAACCACATCCTCCAGACCCTAGTGACCCCCTTACCTCTGGCACCCAAACCCAGGTGCGGCCCCAGGTGCTGCAGGGCTGGGTGAACCACGTGGGTCTGGGTGCCAGGCCCAGGGCTGGACCTTCCCCACGACCAGGAAGAAGCGGGCAGCACCACAAAGAGCTGGAGCCTGAGACCTTGGGCACACCCTTCCAGGGCCACGCAGCATGTAAGCCGCACCCGGGACCAGAATCCAGTGCCCGAATTCTGGCCCAAACCGTGCGCTCCAGCTCGGCTGTGAGCAGAACAGGTTCACGTCCCAGGGTGGCAGACTTCAGGGGCCTTCAGTCGGTGCTGCGGCCCGGGGCCGTACAGGCACTGGTGTCGAGGGGCAAGGAGGGCACCCGCTCCTGGGAAGCAGTAAGGGCCCGCACTGCCAGCAGTGGCCCCACGCACGGGGCAGCGGGCTGGACGCTGGTGCGGGGACAGGGATCAGGTGCTGGGTTCCGGCCTGCTCCCGGCGGAGCCGCGTTCCATCGCCAGCGGCAAGCCGAGCGATGCCCTGGCCCTCACCCTGCCCACTGGCTCCTGAGCCTGAGGTGGGGCACGGCCCTTGGTGGACCCTTGACCTTCACTGCCCAGGTCAGGGCTCCTCAGGGACCCTGCACCCCTGTGAGGTGAGCAATCTAGGAGGAGTCACCAGAGGCGCTGCAGCACCTGGGCCCCGCCGGGTGGAGAAACTGAGGCAGGCGGTGCCATAGTCCCAGCGTCCGCGTCTTCTACGTGTCCAGGCTGCGCCCTTTCTCTCCACCTCCGCCTCTCACACGGTTTCTTATGTTCTACACGGTTTTCATTTCTCACCCAGATCTGCGCTCTGCTTTCCCTGCTCGCCCCGGGTACCCCTCCAACAGCCAGAGAGGCTTTTGTGGTTGTTTTGCTGGTACTTGGGGTTGAACCTAGGGCCTCACACAAGCCAGGCCACAGAATTCTTAAAAAATATAAATCATAGCCGGAAGTGGTGGTGCATGCCTGTAATCACAGCGCTTGGGAGGCTGAGGCAGGAAGATCGCCACAAGTTCCAGGCCGCCCTGGACTACATACTGAGTTCAAGGTCAGCCTGAGCTACGTGTAAGACCCTGTCTCAACCAAATCAAACCAAACCAAACCAAACCAAACCAAGAGACACGCATCCAAATAGGTCATACCTACCCTTCTTTGATGGTTCATTTTTTTCCCCAATGTCACTTTCTAGTTGACTTTCCCTCCATTTAATTTGGTGGACACTTTTCTTGCAAATTAATTGTCCATATAAATGCGGGTCTGATTGGTTATTGTTTTATTCCCTTATTTGCCTATCTTTCTGCCTGTGCTATGCCCCTAGCTGTAGAGTAAATCTTCCAGTCTAACTTTTGTCCTTTATAAATCTGTTATGTTTGGGCCAGGGATGTAGTTCAGTGGAACAAGTGCCTGCCTGGCAAGCACAAGGTCCTGAGTTCAATTCCTAGTATCAAAAAAAAAAAAAAAAAAAAAAAAATCTGTTATGTCTTTTCTTGTCCATAGGAGAAGCAGCACCAGTTTATGTTAAAAGCCTCCCGGAGTTTTGACTGATGACTGCAATCAATCTATATATCAGCCTGGGAGAAGTGGGCATATTAACACTATTAAGTTTTTCAACCCATGAACATGGTCTATCTCTATTTATTTATAGCTTCCTAATTTTCCCCAACATTAAAAATAAACCCCCGTAATTATTTATTCAAAAACCCATCACTGTATACATGAGCAATTATATTGCTCATGAGGGGTCAATTTGTAGGCAGCTACAGCTAGACATAATCTTCATTCATGGTGAATTTAAATTTTAGTTTAAACCAAAAGTGTACGTGTAAGATCGTGTGATGTATTTACATACATGAGTGTCAAAAGGCTGCTTCTTTATTTGATATGAAATTCCAGTTAATAACCTCTCTTTGTTTTGAAGACAGGATCTTGCTATATAGTTCAGCCCGCCTTGAACTCACCATGTAGCCCAGGCTGGCCTCAAACTCACGGTGATCATCCTGCCTCAGCCTCCAGAGTGCTGGGATTATAGGTGTGTGCCACCATGTCCGGCTTGGACCCTGATTTTCTTAAGTGTAAAAGAAAAACTTTATGAACACCGACAGGACATTTGATGTGCACGGAGAGTAACTGTTGTTTTCTAAGGTATGCTAAGAATGATGTTGTAGTTTCTGTTTTAAAACTTACGGTTTAGAGGTAAATCGTGGAATATTAGTGGCTGGAATGATTTATAAAGAAGACTTTTGGTCCCTGTCACTCTCAGGGCCGAAGCCCGAAGCCCTTATTCCCCCTCCTAGGCCCGGCTGTCTTGTCTCCTGCACAGGCCCTTGTGCTTGTGCATTGGGTTGGCCTTCTTGCTGCCCTTGGCCCTGGTACCTGCTGCCCTTGGAGATGCTGCCCGGGTCCCCTCCCCCTCTGCAGCAGCTCAGCGCCCATTGGCTGTCACCCCGCACACAGAGGCCTGATGAACAAGCGGAGGCCCTGGCCCTGCAAGTACCTCACTGCCTTCCCACCCTCACCTACCCATAATCCCAGCATTTGGGAGGCTGAGGCAGGAGGATCACCCTGAGTTCAAGGCCAGCCTGAACTGCATAGTGAGATCCTGTCTCTCTCTCTCTCTCTCTCACACACACATACACACACATACACGCCAAAAAGTGTGGGCTCTGACCTCTCTGCCCTCTTGTCTGAACTGGTCTCCCAAGTCCCTGTATAGCCTGACCACTGACCCTGACAAGGTGCCTCCTGTCCCCTGCCACTCAAGGGCCCTGCATGTCCTGGTCCTGCAGGAGCCCGGGTACACAGAGGCTCCCAGGGCCTCACCCTGCAGCCACCTTACTCACAACTGGCACCAGACGCCCCTTCGCCACCACCCAGGCCTGGGCAGCGGTCCCTGGAACGGAGACTGACCTCCCACTGGACCCCAGGTTCCAGTTTCCACCCAAAGGGACACGGAGTCCAGTTGCCAGATTCCTGGAAAAGCTGCAGCAGGGAGTTTAATGAGTGACCTGCAGGGCTACCCCCACCCCAACCGTCATGTGCAGTGGCGCCCGGGTCAGTGACACGAGGGGATGGTGACATCAAGGGGTGGTGGCCAGACAGCCCTTAGCCAATGACAGCGGGCAGCTGGCAAGGCAGGCACGGGAGCCGCCCTCTCAGCGCTACAGCGTGTGTGGGAGGCCGTCACACTTAGTTACAACTCGGACCTGTTTGTTTGTTGTACACAAGGTCCAGCTAACTTGCTAAATTGCTGGGACCGGGCTCAAACTTGCGATCTTCCTGCCTCAGCCTCCCAAAGTGCTGGAATCACAGGCCTGTGCCGCCACACCCCATGACACTCTCTTTGCACCCTTGAGATCTCTGCTCATCATCCTGCCCCTGGCGTCTGTGGGATGACGGGGTGGAGGCCTTCTTCACCCCTCCTGGCTATGTGAGCTGAGACAGGGGCCCAACCTTTTGTGAGCCCTCCATTCCGAGGGAAATGTGGACACTATTTCTTGCCCCAGGAGGTCCTAGTGTTACAGGGGTGTACCACTAACTCCTAACCTGTCAAAGGACAGAGAAAGGAGGTGAAAAGCAGGAAAGTTTTATTAAGAGAAAGCTCCCAGGAGACAAGAGGCTTCCATGGGTGGGTGGTCGCTGAGGCGCTCTGTCCAGGGGCTCTGAGACCACGACTTCACATCCCATCACATTCTATCAGCAGCCGATAGAATTCCAAGTGGGCACTTAGCTAATGTGTATCCAGTGGAGAACATGGTGCTTAGCCAACAGGCAGCACCCAGAGCAAAGGCCTGGCTGCGAGGGGCAGAGGGAGGCTCCTCTGCGTGTTACATTGTTTCTGTGTGTCTCTGCCTGCTACTCTGCTCAGAGTTCCGGGCCCTCCTGGATACAGCACAGCGGCCAGCTGGGGTTTGTCTCTGGGGAGGCTCCCGCCGAGCCACTGTGTCTCCATCTTAGAGCCTCGTTTCAGTCCACTGGGCCTTTGATGAGGCCTGGTTTGCCTCATGTCTCCTCCAGCGCTCTCTTCGGCCTGGCCCCTTTCCAAGGCTCCTCAGTCTCTGCCTGACTTAGCAATCTGCTCTATTAAGAGGGCAAAATAAACTCGAGACACTGGACAGAGAGACTCAATACAGATTTTACACACCCAAGGGGCTGGGGGACACGGGTGCCTGGGGAGATGAGAGGCCAGGAGTAAGAGTGGAGCCAGCACCTCCCTCTGCAGGTCTTCAATCTGCGAGCATGTCTCTCCTCTGGGGCTGCAAAGTCCCTGCCTCCATAAAAATTAACAGCCCAGTGGACAGCAGGGCTCAAGATCTGACCTTGACCCCAGGAGGGCAGCCCTGGACAATGCAGTATGGAGGGGCCCGTGTCGCCCCACCTCCTCACCCGCTTCTCTAGCAGAGGGATTAAAGCATCAGGGCCCACAAATCATGGGCCACGGCTGTGTGCAAGCTAAGAATGGCTTTTCCATTCTAAGTGGTTGAAAAATGGTGAAAGAAAAATAAACCGGATATGGTGCCACACACCTGTGATCCCTGCACTGGGGAGGCTGAGGCAGGAGGATCGCCATGGGTTTGAGGCCAGCCTGGACTACATAGTGAGACCTTGTCTCAAAAGTAAATAAATAATAACAAAACCCCATAGCATGCAAAGATGTGAATGACCTCCACATGTAAAGCGTCCACAAATAAAGCTTTATTGGAACACACAGCACCTGTCTGTTTGTATATCTGAAGCTCCCTTTGCTCCTCTGAGGCAGAGGTCAGAAGTGACAGAGACTGGATGTCCCCAAAGCTGAAAATATTTTCTATCTGGCCTTTATAGAAAAAGGCTGCAGCCCTCTGGCTTAAAGGGAACCAGCTCTGAAAGCAGAAATGCCCGAGGTCAGCCTGAGTCAGACTCCCAGTTTGATCAGTGACTGGGTCCTGCCTCCTTCCTGAAGCGTCCTCCCTCTCTGTTGGAGAAGGAGCCAGAGACGTCCTCTGCCTCCCCCAGCACTGCGGGAGGGTGCCGGGTTATAGTCTGATCTTCACGCACTGGGAGAGGGACATGACTCAGTCAACTCTCCCGGCGGCCCAGATGAGAGAAGGGGACACAGGACTGTGCCCCATGGAGCTAGGAGCAGGGGCAAAGGCACCCTCTTCCCCAGAACCACGTGTAAAGGACATGGGCTCCCAGAGGCTGCGTCTGGGGGTGGTTGGCAATGGGGAGGTCACCAAGGCGGGGAGGTCACCAAGGCAGGGCCGTCACCGGCCCAGGAGGGACAGCAAGGACAGAGGAGTGGGAGGACACAGCGGCCCTGGGCTCCTGCTGGGCTCCACCTGAGGTCAGACCTTGCACTCACACGCTGGGGACACCCGATGCGATCAGAACACACAGTGAGTCTGGAGATTTACTGCAGACACGTTGCACTAATCCCACTCCAAATCCTCCCGCTTGCTTTGAGCACATCATGCATCGTTCTTGCCACCTTCTGAAGCCATTCTGGAGTCCTCTTTCCTGAGGGTCTTTAGGAGGTGTGATCAGAAATACAGTGAATGCTGCCGCCGAGCGCCACCCAAAGGAAAGGCAAGCTGGTGAAAACACGACGCTGGCTGGGCATAGTGACACAGACCTGTAATCCCAGCACTAGGGAGGCTGAGGCAGGAGGATTGGGCCACAAAGTGAGTTCAAGGCTGTAGTGAGACCTTGTCTCAAAAAGACAGAATAAAAAAAGAAAAAAGAAAAAGAAAAATAAAAAAGACACTGTGTCCTTATCCGCCTTATTCACCAGTCCTGGCACTTTGCAACTTCTGGCTCTTCCCAAAGTCAAAATGACAAAAAGGCAAAAGTTTTGAATTGATTCAGGACATTAAGGTAGCAAGGACAGCACAGCTCAAGACCCTCAGGAAAGGGGACTCCAGGGCTGCCAGAAGCCCGTGCCGTGACCGATGTGTGCGTGAGGTTAGGCCCTCATCGATGTCTACTAATCACATACAGACCGTTTTCCTGCCAGTACTTCCTAAACAACGGCCTAACAATTATCTACATAGGCTTAACGTGTACTGGGTATTTTAAGTATCTAAATGATGTAAAGCATACAGGAGGATGTGCGTAATTTTTGGTTGTTGAGACAGGGTCTCGCTATGCAGTCCACGCTGCCTTGAACTTGCTATGTAGTCCGGGCTGGCCTTGGACTCATGGCGATCCTCCTGCCTCAGCCTCCCGAGTGCTGGGATGAGAGGTGCCTGCCACACACAACATTCATATTTCAGAGAAAACTGAGCTTCAGAGGAAGTGGGTCTGCTGGGCTCGACTCTTGGGCGACTGACTGGAAGGGGTGGGGTCACCCCTCCTCACTGAGGAAAGTGAGTGCACACAGACCACGCGGGTTAGAAACCATTGCTTTATCTCCTAACACAAGGGAGCTCGGGAGGACCGTGCCAGGCGCGGAAGGGTGACCGCTGTGGTGTCCCCAGTTCCCCCTCCCTGGACCCAGGTATGTGTTCCTGCCCAGCTCCCCTCGAGGCCTGGCAGCCTCTGCGGTGGGTGACGCCGGGCCCTGCCCACGGGCTGTGCGCCCCAGGCGCCGCGTCAAGGCCGCTGGCTGGGCGCTGTTGACCGAAGCTCCGCTGACGCACGCGGGAGAAGGGTATGCCCCAGCCGCCGCCGCGGGGCCGGCCTCAGTACGGGTAGGGGGACACGGCGATGAGCAGCACGTAGACGCTCTGGTGGCGCGGCGCGGCGGCGCGCACGGTGAGCCGGTAGAGGCCGGCGCGGGTGAGCGCGCGGCGGGTGTAGACGGCGCCCA
>NW_004955513.1:376463-433658 GCF_000276665.1 Chinchilla lanigera | reverse complement strand
GTGCGGTCGGCGGGGACGCCGGGCTCGGAAAAGGCGGCCAGGCGCGCCACGTCGTGGTGGGCGCGCACGCCCAGGGGCAGCGGCAGCAGCCGGTACTGCAGCGTGGCGGGGCCCTCGGCGTCGCAGTCCTGCGAGCAGCGGCGGAAGCAGGTCCTGTGGGCCACGGACGGACGGACAGACAGACAGAGCGACGCGGTCGCCACCCGGGTCCACGCGGTCCCGCCTGCGCCCCCGCCCCGCGTGCCCTCCCTGCGAGCGCCAGGCCGGAGGGAGCCAGCGAGGTGCCCGTCCCTCTCGGCCCGAGTCTTCGCCAGGCAGCCGGGCGGCGACAGAGCCAGCGCCCCCGGGCCCGCGGTGGCTGAGTCACCGCTGTTTTTGCAGAGCGCCGGGCAGAGGCTCAGAGACGCGTGCTCGGCCCTGCAGGGGCACCCACGGCTCCACCAGCTGCGGCTGCCGGCTTGTAAGGTCAGGGCGACGCCTTGTCCCGGAAATCCCCCCTCCAGCAGCTCCTGGCTCCCGGGAGTTTCTGTGACTTTTTTTTAATGGCGCTGGGATCAAACCCAGAGGGATGGCACCACTGAGCTACATCTCCAGTCCTTTTTATTTTTTGAGACAAGGTCTTGCTAAATTGCCCCGGCGGGGCTCGAACTCCCGACCCTCCTGCCTCAGCCTCCCTCGGTCCTGGGATCACAGGCTTGGGCCCCAGCCCGGCTCTGTGCCGCTCTCTGTGTGAGAACCTGCAGCGCCTGCGAGGGCGTGGAGGAAACCTTGTGCGCTCCTGTGTGAGTGCTGAGGTTTGGGGTGCATCTCTGGTTTCTGTGGCTGGGGCCTGGGGGGTGTGTCCCCCGCTTTCTGCCAACTCTGGCCTGCCTGTGTCCATGTCCCACGCGCGCCCGCCCTGTCACCATGTGGGAACACAGCGGCGGGCTGGTGCACACTGCCACACGGAGCAGGGCGGGAGCTGCCCGGCTCCTGCGGATGAGGGGTGCCCGCCCCAGCCGGCCTGCCTACCCGGGGCTGGTGCCCTGCCGGTACGTGTCGGGGCAGGGCGTGTCCACGCACTGGAAGCCGCCGCGGGTGTTGAAGCACATTTGGCCCGGCTCACACTGGATGCCATCCTCCTCGCACTCATTGATGTCTGGGTGGCGATGTCAGGCGGGCGAAGGTGGGAACCAGAGAAGGCGTGGGTGAGGGGCGTGGGAGAGCAAGGCCTTCCCAGGTGGGCAGCGCCCGTCCTCAGCAGCCTGGCCTCAGCCCAGCCTGAGGCCCTCGGCACCCTCCCCACCGTCCCGGGGTTGGGACTTGGCAGGGCGCGATAGTGGCCCCGTGAGGACGCTGGGAACCTGGTGCCCAGCTGGACAGCCGGGAGAGAGTGGGGTTGCACCAGGGACTGGCTTCCCCTCCCGCCCAGCGTGCCCAAGGCCCATGGCAGAGCATAAGGGTTGGCTCTGAGTCCCATTTTGCTTGGCAGGAAGCAGCAGGGAAGGTGAGGGCCAGAGGGTGGCACGACAGCCACCTGCAGCGGCTGTGCCCACCCTCCTGGGTCTCCCCCAGCCGTGCAAGGGGTGCTGGGTTCCCCTGCTTCACCAGCAAGGAAGCTGAGGCTCAGGGACGCCAGAGGGTTGTTTGGGGACACCCAGGCCGGATCAGCCCTCCTGCCTGGCGGGGGCGCCCAGGACCTCTCTGGAGACGGCCAAGACCCCGCCGCGTGTGGGCGCTGCCCACTCACCCTGGCAGTTCTTCCCGCTGGGCAGGAGGCGGTAGCCAGCAGGACAGAGGCACTGGTAGCTGCCCTCGGTGTTCCGGCAGGTGTGTTGGCACAGGCTGCGCACCTGGCACTCATCAAGGTCTGGTGGGCCATGGGGTAGGGACAGGGTAGAGAGACCAAGTCACGCACTTGCTGTGGGCCTCCTGCCCACCTGCCAGCTCCTGCCTACCACAGCCCACTCCTGGCCTGGCACCCAGCCCCAGCTGCAGGGCTTGGAGAGCCCCTGGGCTTGGCGGCAGTGGACACACCACCCTGCCTCGGCCTCTGTCACCAAGGACCAGGGCAGAGACCACCATATGCCAGGCAGAGCCACCTCTACTTTACCCCTCTCAGCCCCAGCAGCCATCCACCTGCCCATGAGCTCTTGGGGGTGCCCATGCCCAGCCCAGGGGCCCAAGATAACACAGGAGTGCATTACTCTGTGACGGGGCCCGGCCTTACCCACGCAGGCGCCGTTCTGCCGGATGAAGCCAGGTGGGCACCAGGCCCGGCCCACACTGCTCAGGGCTCTGGGTCCCGACTGCCGGGAGACCCAGGCATGGTAAGAGCCACTGGGGATGGGGGCCCGGGGCCGTGGCCAGGGCACCAAGGGGCCCTGGTGGCTGACAACGGTCACATTCTGTCTCCTCCGCTCAAGTGGGATACAGGCCTTGCCGTCGCGGAGGAGGGCATGGCCCGGTGGACACAGACAGCGGTAGCTACCCTGGAGGTTGTGGCACTGGTAGGCACAGGGCTTAGGCAGCTGCTGGCACTCATTGACGTCTGCAGAGAGAAGCCAGGTGGCACCCAGCGCAGCTCAAGGCATGCTGCTGCCTGCGGCCTCTATTGCTTAGGCCGCCTTTGAACCTGGTGCCTCACATGCTGTGTAGGCTGCCCCTGCAGCAGCCCTCTGTGGTACCCCTAGGCTCCTCCGGGCCTCCAAGCCTATGCCAGGAGGCCCCCTCCCCAGCTCCCCACCCAACTGCCCCAGGTGGTCACTTGGGTCCCTTCTACTCCTTGTGCCCCTCTAGGGCGCACCCCATTGACACCACCTTTCTGCCCCTCTTGGCCTTGAGGGAAGGTGGCCTGCAGGGTAAAGCATAGGTCCAGGGCCTGCTGGGTTTCAGAAGTCACCAGCACCTTGGCCACAAACACCACTGCCCCACGGCCAGGGGCCACCACCAGGGCCCTGCGAGGGTCAGGCGTCCCGTACCTAGGCAGGGCAGGCCAGGGCCCTGGGTCCGGTACCCCCTGGGGCAGCTGCAGCGGTGGCCGCCTGCGGTGTTCTCACAGAGCTGCTCGTGGTGACACTCATCCAGCTGCTCCAGGCATTCATCCACATCTGGGGAGTCGGGGCGGGGCTTAGCCCAGAGCCTCTGCCAGAGGGAGACCCCACTTCCGGGCCTCACCGCGCCCCCTCCCCAAGCATTCGGGGCTCTGGGGCCATAGGAAAAGAAGGGGCTTAAAGATGGGTTTTTTGTTTTTTTTGGTTTTTTTGGTACGGGGAATCAAAGTCAGGACCTTGCGCTTGCCAGGCAGGCACTTGTGCCCCTGAGCTACATCCCCAGCCCCGAAAGGTGGCCTTGGAGAGAGTGCCAGGTTCTGGCAAGTGGTCTTCCCTCTCTGGGCCTCAGCTTCCCTGTCTGTAAAGAGGGCTGGGCCGGGCTTTCTTCTTGGGGTTGAGCGAGGACGGAATCAGACAATGCATTTGCAGAGCTCAGGGCCGGGGTGTGCAGGAAAGGGCTAAACAAGAAAGGAAGAAGCGGCCGTGCAGCTCGGACAGAAGAGCCCTAAGCTCGGCGTGGCCCGAGGCCTGAGAGGAGGGCTGGCTGCAGGTCTGAGCCCCAGGTCTCTGCGCTGCCCTGCCACGGCGCCCCGTCTCTGAGGGGTCACAGAATGGACCCCAAAGGCATCACTGAGGGGTGCCCCTGATCCCAGGTGGCTGCCAGGGTGAGAAGGGTTCTGAGGCCGTCACTAGGCTGGCCCATGTCACTCGGGCTAGCCTGTGCCCCTTCGTCAAACGCAGGACAGAGGGCACTGGAGCTGCCAGGACTGGACCCAGCGAGCTGAGGTCAGACCTCGGGGCCAGCTCGGGTCTCCTGGCCCCCTGTGTGCCTTCGTCCTGCCAAGGGTTCCTTCTGATCCCCCAAGAGCCCAGCATCCCGGTGACACACACAGCCCTATCCACTGAACTGGCAGGCCCTAGTTTCCTGGGAGCGTGTCCTGGCCACCCCGCGCCTGTCACCTTCGCAGCCGGCCCCGTCAGCCGCCACCCGGAAGCCGGGCCCGCAGTCAGGGAGGCAGCGGTAGGAGCCGAGCAGGTTCACACAGCGCTGTCCCTCTTGGCAGAGGTGGGTGTCCCACGCACATTCGTCCACGTCTGGGGACAGACACGGCAGGGGCTGCCTGAACACAGGTCCCCGGGGCTCCCTGCACCCCTCCCAGCCCGGCCTGCACGGGCGAGCTTGGTCCCAGGCCGGGAGCCCCCGCATGAATGTCCTGCCTGACAGCTCCGTGTCACTACACTCCACCTCGCACCTCTGCAGTTCCTCTCATCCCAGGCCAGGGTGAAGCCGGCCGGACAGGAGCAGGAGAAGCGGCCGGGCACGTTGTCACAGGAGTGGGAGCAGGGGCTGGGGCCGCCCGTGCACTCGTCCCTGTCTGCAGGGGGACAGAGCTGTGGTTCTTGCTCACGGACCTTCCTGCCAGCTGGTGGGGACAGAGCATGCATCCCTGCCCGGGGAGGGGGGCTGCTCACCCACACAAAACTCTCCTCGGGCGTCCGGCTCAAAGCCCTCAGGGCACCCCACCTCATGCTCCTCTGCAAGGCAAAGGGACAGGCTCTAAGGACACGGTGGCCCCGGTCATAGCATCCTCCCGGCCCGGAGCCCAGCCCCGGCCTGAGCCAGAAAGGCAGGGAACCGAGCCCCGCCCACGCCTGTGGGAGGTGGTGGCCACAGGACGTGCCCGGTGTGTCTCTGTGCCAGGGGCTCCCGGCAGGGCAGGGCAGCAGGCTGGGCAGACTCAGGAAAAACCCCTGAAGTAGAAAGCAGGGGGTCACGTGTCCAAACTGCCGTCATGAGGACCCAGCGGGTGGGCACAGAGGGTGGGCACGGGGTCAGGCAGGTCAGGGATGGGCAGCAAGGATGAAGGTGGCAGCGAGACTATGGCAAGGGACAGGGTTCTGGAGCCTGGGAGGAGATGCCACCTCTTAAGTAAGCCTAAGGACAGCCGCCTGGATGCAGGGGACCCAGAGCCCGGATGAGGCTTCAGAGGTGGCGCGCTGTGGGACACCCCACCCACCCACTGTGCAGGTGGAAACACCTAGCCCGGGGACCGGGACACAGCCCCCCGAGGTCCCCAGCCAAAAAGCGATAGGAACAGGGTCTGCCTGGCCACCGCGCTGCGCTGGCCCACTGTGCCTCATCCAGCATGAGGCCTCGGGGCCTCTGAGGAGGAGCAACCCTCGCTGAGACCGCAGGGTTGCGGGGTCACAGGGGTTCAAGGAGGCTCCTGGGCCCAGGGCCGGGCCCTCTGTGCAGCACCCTCGGGAGAACATGGGCGTGGCGTGGCCTCACAGCCGGGCCTGGGGCTGCGCGTCCCTGTCGGAGCCCCTGACCCTGGCCGGCTTTAGCGGGAGCAGTAGGGTAGAGATGAAGGACGGGGCCTCACCAGCTTGCAGGGCCGAGGTGAGCTGGTAGCGCAGGGCCTGGGCCTCAGGGTCGAAGGCCGAGCTGATAGCCGAGGCCCGGAGGTGCTGCACCAGCTGGGGCTGGGGGCCCCGCGCTGCTGCGTACCGGATGCTGTGGTTGCAGCGGAGGAGTCCAGGGATGTTGTTGTGGAGGAAGCGCTGCGTGGAGCCCACGAAGAGCTGGCCGGGCCCTGTCTGCACATAGCGCTCCTCGAAGTCCTGCAGGGGGAGAGCGAAGAGGGGGAGGGCAGAGGAGAGGGAGCAGGAGGGAGGGGGAGGAGGAGAGGGTGGCCAGGGGTTTCCACTTGTAAGGCCCCAACCCAAGGGCTGGGGTGCTGAGGGACCCCCGGGCCAGCAGCTCTCTTCCTCCAAGCACTGGGCAACCCAGGGCGGGGCCGGCAGCTGCCCCTGTGCAGGGGCTGGGAAGGAAGGGCCTGGTGCTTAGGGGTGCTGGGCGCAGCACACCCTCCTCGCCCTTACCGGGTCTGCACCCCCACCTGCACTTGGAGGTCTTCGTCCGCCAGGGCCTCGGGGACAGCGCCATTGACCACCACGTCCAGGAGCAGGAGCCCGTCCGGGTCCAGGCCCCGAGCCACCTGGGTCATCCTGAGCAGCTCCCCTGCAATCCAGCCCCGGCCGGCCAGGGTCACTTCGGGGAGGGGTCCCGGGTCCGGAGCTCAGCCTCCTCCTGCCTCCCTCAGGGCAGACCCTGCTCACCTGTAGCAAACTCCACGTGTGACTCCTGCTGGAAGCTGCCACCCGTCAAGGAAAGGCCATTTGGTGCCTCCTTGCTCTCTCCAGCCAGGGCCCAGTAGATGGGGGCGATGGTGACCACCAGTACCCGCATCAGAGGCCCTGGACAGGGTAGGGTGCAGAGGCCAGGTTAGGGCTGGATGTTCGGGGTGGGCACTCTCCCGCTCAAGGGCCCTCTGTGGCTCCCCACTGCCCCCAGGACGGCTCCGCCCTTTCCCTCCTGCTCCTGCACAGCCTTGGGACGATTTGCACTGGTTATTTACCAGAACCTGGGAAACAGTAAAGGCAAGTATCTCTTCATGGAATAGTTGTGAAAATGAGTAAATTCGTGTGAAGAAATATCTGTAACTTGGAGATAATCAGCTCCGCCCTTCAGGTTGAGGGTCACTAAGCTGCCAGGGAGCCTGGCACTCTGCAGGTAAATCGTTACCCATTTGCTGGGCTGAGCTGAAAATCAGCTGCATTTCCTAGTCTGGAGACAACCTCAGGAAGAGCCCAGGAGAGAGATTGTCCCAAACACTGACTTAGAAAACAGAGCTGACAGTTTGCCCCCGAGAAGCGCTCTTGGGCCTTCCTGTGATGCTTGGGCACAGACGGGTGGGGCACTGCCCATGCCCAGCCTCGCGGGGCCAGGGCTGGCGGCAGCTCGGGGATGCTGGCAGGACGGAGCTGGGCCCCTGGCTGAGCCCAGGTGCGCCCTGTGGCTGCTGCAGCTGCAGGAGCAGCCGCGGGCATCTCTGGTGACGCCGGCCAAAGCCGCTGGACCCTGCTGTGCACACGAGCTTGGGGTTGGAGCGGCTGTGGGGGAACCGCTCCAGGGAGAGGAGGTGGCGAGGCCCACCGGGCCGGGCTGCGGGCCTCCACAGAGCTGCGTGCTCAGAGCACGCTGTGGACGCGCCCGTGCCCGCGTGCCCGCGCTTGGCTCTCTGGGCTCTCCAGCCAACTGGAGTCTTCCCGTTTCCCCTCCCTTGCCTGCACCCCATGTCCCTTAACCATTTCTGGCGACCCTTCACAGAGCACCCAGGGGCGTCAAACACCACTTTCTGGGGCCCTGCAGCCTCTTAAACCTAACCAGTGTGTGTCTGTGGAGTACTGAGGATTCAGCCTGGGGCTCACACATGCAGGTGTTCCTCCGCCGTGCTACATGTCCAGCTCTTTCCATGTTTTTATTTAAAGACAAGGTCTCCCTCATTGGTCCAGGTTGGCCTTCAACTAGCAGTCCTCCTGCCTCAGCCTCCCAAGTAGTGGGATTACTTAGGGGGCCAGATCTCTAGGCACCAGGCCCTGGGCAAGCCTCTGAGAACAGCCTTACTGCTTTCTGCTCCAGCACCTGCTGGAGGGTCCCCGATGGGCAGGGACTGGGGGCCTCGATGAAGCGCCACGCCAGCCCCCACTCACCCACGTCCGCCGGGATGCGGCTCACGCTGCTCCGGATGGTGGTGACTCCGGAAAGCGCCTCCTGTTGCACACTGGTGTTGAGCGTGGCCACGCCGAACTCCCGGCCGTTGATCACCCCAATCATGCTGCCCCGGCTGCCCTGGGGGTGCTCTGTGAGGAAGCACAAGGACAACGGTGACACTCACCACCCACGCCCTCGGGACGAGCAAGAAGAGAACAGTGAAGCTCAGAGAAGGGCAGTAACTTCCCCAAGGACACACAGCTGACTCTCAGACTTAATGCCCAGGGCATCCTGACTCTGGGAGAGAAGCGAGCATGTGCTCAGGTGCCCCAGTGAGTGGGCTGGTCTGAGAAATGAGGAGATGGCCCTGGGACACGCAGGACATCCGCTGGTCTGTACATGCCAGGAGTGGGAGACGGCAGGGGCCGGCACCCTGGAGGGGTGGGCACCATGCAGAGCTGCATGCCATCAGCTGAGGCCCCCATTCCATCAGGGGCCCTGGCCCAGCGCCCTGCAGCTGGACTGGCTGGGGTGGGGTGGCTTCCTAGCAGTGCCAGGCAGTCTGCCAGGGCCGCTCTGCAGCTGGGAGGGGGGCTTCCTCTGTCTAATGGGCAGCCGCCTCCGCTGGGCAGCTGGCATTCCCGAGCGCAAGGGGCAGAAGTTAGCCTGCCCTCCTTCCGCCAGCTCTCAGGGGACATTAGCAGCAATCTGCCCATGATCTGTCAAAAAATAACAGAGAACACCAGGATCCTAAATGGGTAAATGAGGGGCCTGGTGAGCGCTGATTCTAGGAAGCGAGGCCACTTCCTGCAGCCTGGGGCCGGGGCTGATGAGATTTGCGCTGGGCTGGGATGTGTCCCACGCGGACCTGCTGCTCTGGGGTGGCGGGGGGAGCCTAGGCCTGCTAATGAGGGGCTGGGAAGGAGCCAGGATGGTGAGGCAGAAGTGTGACCCAGCAGGCTTGCAAAGGACAGGACCTCAGAGTCCAGGAAAGGGAAGCCACTTCTCATTTCTTGGGCCAGGGGTGTCTCTGCAGCTCCTTTTCCCCAACAAGATCAGAACTGGGACCTATCAGCCTGGCTGGGAAGGAGGGGTGAGGCAGGCAGGGAAGGGAGAAATAAGCTTGTGGCCAGGAAGCCTCAAAACCTCCCTTTAGCTGGACATGGCGGTGCAGCCCTGTAATCCCAGCACTCTGGGAAGCTGAGGCAGAAGGATTGCAAGTTTATGCCTAACCTGGACAATTTAACAACTTAATAAGACCCTGTCTCAAGGTAAAAAATAAAAAAGGGGCTGGGGATGGAGCTCAGTGTGAAAACCTTGGGTTCAGTCCTCACTATATAAAATGACAAGGACAAAAGTGAAAACAACACAACAAAACCAAAACAAAAACTCATTTGACCTAAGAAAGGCCCTTGCGGAGTTTACCCTGGAGAAACGTTCAGGCCGGCACACCGAGATGGCCCGCAGTTTGGTCCTGAGAGTAGAAACGGGGAAAGGAAACTTGCTGTCTCACACAGCCAACAGAGATGCAGAGAAGTCACGTCCATGCCGTAAGAGAAAGCCAGCCGAGGAGAGGGGACCCTGGCTGGCTACTGGGGGACATCACCCAAGACAGAGCGGCCTTACCCACAGCAGGCTATAAAGACGACCTCCTTTTTTGCAAAAAAAAAAAAAAAAAAGAAAATCTTTCCACTCAGAGAAAAAGTAGGCAAACGCATCCCCAAATCATGGCCCAACCTATTTCTGGTAACTGAATTATGGGAGATAATTACTTCTTCCTTCTCAGATTTCTGTATGTTCTGGCCTTTCTGCAAGGAGCAAACATGAAGGGGAAAGAACTATTTCCATGAAAAATAAGGAGGCTGTCAAGGGTTGGGTTGTGACATGCTGCCCAAATTCTCATGTTGGAGCCCTAACCTCGGGCCTCTGACTGCAGCCTTAGGATCTTTGCAGAGTGGCAGTGAGGTTGTTAAGGTGGGCCCTAATCCAGTATGCCTGCATCCTTCTAGGAAGGGGAGCCTGGTGTGGTGGTGCACGCCAGTAATTCCAGCACTCAGGAGGCTGAGGCAGGAGGAGGATTGCCATGAGTTTGGGGCCAGCCTGGGCTACACAGTGAGACCTTGTCTCAAAAAGCCAAAAGGAATAATAATAATAATAATAAGTAGAAAAGGGAAATTCAGAGATAGACACACAGGCGCAATGCCCCTTGACA
Source organism: Chinchilla lanigera (assembly GCF_000276665.1). Classification (NCBI taxonomy): domain Eukaryota; kingdom Metazoa; phylum Chordata; class Mammalia; order Rodentia; family Chinchillidae; genus Chinchilla; species Chinchilla lanigera. Next base: position 423,856 of record NW_004955513.1, on the reverse strand, counting down.
ATGAAGGACAGCAGCACCTCACCAGAAGCTGGGGACGGGCCCTCACAGACCAACCCTGCCCATGACGGCCTTGCCCGTCATGCCTCCAGGGCCATGAGACAGGCAGCAGGTGCTGCTTAAGCCCCAGCGTGCAGCACTGTGCCTGCCAGCCTGGCCTGGGAAGCCAACCCAGAGGCCACGTGCAGGTCAACAGGAGTGGGGAGGACCAAGCCAGGAAACAGAGCGCAGTCCCCGGCTGTGAAGCCACTCCCGAGAGCATTCCCGGCTGGTGTCACAATGTTGAACTTCCAGTGCTTGGGTTTCAAGTGACACAGGACCAAATCCCAATTCCAGTTAGTGGGGAAAAGGGTTCTATGCCTGGAGAAGGGTTGTACGGAGAGAGTCTGACATGGTATGTGGTGATAGATTGGTGATGCCTGTCATGGATGGGGCTAGAGAAGGATTCTATGAAGAGAAAGCCTGACATGGTGTACGGTGGTAGATTGGTCATGTCTGCCATGGACAGGGTTGGAGCAGGCTTCTATGGAGAGAAACTCTGACATCGTATGCATTGGTAGATTGGTGATTCTGCTAGGCACAGCACTGGAGAAGGGTTCTATGGGACACTGTGTGTGGTGATGTCTGCTAGGGATGGGGCCAGAGAAGTGTTCTATGGAGAATGATTCTGAGGTTGCGTATGGCCATAATTGGTTACATTTTCCAGGGACAAGGGAGGGATCCAAAGCCATACCTATGGACTGTTTGCTACAGGGCACAGGCCACCCAGAAATAGTATTCTGTAACCTTCCTTTGTGCAGGTCCATATTATTTTCCTGTGGTTTCTCAGGATTGCCCATTTCTTTAACTTTAAATTCTGGTCTGGCCCAAGGGAGAGGAGAGTTGAAGAGTCCTGAGACAGCAGGCTTAGTGACATCTCTGAGCTGTGACCCATCCGACCGCTTCCCTGGCCAGACCATGTGCCAGCCGCGCAGTGGGTCAGATACCCGCAAAGTGAGACACAAGCCCCCAGGGTACAGGAGCCCCTGCCAGTGTCCACAGAGACCCGGGCAGCGATGTCTCGTACCTCTCACAACCAGGAGCGCCCTGGCGGTGGCAGAGCCCAGGAGGTTGTGAGCAACGCACTCGTACGCCCCGGCGTCCCCAGCCTCCACACGCTCCAGCGCCAGGCTCCCGTCTTGCAGGGTCCAGAGTCGCCGGCCAGCCCGCAAGGGTCGCCCCGCACGCAGCCACTCGATGGTGGGTCCTGGCTCTCCAGTGGCCTGGCACCGCAGGACCACGTCTTCACCGGGCCTCGCTGTGATGTCCTGGGGCTCCGCCTGGAACACCGGCGGACCTGTGGGAGACCCGGGCAGCTTTTAGGAATATGGAGTTATTTTTGTCTGTTGCAGTGACACACATTCATTTAGACACGTCTGACGACGCAGAAAGACCAGGATGAGAAAATAAGGGGCGGACAGGGTCTGGGGGCTCAGTTACAGCCTGCGCACTCCCTCCCTCACCCCAGTGTCGGCTACCATCCACGTCATTAAGCGTTCGTTTTTAGGGGCTGCTGGCATCCCATTGCTCGATCCTGTTGTGACTTGCTCAATAAACCTCCATTCTAGCTGGGGATTTAGCTCAGCTGCGCAAATGCCTGCCTGGCAAGTGCAAGGTCCTGAGTTCGATTCCTGGTACCACAAAAAAAAAAACCCTCCATTCTAGGGCACTTAAGTTGTTTCCAGTGACACAGGTGACATCGCTGGGGCCCTGTGACACGGATGCAGCTGGGATCCTGGCTGTGAGTGACTCTCCCAGGGCTCTCCCCGGCCCTCTGCTTTCTCATCTGCAGATGGGGACAGTGCTTCCAATGAGGATCCCAGGGATGCAGATGGAAACACCCAGCGCTGGAGAGGCTGCAGGGCTAGTGGGGCTCACACGCCGCAGGAGGACACAGAGAGGGGCAGCCACTGTGGAGGGCTCTGCCGGCCTCAGCCTCCCTCAGGGGCTGTCATGAACGCCGCAAGTGGTAGTCAGGGTCGCGGGATGTGCGTTCTAGCAGCTTGGAGGCCAGAAGTGTCACTGGGCTGGAGCCACCGCGCCATGCCTCCTCCAGGAGCTCGGGTGGGGAGGGGAACCCACTCATCCCTTTGTTCCGGGTCACACGACCCCTTCCTCTGACTGTGTCCGCCGGAGCCTGTGGCCCTGTGTAGCTCATTTCCCTTGGTTTCTCCTTTCTTGTTTGTTCTTTTTCTTTTTCTTTCTTTCCTTCTTTCTTTCTCTCTCTTTTTTTTTTTTTTTTTTTTTGTCTTTTTGAGACAAGGTCTTGCTATGCAGTTCAGGCTGCTTTTGAGCTCACTTTGTAGCCCAGGCCAGTCTCAAACTCATGAAGAATCCCCTGTGTCAGGCTCCCGAGTGCTGGGACGACAGGCACGCGCCACCACGCCCAGCTGTTTTCTTTCTTCCTTCCTTCCTTTTCTGTTTTGGTGTTTTGAGACAGAGTTTCACTATGTGGTTCAGGTTGGTCTTAGACTCACTGTGTAGCATTGGCTGGCCTCAAACTCACAGCAGTCCTCCTGCCTCAGCCTCCCGAGTGCTGGGATGACAGGCATGCACCACCATGTCCAGCTGCCTCTCTTCTCTAAGAACCCTAGGGTAACCTGAGACAATCTCCCAATCTCAGGGTCCTCAACCCAATCATAGCTGTGCATTCTTTGTCCAGGTGGGACCCCAGGTCCTGGGTTTCAGGTGTGAACCCATCCTTGGGAGCCAAGTCCTTGTCCAGGGCAACTGGTTTCTCCTAGAGCTGGGCACGTGCGTTGTAAGACCCCCCAGTTCTGCTCCGGGGTGACATCCTAATGACTTGCAGACCACACAGACTTGGGCTCACTGGAAGAGTCTGAGCAAGTCTGCTCAGGATCGCCCCGGCCTGGAAACCACCTGCAGTGGAATCTGTGAGGCAAATGACGGCGTCTTCACAAAATAGAAAACCAGCCAGCAACGGGCATGAACCGATTCCACAGGAACGGCACATGTGTGCCATCCACAGTGGGTGCAAAGGCAGTCTGATACCAGAGACCATAGTAAGATTCCACTACAAAAATGTTTTTGCCGGGTGTGGTGTCACATACCTATAATCCTAGCGCTCAGGATGCTGAGGCAGGAGGATCACCTGTAACTGAAGCCCAGCCTGGACTACATAGGGAGACCCCTGTCTCAAAAAACCAAAACAATATATGTACACTTTCAAATTTCAGGGATCTAGAATCAATGAAAGGTGTGCAACCTATGGAGACTCCCTTGTCCACAAAAAGCTTCTAGGACCTTGGATCAGATCAGTGGGACTCTGTGGCCCTCCTGCCCAGGACCGGCCCCACCACTGCAGCTGTCACCCTGACTGTCATCCTGTGACTAGGGCAGGCTGGCTGGAACAGGGGGAGGAGGGAAACAGACCCAGAGGGAAAACCGCCGAGACGGATGGGAGACGGCCGCCCTGCCAGCGTGGGGCTGAGGCTGCGGAGAAGCCGGACGCAAGGGGCGCGTCGCCAGCTGGACACTGCCCGCCGTGCCCTTGGTGTGGCAGGTGTGACCCCCGCAGGGAGACCTGGAGGGCCGTGGGGGGAGGTAGGACCTGGCCGATCCGAGCAGCTCTGCAGCCGCCGCCCGGCTGAAAATCTCCTTCCTCACGTCTCCAGCGCGTTTGTCATTGCTCCTTGAAGTGGTTTCCTGATGGCAACTTTTAAATCCTGGTCTGGTGAGTCACACTCCATGCCCTCTCCCACGACCTCCCTGCACCTTCTTCTCTCATTCAAGTCGAGATGTCTCTGTTCCTGACCTGGCCGGTGAATTTCCATTAGAGTATGTGAGGCAGACTGTCTCTGTCCCTGTCTCTATCTCTGTCAGTCCTGCGGCTTAAGGCAAGCTCTCCACCACCGAGTCACTTCCCTTTTCATTTTTTAATTTTGAGACAGGTAGTCCTAAATTGCATCCTAAATTGCGTCCTAAATTGCGTCCTAAATTGCGTCCTAAATTGCTCAGGCCAGGCTCAAGTTGCAATCCTCCTCCTGCCTCAGGCTCCCCGTGGCCAAAGTCACAGGAGTGCGCATCACACCTGCTTTGAGACTGGTTCTTCCACAGCTCTTCCAGTTTAGCAGCCTCCTCTCTGTTGCTGGGAAAGGAGGTGCCGGCCACTGCTACCAAGGGATGAGGACGCCCAGGTCTCCTGCTGGACCTCTGACCCCAGGATGGGGAGCGTGGCCGCCCCATGGGGTCCCTCTGTGTTTGTTAATGGGGTGGGGCTGTGGTTTTTATGGGGCCTGGCTGGAGCACAGCATTCTAGTCTGGAAGTTTTCTTTCTTGCTGGGTCGTGCTTTCCTAGTCTTGTGGCAGGAGAGAACAGGAGCTTGGTGGCAGTTTAGTTTGATTATTTGTGGGGGCTGCTGGCGCTCCCAGGTTGCTGGCGTCCAAGCCCACCCAGGAGGTGGGAGGGAGTTGTCATTACTTTGTGCCTGGGTCGCAAGGCCCTCAGGCCATCTTCCTCCTCCCTGAGTTCCCTGTGGAGGGGAGGCTGAGGCTTTCGCTGTGCCCAGCACCGCACAGACCCGGGGAAGTGTGTGCATTACAGCTGGTCCAGAACCAGAGCCCTTCTCGCTCGGCAAAGATCCCTGCACACTGTGACAGGGCATTCCCTCCCGCACCGAGGGCGGCTGCGAGCCCAGGCCTCCGCCTGACTGCCACAGACTGCGTGCTACGCGGCACGCTGAGGACTAAAGGTGTCTGCTCACGCCGTGCCCAGCTCTGCGGCAGGAACTCAGCCTGCAGAAGGGCCGTGCAAGAAGTCAGGACATAGAGCGGGCCAAGACCAAGGCCGTCCTGTCCCTACTCATCAGCGACCGCCAGGAAGTCCTTTGCGTAGAAAGCGCCAAGGAACCCACCAGGAAATGACCAGGACCAGGAACTAAGTTAGTAAGGCGGCGGGATACAAGACCAAGATATAAAAACCAATTGTGTTTCTGCATATGAACAATGAAAAATCAATCTAAGAAAACTATTGGATCAAAAATAGCATCCATTCCAGGTTCCGTGGCACACACCTATAATCCCAATATTCAGGAGGCTGAGACAGAAGGATCTCTGAGTTTGAGGCCTCAGCTGCATAGTGAGTTCAAGGCCAACCTGAACTACACAGAGGGACCCTGTATCTAAAAAAAAAAAAAAAAGCAACCAAAATAATAGAATGTTTAGTAATTAATTTAACAAAGAAGTTTAAAACTTTATAGCAAAAACTACAAAATGTCACAGAGAGAAACAAAAGCTCTGCATAAATGATACTGGAACAAATGGATATCCATAAAGGAAAAGAAGAAAGAAAGAAAAAAAGCAACAGGGCATGGTGACACGCACCTGTAACCCCAGCGCTCTGGGAGGCTGAGGCAGGAGGATGGTTACTTTGAGCCCCGCCTGGCAACTTAGGGACATTGTGAGCTCCTGTTGCAAAATAAAAATTTAACAACATCTGGGGATATAGCTTAGTGTGAAAGCCCTGGATTCAACCCCTGCTACCAAAAGCAATAAAAAAGGAATTTAGACACATGACTCACAGGAAAATGAACTCAAAACAGACCACAGACCTAAATGATATAAAAACTGCAACTAGGTCAAGATGCAGCTCAGTGGCACAGTGCCTGCCCGGCAAGTTCAATTCCCAGAACCAAAATAAATAAACAAAAAAAGCAACAAAAACCCCCTACAACTGTGGACATCTTAGAAGAAAATGTGACCTTAGGTTAGGCAAAGATGTGTTTTAGATATAACACAAGATACGATCCAAACAGTGCAAAAATGATAAACCTCAATTTCATTAAATGTTACAACTTCTGCTTTTTCCATGTCACCATTAAGAAAAGGCAAAGGCAAGCTGCAAAGTAGGAAAACATCTATGACTTGTGTATCTGGAGAAGGACTTGTCCCCGCTTGTCCTCACTCTGTAAAGGAGCCTTGCAACTTATTAATAACATAATTCAGCGAAAAGTAGGGGCCCGCTGGGAACAGGTGCAGCCAGAGAAGCTGCCCAGGCGGCCCGGGGGCAGACACAAGATGCAAGTACAGTCGAGCATGCAGAAAAACCAAGACCTCACACGCTGCTGGAAGGAAAGCAAAAACTACAGCCCATTGGCTAGTTTCTAAAAGAAGTTAGGACACGCCTACCCAGCACTCAGACTCCTGGGAATTTACCCAAGAGGAAGGAAAGAGTACATCCGTGCAGACGCTTGGACACAAATGTTACACCAGCATTGTTTATGGTTGTCAGAAACTGGCCAGGTACGGTGGTGCACGCCTGTGATCCCAGAACTCAGGAGGCTGAGGCACGAGGATTGCCACAAGTTCAAGGCCAGCCTGGGCTACATAGTGAGTTCAAGGCCAGCCAGACTACATAGCAAGACCCTGACTCAAAAAAAAAAAAAAAAAAAAAAGGCCAAAAATTGGAAAGTTGCCAATGCCTGGTGATTGGTGAATGATAAACAAAATGTGGTCCATGCATACGGTGGAATACTATTTGGCTGTGAAGAGGAATGGCCTCCTGGCAGATGGCTGACTCAAGAACACACAAAGGGAAGAAGCCAAGCTGGAAGACTCCACTGCGTGAACCTTCTGGATCCTGTACGAAAAGGGCGGGGACCAAGAGGGGGAGGGAGAGGGAGGGGAGGGTTCCATCCCCAGCACTGCTCGCAGGAAAAGTGGTAAAAAACAGACAACTTAAGTGTTATCAGAGGAACCTTTTTGAAGTGTTCAGTTCTGCATTGTTGTGTCATGTTGTTGTGCAACCCGGCACCAGAACTTTTTCGGGCAGCAAAATCCAATTCTGTACCCATTAAAGCACCAACAACTCCCCTCCTCCTCCTCTTCCAAGCACCGGCAACCACCTCCTTCTCTGCCGCTGTGAATCTGACTGCTCTACAGACGTCACATAAGAGAACCTGGCTTATTTCCCCTAGCACAATGTCCTCAGGGCTCTTGCATGTCATATTGTAGCATGTGCCAGGATTGCCTCCCTTTTTAAGGCTATATACTATTCCACCATGCAAATGGACAGGTCTTATGGCTTATAAATCATATCTCAATAAAACTGTGTTTTTAAAGAAATAAAAACAGGCCAACTTGGGATTATATTACTGGGGTGGGGGCAGTGTTTGGAAGGGCTGTGCCAGGGACCTGCATGGACTCCCATTATGAAAGCTCATGGCGTCACACCCTTGTAACACATGCCTTCTCTGCACATGCGTTTGTCTCAGCACACTGCTCTCTGCAAAGTCCTTGTGGAGACTCTCTCGGGTTACCCTGGGGTTCAGAGAGCGCTTAGCATCGCCATGAGGACCTCAATGGCGGCCTTGAGATGTAAACAACTGGACCCCACACTTCAGCAACATTTCGTAGGACTTCAGTTGTGGGTTCCAAACAAACATTTGTTACGCAGCCACAGCTGCCCCTGAGCACCCCTCTGCATCTCCTCCTGCTGGGGACAGGCGTCCAGGCCCAGGGCCAGGGCGGGACTCACTCTGTAGGACGAGGGTCACCACTTTCTTCACGGCGCCCACCTCGTTCTCAGCCAGGCACTGGTACTGCCCCGCATCGGCCATCTGAGGGGAGACAGGGGCTCAGGAAGGGACAGCGGCAGCGGGGACCTGCGTGCTCACCCCGCAGGGACCCCAAGGCCACTTGTCAATAGCTATGCAGAGACGCCAGCCCTCTCATATCCACACCTGGGGGCAGTGACAAGGGGCCCCGGTTGGCGGCCCCAAGAGGAGCCCCTGCTGGGCAGGGTTAGGATCCACCTCTTCCAAGCTGTCGGTGCTGAGCCATTCCCGCTCCACGGTACCGCAGCTGGGGCTCCCGGGAGAAAAGCGAGGGCTTCATGGGCAAATACGTCTGGGAAGCACCAAGGGGGTCGACAGATACTGGCCCTGGGGGACCCCTCAGGACGCTGACAGCGCCACCTGCACCGTACACCTCCCAGGGACCGCAGAGTCAGCAGGACTCCCCTAGCATAAGCGGCCAGGGCAACTGGGTGCAGCGGACGTTCACGACCACCAGTCCGACCAGACACAATAAGGGACCGCCTCTCCCAGAAAGGGACTGCGGCAGCCTGAGACCGTGGCCAAGCCCAGGTGAATCCAGGAAGCCGGACCATAAGCAGCCCAGAGGTAAGGGTAGACTCTGCGCAATCTGAAACTGAGTCCCAGACCCACGCTCATGGATGGAGCCATTACTGCAAACGGTATGTCTCTGGTGCCTCAGTTTCCCCACCTCTACAGTGAGAATGATAACCACGGAGTTTTATTCTCAGTACTGAGACTGAACCAGGGCCGTCACATGGAGTGACATTCCTGGCCATGTTTCTTTCTTTTTTACGAAATAGGACCTCTCTAAACTGCTACGTTGTGCAGGCTGGACTCGGACTCAGGATCCTCCTGCCTGCGGCTCCCAGGGCGCCGGGATCACTGGTGTGGCCGCCACGCCGGCTCCACCGGCGAGTGTCACACACCACAGCGCGTGTGAGGTGCCAGGTGGGGACCGGACACGGTGGCCGCGGTCGCTGCTGCTACGCTCCCAGCCCCGCTGTCATCTCTGCCCAGCGACAGCTCCCCGGTGAGCCAAGGGCCTGAGGTAACTCCTGTCAGACAGAGCATGGGGTTCCCCGTGGAAGCGGGAGGCACCTCCCCAAGCCCAGATCTGGAAACCTCAGGGGAGGAAGCTGAGAGACCCGGCCCAGGCTCCTTTCTCCTGCAGGTACTGGCTGTGCCTGTCTGAGCTTCAGTGCCTGTGTTTGTCCAGCGGGGGCACCGCTATTGACCTCTGCCCAGGACGTCACCAATAACAAGGTTCTGGGACACGGCCACAGGCCACCCTTGGGTACCTGGCATGGGACATCTATCTGATTCTCGCTATTTCCCGGGAGGTAGAAAAAGTCATTAGCCCTGACAAGTGTCTGTCTGGGTGACTGAGATCACTGAGATCGGGCGTGTTCAGAGTGGTATGGCCGCAGATGTGACAGACTCAGAAAAGCAAGTCCCTGGTGGGAGGTCACCCTGGTCCAGGCGGGGGGATATCTGGGGAACCCCGGGGAGGAAATGCTTTGTGGGCTGTAAAGGGCAGTGTCAAGCTAAACAGCCCCCTCCCCAGCCTCAGCAGCACAGTGCTGTCCTGGGGTCGCCCCTTGCCTTGGTCTTGCGGATGGTCAGCGAGCCGTTCTGTACCCGCAGGCGGCTGTCCCACAGTGGAAGACCATCTTTGGTCCAGCGGATGTCAGGGTCTGGATCACCACGGACCACGCAGTCTAGCTGGATGCTGCCCCCTACAGGCTCCACCAGGTGAGAGACGGCTTCGCCTTGGAGGACAGGGGCCTCTGCATGGGGCAACATCAACGGAGGGGTTAGGAGGGGGATTCCCTGGAGGCTCAATTCCCATAACCCATTCTCAAAGTCCTGCCCAGCCTCTGCCTGCACGGACTGTGTACGGTCAATGCACTGGAAGCACAAACAAATCCCATGTCCTGGGCCTCGTCACATAGACTGGCAGTGGTTGCCAAGAACTGGGCTGAGAAGAGGGATCTGAAACTGAGGGGGAATCATGCTGCAGTTGATTAGTGATGCCTGAGATGGGCACAGGCAGGAACACAGGGCTATGTGTGTCTTTAGTAATTGCTCCCACAGATAAATTGTACCAGCTGCTGATGCCTGCCAGGTACCTTGGGAAGCAAGAACTATAAGAAAATAAGAGCACAAGAACCCTCTGTTGTGTGCAGAAGCACAGAGGTTCGTTGGATCCTCAAAGCACTGTCAGATGCTCAGGGCTGCTTTCTTCCCTTCCTGAATCTACCAGGAGCTGCAGCTGAGGCCCAGTGCCTGGAGCGGCTGGTCTCTGCCCCCTGCCATCAGCCCATCTTGCAGCTGTGTTGCCAGTGTCATCAAGGGCTCCTGTGCTGCCCCTGAGAGAGCCAGGCTAGAAGGGATGGACAGGGGGACAGCAAGCCCCAGGGGTTTTTCTCTCTCCTCAGCACAGCACTGTCCACTGCAGGGAAAGCCCCCAGTGGGTCCCAGAGTGCAGAGCCACTCGTCGGAGGACAGGAGCCCAGGCTCTGGGAAAGCAGGCGTCCGGGCTGCCTGGCCATCTCGGGTGGAAGGTGTCCGGGCCCGTGCCCTACCCTTCACGTGCACAAAGCTGACCGCCTGCACACGGCCCACTCTGTTCTCAGCCCAGCAGACATAGGTCCCGCTGTCCTCTCTGGTCACCGCTGCCCGCTGCAGTGTGCTGCCCCCGTCCTGCTCGGACACGCCATCTGAGGAGGAGAAAGCGAGGTCTCAGGATGCTGAGTCCAAGGGCCCGGACCTCGAGTCCTGAGCTCTCCACCTGGGCCTGGGTACCCAGCAGGTGCTTAGCAAGGACGAGAATAAAAGCGAATGCCCCTTCTCGCTAGGGCGCAGGCTGACAGAGTCAGACCCCTCGGGGCGTCCCAGGCTATGAAGATGGGGCTGCAGAGCCTGCCCCACGCTGAAGTGCTTGCTAAGCGGTCAAGGGCTGCCCCGGACCCACGATGGGCACCACAGCTCCGGGCCAGGACACGGCCTCCTCCCGGCCTGAGTCTCCCCTCAGGTGGCCTTGAGTCTTACCGGAGCCCTTGAGGCCCGCGGACAGCCACTTCCTCCCCGCCGCGCCCACCTGCCCCCGCTGCAGCCCAGACCTGTGACTGGCCGGTCGTTCAGGGTCCAGCCGAGGCGGGGGGTCGGGCTGCCCCGGGCAGCGCAGCGCAGCCACAGCCTGTCCCCAAGGCGCAGGCTGCGGTCCCCGGGCAGCGTGGTGAGGACAGGCAGTGCCAGGATGGTGAGGTGCACACGCCGCCGGGCCCGGCCCACCGCATTCTCCGCCGTGCAGGTGTAGGTGCCCGCGTCCCGACCCTGCGGGAGAGGGGTGCTGGGCTAACTGTCTCCACCCTGGCCTGGCCTGGATACCCGGCCTGGAAGGTTCCCACGGAGCATGGAGCCCTAACGGAGGGACTTGCGAGGGTCACACAGCCCAGGGCAAGGTCGGCTTCTCCACTGCACCCTTGAGAACACACTCTGCTCCGCATCCTCCAGGCTCTGACCACACCGCACGAACCACAGCGTTTGCTCCTGCTGGGACCTGCCTAAACTGTCCTGGCCCCTCCCGCGGCCCCGCCCACCACCCTGGCCCCGCCCACACCCACCCACTGCCCACCTTCACAGCCCCACCCACACCCCTGGCCCCACCCACAACCACAGCCACACTCACAACCTTGGCCCCGCCCATAACCGCAGTCCCACTCACAGTCCTGGCCCCGCCTCCAGCCACAGCCCAGGCTCCACACCTCCCGACCCAGGGACCATCACCATCAAGGTGTGCTTTGAGGGGGTGATGTCACCACACTCCCTCCTGGTGGCCGCCCTCACCTCGGAGTTCTTCACCAGTAGCTCCCCCGAGGGCTGGAGGCTGAACTTGCCCTGGGCTCCGGACACGGTCACTGGCTGGCCATCCTTCTCCCAGCGGATGTCGGGCTGCGGGCTGCCCCTGGCCACACAGGGCAGGAGGGCGTGGGAGCCTTCCGTGGTGGACAGGTCCGGGAGGCCGCTCTCGATCACGGGGGGTGCTACAGGGATCGTGGGGCAGAGTGCCAGTCACCGGCTGGCACACGCGTTGTCGGGCTATTGCTAGTCACAATGAGGGAAGGACGATCCGGCTAGATTCCCTGCCCGGAGGGAAGGCAGAGAGGGTGGGGTTCGTGCCGGAAGCCATCCCAGGGCGCGAGAGGAGAGTTCCTTGCTCCTTGTAGAGCCACAGTGGGCAGCACTTGGGTAGGGAGGATGCCCGGGCCCACAGCCTGCAGCAAAGCCGGGCAGAGGTCGGAAGGCTTCAGCCAGTGGGTCCAGTTCAGGCTGCTCCCTGAACCCACCTTGCACCACCAGCCGCGTCCTGCCCATGGCGCTGCCCGCGCTGTTCTGGGCCACGCAAAAGTAGTTCCCAGCATCCTCAGGGTGGGCACGGATGAGCCGCAGCTGCCCGCTCGGGAGGACCTGGCTCCTGGCTCCTGGGTACAGTGGGAGAAAATCAGGGGCTGGTAGGGAGCAGAGGGGCCCAAAGAGGGCAGCTTGAGCTTCTCTGACAGGGGGCAAATGACTCGTCCGGGCAGCAGAACGACGGAGCGACCCAGTGACCACCAAGCCTGGCCGGCAGCCAAACCCAGCCACCCGCTCCATGGCCTCCGACTCAGCACTGGGCACCCAGATGGGATCTCAGGCTTCGGTGACACAGTGACGCGGGGCAGGGGTGGGGACTGTCTCTGGGCCAGGTGGACTCTGTGGGGCCTCTCAAAGGCCTGCAGGGGCTTCTGGGCAGACAGGGGGACCCAGGGTTCCTGGGAGGATGTGTGCCCCGACCCCTGCAGGATGCTGTATGTCTTACCTGCAGGGACGTTGAACCCCTCTTTCTGCCAGGTGACAGTGGGCCAGGGGATGCCTGAGGCCTCACAGGGCAGCAGCACCTCCTCCTCTGCCACCACCTGGACCACGCTGGGCAGCGGCTTCACCACAGGGGAGGCTGCGAGGGCAGAGGGGACGAGGTCCCTGGGAGCACCTCTCACACCAGCCCCACAGAGAGCAGGGCAGCTCTGCGCCAGGACTTCTCTCCCAGGGGCCCCCATGGGAGCAGGTTCTGATGGGGTCCCTGAGCACGGCGCGCTCCCTGCCCTCTCGACCTGGCCAGACCCTTACCCTGCACAGTGAGGAGCACGTGCTTGCGGGCCACTCCGGCAGCATTGCGGGCTGTGCAGGTGTAGCGGCCAGCGTGGATGGGCAGCGCCTGCCCGATCTCCAGGGCACCTGTACGTGACAACACGCTCAGAGACGGGGTCCCCAGTGGCAGAGCTGCCCGGGCTCCCACACACTCCCACCCTTCATTTCTGGTGCAGGCCCACTCCCCACATCTTTTTTTTTTTTTTGGTACTGGGAACCAAACTCAGGACCTCGTGCCTGCTAAGCAGACGCTTGTGCCACTGAGCTATAGCCGTAGTCCCTCCCCACATCTTTGTGAACAGCACCAGGAATAGGCTGCCCTGGCCACCTGTGTGAGCGTCATGGTGGGCCTCAGTTTACCCATGTGTATGAGATATGATTGAAAAATATAGTAAATGTTTAAATTTAAGGAAATGTATTACAGTAAAAGACATGTTTCCACAAATCTCCCCCCAGAATACTACCCCTTGTTTCTAACGCACCGATCCCATCGTCCTTGCCGCTTTCTGCAGCAGCTCTGGAGCGCTCTTTCCTGAGTGTCATTTGTGGCGCTGTCCTGGCTGCCTTGAGGTCCTGAACTGATTCAAAACCTTCCCTTCTGTGGTTACTTTGACTTTGGGGAGGAGCAAGAAGTCGCACAGTGCCAGGCCCAGTGAATAAGGGGGATGAGGACATAGTGCCATGTTTTTATTGAGCTGCCTTTCCACTGGATGGCGCGTGGCAGGACCCTCCACCACATTCTTTTTTTTTTTTTTTTTTTTTTTGGTTTTTCTCCGGTACCGGGAACCGAACTCACGACCTTGCGCTTGCCAGCCAGGCGCTTTTGCCACTGAGCTAAATCCCCAGCTCCACCACATTCTTGATTACACCGTACAAAGACACTCAGGAAAGGGCACTTCCAGAACTGCTTCAGAAAGTGGCAAACGTGATAGTATCGGTGTGTTTGAGGTGAGAGGGAAGATTTTGAGGGGGCTTAATGGCAGTGTATCTTTTACTGTAATACATCTTTAAATTTAAACACTCACTGTATACTTTGACCACGTATGGTACAGAAACAAATCAGGTGACATGGTCTCTAGCACCTCCAGGGTGACAGTCCAGGATCAGCCATTGCGCTGCCTGGAATTGCTGGCCCAGAGTCCTCCTCTGCCTCGCTCTTGTCACCATGCTTAACACCGTCCTCCTCTAGGAAGCCTCCCGGGATTCCTCCTCGATCTTCCTTCCCTTCACCCGGGTGCACAGCGGGCACCCCTGCCCCCTCCTCAGACCACAGGCTGTGCCCACAGTCAGGTGCAGGAGTCTCTAGGTATTCTCTGTGGACTCCCAAGGGCCCCTGGGTGGTGGGGGAGCCGGGCCCGATGGTCTCAGATCACCCATGGCCACGCCCAGCCGGATCTGGAGCTGTGAAGTGCTTTCTACCCTGCTGCACTGTAACCGCTGGCCAGAAGGAAATATTCTATTCCTCAGATGAGTTTGAAAACCACAGATCTAACCAGTGGTTCTCAGCTTAGGATATCCCTGACCAACCAACAAGTAAATTTAATGTGGGGAGACCCCGTTCATTTTGACAAGCAAAGACGTTCTCAGAGTCACTAGTAGCCAGGTGTGATGGTGCGTGCCTATAACTCAGCACTCCGGGAGACTGAGGCGGGAGGATTGCAAATTCAATCCTGGGCAATTTAGCAATGTTTGTTCTCTCTGTCTTTTTGAAACAAGGTTTCACTACGCAGTTTAGGCTGGCCTTGAAGTCACTTTGTAGCCCAGGCTGGCCTCAAACTCGAAGTGATCTCCTGCCTCAGCCTCCCAAATGCTGGGATTGCAGGTGCGCACCGCCACACCCAGCAATTTAGCAATTTAACAAGACCTTGTCCCAAAATAAAAAATAAAAAAGCCCTGGGGATGTAGCTCAGTGTGAAGGCCCTTAGTTCAATCCCCAGTATTGAAGAAAAAAACCCAAACTACTATTACCTTAATTTCACCAAAGAAAGGAACTTTCAACATCAAGAGATTAAGAGCATAATTCAGAATAAGCAGCAACTGTCCTCCTGGGGTAAAACTAGCTTTATGAAAAATCTGGGGGCTGCGATTTCTCTCCCTTTGCCAGGAAAGAGCACGGTGTTGCCCGGAGTCTCACGCCCGCCCCCGCTGCTGGGTCTCAACACTGCAGTGCCCACGGGGGAAACTAAGGGTCGGGGAGGGCAGCGGCTTCTCCCTGTCACACAGCGAGGGGTCAGGAGAGCCAGGCCGATCTCCACTCTCTGCGGCTGCCCCTTACGCACCGGAAGGCAACACGCGGTAGCCGCTCCCCCGGGTCCCCAGCTGGGTGCCCGCCCTGCTCCAGGACACGGTGGGGACTGGCACCCCCGTGCTGTGGCAGGTGAGGACCACGGGTGCCATCCTGGTCACGGTGAAGGCCGTCTGGTCGTCTGCGATGGTCGGAGGCTCTGCAAGCCAGGACAAGGCCTGAGCCCCGCTGAGGAGCAGGGGAAGCAGGCCGCGGGGTGGGGCTGAGAGCGACACGGAGGGTGACTGCAGCGTCCTCTCCTGCAGGTTCCCATCACCAGGAACTGTGCGGAGCCCGGTTACGCGAGGGACAGGCCACGGGATCCAGGAGGGCTTCCTGGAGGAGGGTCCAGCCCGCCTCACTCACCCTGCACGGTCACCTGGTAGAGCCTGCGGGTCTCGCCCACCTCGTTGCTCACCACGCACTCAAACTGAGCTGAGTCCTGGGCACTGGGGGCCACAAGCAGCAGGGCATTGGAGGGCAGGAGGCTAGATGGAGGGGTAGACAGACAGGGAGCTAACTGACCAGCCGGCCTGGGTGAGCCAGCACGGCCGTCCCGCCTCAGCTTCAGCAGTCTGGATGCAGACACCCTCCCTCCTGCATCCGTGCCCAGCCCTGACTTGACAGTGTCTCACAGCCAGCCGTGGTGGCGCATGCCTATAATCCTAGCACTCGAGAGGCTGAGGCAGGAGGGTCGCTGTGAGTTCAAGGCCTGCCTGGACTGCATAGCAAGACCCTGTCTGAAACCTTCCCTCCCTCAAAAAACACCTTCCAGAAGTTCCTGCTCCTCAAGTTTCAGCTCTTGGGTTTGTGTGGCTTTGTTTCCATCCCGTTTCTCTGTAACTCTGCATGTTTGGTGCCCCAGTTTCTCCAACTTCTCCGCGGACTGCTCCGGAAGGCCCAGTCAGGGGGCTCGCCGTACTGAGCCCCTGCTTCCCGGCCCAAGATGACCACGAGTTAACGGGTCAGGGGTGACCCCTTCAACCCTCCCACAGCCACTGAACAATTAGCGAAGTGGGGAAACCAAGGGTCCTGGACAGACACAAGGCTGGCCCTGGCCGGCACATACCTACACCCCTAAGTTTGTGGGGGCTGGGGATGGAACCCCGGGCCTCATGCATACTGGGCAAATGCTCTACCATGGAGGAACTACACCCCAACCCTTCCATGTTTTGTATTTGATGTTTGAGAGTGCAATAAATATAACACTTTTGCCGGGCATGGTAGTGCACACCTGTAATCCCAGCACTCGGGAGGCTGAGGCAGGAGGATCATTGCGAGCTCGAGACCAGCCTGGGCTACAAAGTGAGCTCAAGACCAGCCTGAACTGCATAGTGAGACCCTGTCTCAAAAAGACAAAAAAAACCATTTTTGTATTTTCCCATTTGGCATAGAACGTGTAAAGCGTTTGGCCCCCTGCCTGGTCACCCCACTGCTTCAGAGTCCGGACCCTCCTGGTCCCTGGAGCCTGATCCCTACCTGGTTTCCTGCCCAGGCCCCTTCGGGAGACCAGCACCCGTTCCACCCACAGCTCAGGTGCCCCACAGGAGGACCAGCTCGTACCGGTAGGCGCCCTGCTGCACGTGGAGGTCCAACTTCTGTCCGTCTTTCCACCAGGCCACCAGGGGCTTGGGGGAGCCGCTGGTCTCGCAGGGCAGCACGGCCGGGCTGGGCGCGGTGAGGGTGAAGTTGGAGGGGCCGGGGGCGATGGCCGGAGGCTCTGGGGACAGACAGCATAGGAAGTAGGTGCAGGATACAGGGGCTGTCTGAGGCTGTGCCAGGGGCAGAGCCTAGGTTTGGGGTGCTCACTACCACCACCACCTGTTGGAGACCACTACGAAGTGGCTCTGAGCAGGATTTAGTATTAACCAATGGCTTTCCGTGTTCACTTGTGCATCTGTCCAAGGCCCAGGCTCCTTACCTGGAAATGGCGGACTCATAGTAAGTCAACCTCTGTGAGTCACTAATCCCTACTAGAACCTGTAGTGGTGATGAAGCCAGAAAGCCTCAGAGGATAAGACAAGATCAGAGCCAAGGACACCTGGGTCAGATCACAACTAGATGAAGACTACAGCCTCAGGCATCTCAGTCTTCATTAACTGGATTAACTTCATACCTTACTTTGAGAAGTCCTTGAGTGGTTCTGCCCTTCTTGAGTACCCCCTCCCTTCTTCTGATAACCAAATGAATATGGGCGACCCAGAGAAGGTCGTGATCTTAGCCCTGAGAGAATCTTGAATTCTGTGAGAGGGCTTTGATCCTCCTGGAGCCCTGAAATCATTCCATTCCCCTCTTTTTATTTAGCCTTCGCCGTACACTCAGTCAGGAGATTGTGGATCTGACCAGCCCGCAATAACTAGGGGATATTATTAACACCATAACAACCCATCCTACAGAGCAGGAAAATGCTCCAGGGAGCCACCAACAGAGCCCCCAGGCTAGGAGTTCGGGCCTTCCTCAGCCCTGAGCCTGAGTCCCCCCAACCCTCTGGTCTGCGAAGCTCAGCTGCCCGCAGCCCTGCCCCAGGCTGAGGCCCGCGGGAGGGATCCCCCAGGTGATGGGCTGGAAAGAGAGTTGTGTTAGAGCACCTCTCCTTGTTTGACCTGTTGTGCACACTTTACACTAGCTCAATATGCAGGGTAGTGTGTGTGAAACATGCACGCAAATAAATATGCATCCTTTGAGTGTGCATCATCCAAACTTTGTACTAATGGGTTTCATGATCAAAAACCTTTGAAGACCATTGTTCTTGGCTCCTGACAGCCGGCATAGGCCAGCAACCCAAAGGGACTGGCTGAGGAAGGCAAGGAACACACCCTTCCCTGGTCCACCTACCGAAGACCTGGAGGTCACGGCCCTGCCGATCAGAGCCAGCAGAGTTGGATGCCAGGCAGAAGTAGTGGCCAGCATCCTGGGAGAGGACAGGCTGGATCCTCAGAGACCCATCAGTCAGAACCTCCATCCTGGAATGGAGGGAGAGGTTGCCATGGAGACCAACAAGTAGGGGGAAGAGCTGAGAGGGGCTGGACCTGGCTCCCTGCAAGAGGTGTCAGTCTGGGACTCCCTCACTCTGGATTTGGGAAGCCGTCCCTCCCAGCGCCACACTACACCATGTGATCCCGCCCCCAACCACAGCTGATTGGACCAGAGATGGACACATCACCCGGCCTGAGCCAATGGCCTTCTCTGCCCTGGGAACCTGGTCTAGGCGTTCACAGAGAGTGAGCTGAGGACTGAAGACTTGGGGGCCGTGGGGTTGTTGGGACAGTATTTGTCATGTTGACGGGGGAGGAAGGAGGAGGAGGAGAGGAAGAGAAGGAGAAAGAATGGAGAAGAGGGACGGAGGGAAGAAGGGAGAAGAAAAGAGAAAGCTCATATAAGGGGTGATCAAAATACATGGTATTTATTAAAATAAAAATATTAATTACAGTAAAGGACACATTGTCATGAGTTCTCCTCAAAATACACAGCGCCTTCAGAGGCACTCATCCCATCACCCTGCCGCTGTCTGAAGCAGTTCTGGAGTCCTCTTCCCTGAGTGTCTTTGTGAGGTATGATAAAAAATGTGGTGAATGCCGCTGCTGAGCGCCACCCAACGGAAAGTCAGGCTCATAAAGACACAGTGCTGTGTCCACATCCACCTTACTCCCTGGGTCTGGTACTGTGAGACTTCTGACTCCTCCCCAGGTCAAAATGACCGTGAAAGGTAAGGGTCGTGAGTGGATTCAGGACGTGGAACCTGCCAGGACCGCACAGCTGAAGACACTCAGGAAGGAGGACTCCAGAGCTGCTGCAGAAAGCAGCGAGAACAGTGGGTCGGTGTGCTCACAGAAAGGGGGAGGATTTCAAGGTGAATTCGTGAAACCGCTTTTTATTGCAATATATTTCAAACATGATTGATTCACCATATTTTTCGATCATATCGCATACACAGAAGCAGCGATTAGCAGAAGCTCGCTGGTCCCCGGGGTTCTCGAGGGCGCTAACCACTGGCTTGCTGGGCCTTGTCTTCTGAGTCACCCATGCCCAGATGACAGAGTCTTATTTCCGCTCCATCTGCCCTGGGTGTTCCTGTCTGCTGTCCACAGAGGTCCTGACACTCCCCAGTGCCCACCCCACCAGTGCCCACCTGGGTGCCCCGTCCAGTGGTACCCCATCCTTCCGCCAGCTCACAAGGGGCGGGGGCTCGCCAGTGACCCGGCATGGCAGCAGTGCCGTCTGGTTCACCGAGGCATTCACCGAACGTGGTCCCGGCTGGATGGCGGGCGCCACTGGGGAGGGAGCACAGGGAGGCGGACGGGCTTGGCAGCCTGCGGCTCCACGGGGCTGCAGTGGGGTGGGGTGGGTGCACTCACTGTGGATCTCCACGTGGAAGGCCACGCTGGTGCTGCCCGCCTGGTTGCGGGCCGTGCAGCTGTAGTGGCCGCTGTCGGCCGCACTCAGGTCCTGCAGCTGCAGGAATCTGCCGTGCTCCGGGAACTGGGTGTGTGTGTCCGCCTGCAGAGGCCCAGGGTGCAGAGACCACCACGCACCGTCAGCACAGCCAGCAAGGGAACCCCAGGAGTGAGGGAGGCGTGACGGGGCTTCTGCCCATCCAACTACAACCCTGTCCCGTTGCGCCCTGAGCTCCTCCTAGAAGCCAGACTTTTCTGGGGGAGCGGGCACCCCACCCCTGAAGCTCCAGGCCGAGCACATAACCCTAGAGTCCAGCTGTCAACTGGCCCACGTGTGTGATGAGCACATAGAGCCTTGTGACTCTAGGTGTGACTCCTGCCGTGCCTCAGTGTCCCCCACCCAAGTGACAGTAATGACGGGGGTAAAGGTCTCCACACAGTAGGAAGGCCAAGTGCTGCTCAGAGCAGGCTCAGTGCCCAGCACCCACCCAGCCAGGGCCTGGGGTCCGGCAGTGCCCCGGCCGGGCACCCACCTGCAACAGGACGCCGTCTCGGTGCCACTCGATCTCGGGTGCTGGCTCTGCCTCCACGGAGCACTCCAGGACCAGCTGCCCCGGGGCCAGGCCGACCACAGCGCGGGGACCCCGGGGCCCAACCACGTTTGGAGGGGCTGGGGGCGTAAGAGGACATGAGAGGGAGCCCCCTCCTACAGGCCCCGTCCTGTCTCCACCTGCACACCCCCTACCTTGAACTCTGACCCGGAAGCTCTTCTCAGCCTCGCCCGCAGGGCTCTCGGCCAGGCAGGTGTACAGCCCTGCGTCACCCACCTGGGGACAGAGCAGGATGAGCAGGGGACCGGCTCCAGCCTGCCGGGCTCTGATCTGGTTTCCTGCTGTTCCGCCAAGGGCTCTGGATTCCCCCGGGGCCTGCAGAGGTTGTCTTTCCACCTCCCAGCCAACCAGGCCTCTCTCTGGACTTCTACCTTGCTTTAGGGCTAGTGCAAGGCTGCCTCTTCCGGGAAGGCCCCCTGGCCTGCACCAGCCCAGATGGGAAGTTCTCTGGTTTTTGTGTCCGCTGTGGCTCTGGTGTTAGGGAGCTTCCAAGGGCGGGACTAGGGGGCCATATCTACATCCTCACACCCCACAAAGAAGAAGAGCTGGAAAAAGCTTGGCAGCTGCCCACCAGCCCCAAGGAAGCCGCAGCACCCTCCTCTCCCCACCCCACCGCACTCCCATCCCATCCCAGCACCTGCATGCGCTCCACGCGGAACACGCGGCCAGCTCGGCTGCTGTCCTCCGGCCCACGCAGGACCTGCCCGTCCTTATGCCAGGTGACATTGGGTGGGGGGATGCCGCGGGCATCACACAGGAGCTCCATGGGGGCGCCGGCCGTCAGCGACAGCTCTGCAGGCTGGCCTGAGTCCTGGATGCGGGGTGGGTCTGCAGGACGGCTTTGGTCAGCCGCAGCCCGGGGCTCCTCTCCCTGTCCCCATGATGGGACAGCCGAGCATGGGGACAGGGGGCCCCTCTCCTCCTCTTCACCCTCTACCCAGATACAGACAGACAGAAATATCAGGGCCAGGGCCCCATCTGCCAGGGACAATCCCTTGGGCTTTAAAACCAACAAGCAAGGCAGGCGTGATGGTGCATGCCTGGCATCCTAGCACACTGGGAGGCTGAGGCAGGAGATTGCAAGTTTAAACCCAGCCTGGGCAACTTAGCAACTTAGCGAGGCTCTGTCTCAAAATATACAAAAAAGGGTCTGGGACATAGCTCAGTGAAAAGGCTCTGGGTTCCATCCCCAGCACTGCAAAAACAAGAACAAGTCCACAAGACACAGCATGGGGGGTGCGACAGGCAGACACGTCCCCCGTACAGCCTGACACTGAGCTCTCATGAGGCCTTGGGCTCTTAATTGTGCAACTCCCACCAAGACCACGGGACACGGCCCTGGGAGGATCCAACGTGCCGATCACTGTCCCCCAGGGAACTGTCCCACCTGAGCCCAGCCCCACCCTGACCCACCCCAGGCGGCCACCCAAGCGTCCTGTCTGCTTCCTCCATGCAACCAGACTGAGGACCGGACGCACCCATCACGGTCAGCCGGAAGTGCCTCCTCGCCTCCCCCGCCTCGCTGGTGGCCATGCAGGAGTAGGTCCCCGAGTCGCCGGCTCCCACTCTCTCCAGCTGCAGGCCAGGCCCCTGCTCCAGGCTCTGGGGCAGCAAGGGCTCCCCGTCCTTCATCCAGGACACGAGGGGCAGGGGGCTCCCCCGGGCCTCACACGGCAGAACCACAGAGGAGCCAGGGGCCACCACCACATCGCCCTGGAAGTCTGCCGGTTCCAGGATGGGGGGCACTGTGGAGGACAGGGGTGGGAAGGGGCCAGCTCCCCCAGGACCTTGGCACGGGCTCTCCCTACCCGCCAGGTGCCCTGCTCCTGGAGCGCTCCTTCTCATCGAAGTTCCCTGCGGTCCCCAAGGCCAGGGAGTCCCTGCCCCGGCTCCCACAGCAGCATCCTCTCCTTCCTGGGGGAGCTGCCCGGCCCTGTACCCTGGCACCTGGTGAGGCCCTGGCGCCTTGGGGTGCCCAACCACTACCAGCGAGACAAGCGGCTGAGCAGTCGAAGGAATCAAAGACCAAGTCGCTGAGTGTGTCCTGCCCAGGGACCCAAGGGCTGCCCTTGGTCCCACCCAGACAGGCCGGAGGGCCGCGGTCCTCATCCTCCCCACCTCCCGAGACCCAAGGACCCGCCTGCGCCCCTGCTCCTTACCGAGCACCTGCAAGGTGAAGTTCCTGCTGGCCACGCCGGCCAGGCTCACGGCCACGCAGGTGAAGGTGCCCGAGTCTGCCAGCTGCACCTGGGAAATCCTGAGCCGCCACCCCGAGAGGGGAGACGGACACGGAGGAAGAGAGGTGCAGGCTGACGGAACGCCCCAGCGAGGCCCCGTCTCCTCCCGCCTTCCCTCAAAGCGGGGACTGGAATGCAGAGCAGAGTCCCGCCTCCGCGCCCACCTCTCCTGCCTCCGGGTGACCCTGGCCGAGCCCCCTCCCACCTCCTCCGCGCCACCTCACCCTGAGGTGGAGCCCCGCTTCCAGAGCTCTGGAAGCTTGGCCAACCCATTGCCGGGACAGGGCTGGCCTGCTTGTCCTCCTTCTGGACCGCCCCTCTGTCCTTATCCCCACCAACTGGCCCCCACCTCCTCTTTTTTTTTCTTTGTCTTTTTTGAGACAGAGTCTCGCTATGCAGTTCAGGCTGAACTTGAGCTCACTTTGTAGCCCAGGCTGGCCTCGAACTCGAAACAATCCTCCTGCCTCAGCCTCCCGAGTGCTGGGATGACAGGCGTGCACACCATGCCCGGCCTCCACCTCCTCTTGAAGCCCCCTTCGTGTCCCCATGTCCCCTCCTAGATGCTCCAGTGAGGACCACAATGCCGAAGCCAACTGTCACTCCTGGCCTCGCTCCCCTCATGGCCTGCCCCGCCATACCCGCTCCCTGGCTCCAGACCATCCTAACCCAGCAGCGGGGCACAGTCCACACTGCGGCCAGTCCTGGCTTCCAGCACTGCCCGGTGACCATCCTGGCACCCACGTTCCCAAGTTTCCGAGTGGGGGCATGAGTGAGGGCGTCTGCTACCCACGGGTGTGTGAGAGCCTCTCCGCCACCCCAGTCACCAGAGTCAGCACGGGGTCTCTTTGGCCAATCCCACCACGGAGGGATGCAGACAGAGCCAGGGCTGGGACTGTCGGGCTCTCCTGCGGGGCTTCACAGAAGCCTCTGCCACGACCTCCGGTTTGCCCAGGAAATACTCGCAGAGGTTGTCTGCCCAATAAGGACAACCCTAGGCCTGCACCACCTTGATTATGAATCCTCTGAGCACAGATGATTGTGTCAAAGTCACAGATGTCACTCTTCTCATTTTGTCTCTCAACGATGCCTTTTGCCTCAACTTCTTTCCATTTACATGGTCCTGGGGATTTATTTGATCCTGGACCTTCACACTGAGCTACCTCCCCAGCTCTTTTTATTGCTTATTTTAAGACAGGCCCTCACTAAATCTAAGTTGCCTGGGCTGGGCTCAAATTTGTGATCCTCTTGCCTCAGCCTCCTGGTTGTGAATGTGCTTAATGCTACTTCCCTAGACACTTAGGCCTGGTTAAGATAAGAACATTTGTGTTACATGCTTTCACCACAAGAAAAAAAAAAAAAATTACCAGCCTCACCATGAGCCCTCTGCACTGAAAAACCCTCCCAGGCTTCCCAGCTCTTAGCAAAACCCCAGTCCTTCTGGGGCCTATATGGCCTGGCCCTGTCTTTCCCTGTCTGCCCCAGGACCTTTGCACCTGCTGCTCCCTCTGCCCAGATCCTCTTCCCCATAGAACCCAACTTCCTCCCCTTGCCTGCCTGAAATAAACAGTGTCCTCCACTGCCACCCCTATCTCTCTGCTTTCTTCTTCTTCAAAATACATCTTAGCCAGGGATATAGCTCAGTGGCACAAGTGCCTGCTTGGCAAGCACAAGGTCCTGAGTTCGATTCCTGGTACTCCCCTTAAAAAAAAAACAAAACAACAAAACCCACCAAAGCACATCTTCACTTTTGCATCTGTTTCTTCCCATCCCAGGCCTGGAACATTAAGCAGTCCCTGTGCTGTTGAATTAGGCACCTTCTCCCAGGAAGCCCTCCCTGATTTCCTCCACCTGGCCAGGAGACTTGGGGGCAATCAGGCATCACGACCTGGTTTTGTGCCTGTCGGAGTCTTTTCGCTGTCCCCGCTATGAACCTCTGTGTGTTTATGTTATTCTAAGACACAGGCAGCCTCTCCCCTACCTGAGAGTGCGGCCTGTACCGTGGAGTTGGGTGCGCTGGGACAGGGGCAGCGGCAGCCCGTCCTTGAGCCAGCTCACGTGGATGGGCGGGGAGCCCCGGGCCGGGCACGCCATGGTCACCAGGTCCCCGGCCCTGCTCACCAGCGTCCCTGTGCCGCCTGCCTCCTGCTCGATGGTGGGAGGGACTGGAGGTGGAGAGAGCGAGAGAGCTGACAGGGAGAGGCCCCTCCCAGGAGCCGGCAGCAGGTGGCACCCGGCCCTGGACTGTGCCGCCTGAGCCATCGTAGTCAGGGGCTCCTGGAGACCTGTCACCTAGCTAAGGGACAAGGCCAGCTGTGTGCAGGTACCCTGTTCCCGTCCCATCCCCTGCACCCCGACTCCTGCAGTGCCCTGGCCAGGGGGCACCTAGAGTCGAGGACTGAGGCTGGGAGTCCCGGGGTGCCCCCACGTGGGTGTGGCCGGGGTTTGAACCTAGGTCTCCTGCATCCTGCTGCGGCCCACTCAGCACCTCCTGGTCCCCACAGAGAGAGAGAGACCCCCGTTGGTCAAGCTGCCGTGACCTCGGTGCCCATGTCCCCTTCTGTGCCTCACCCAGCACGGTGACCGCGTGCAGCCTGGCATCCTCCCCGGCTGAGTTGCGGGCCACGCAAGTGTAGGCGCCAGAGTCGGAGGCCCGCAGGCCCTTGAGCACCAGCGAGCTGCCGTCCAGGTAGAACCTGCGCGGGAGGAGTTGTGGAGGCGGGGATGCACGGCGGGTTGCTGGCCTATCCCCTGGGGTGGGCACGGCCGGTCTTACCGGAGGTGGGGGCCCACGCCCTGCTGCAGCGGGGCGCCATCCTTCAGCCAGACCACGTCGGGCGGCGGCTGCCCCTGGGCCTCGCAGTCCAGCCGCGCCTCCTGGCCCTGCAGCAGGCTGTGCTCCTGCGGCGCATCCGAGCTCCGGATCCGGGGAGCCTCTGCGGCAGGGGTGCAGTGAGGCAGTGCGGGCAGCCAAGGGGTGCGGCTCCGGGAGGGGGTCAGGGCGTGGACCTACCCAGCACGGCCACCACGAAGTCCTTGCGGGCCTCGGCCTGGGCGTTCTCGGCCACGCACGTGTAGGTGCCGGCCTGGGAGGGCTGCAGGCGGCTCAGCTGCAGGCGGCCGCCCCGGGAGACCACGCCGTGCACCACGCTGCTCTCTGGGGGACAGGGCGGGGCTCTGAATCCCTCACCCTCTTCTTGTGCCCACAGGGAAACTGAGGCCCAAGGGGCAGGGCCTCCTTGTACATCACCTTCCTCGGCCCTGTCTCTGATGGCTCTGTTCCTTACAGTGGTCCCCAATTTCCTTCCACTGGGGACACTTCTTTCTGAGGGGCCCATGCCCTGGGAGGCCCAGGACCCAGGCCGTGCCCTCGCCTCCCCTCCCCGCCCCCAGCTAGCAAGGCCTTGGTCAAGGCAAACCAGCCCCTCAGACCTCACCAGCTGCGCACTGCCTCTTCCTTCTGTCCGGCCACAGCTCTGCCCCAAAGCCGTCTCTACCTGCACAGCTGGCTGCCCCCACCCCACCTGCCCTGCACGCTCTGAACCCGCTGCCTTTCTGGACGAACACACAGAGGACCACGGCCGAGCACGGGCAGCACCTCAAGTGCGGAGGGAAGGGGCCCAAGAGGCAGCTGGGTGGGGACTCCACATAGGAACCACAGGGCCTGCAGCGACTCTGCCCTGGGATCCACCTCAGAGGAAGGAAAACAGGAGCAGGGACCGACACGAGCCCCCAGGTACTGTTCACACGGCCGGGTGGAAGAGACCAGCGTCCCAGGCTGCCAGAAACGCACTAGGGATGTTGCCACAAAACAGCCAGCTCAGCCCTCAGACGTGGGTGAAGGGAAATCATTCAGTCCTTAAAAGGAATGAGTACCAGGCCGTGCCACGGTACGGAGGGCCTTGAGAGCATCGTGCCAGGCGCAGTGAGCCAGCTCACAAGGCCGCTCACGGTGTGTCCCAGGTGTGTGACACATCCAGAATCAGCAACTCTACAGTCGGGTGCAGACTGGTGGCCACCAGGGTCTGGGGCCGGGGAGTGTGGGCAATGGCTACAATGGCTAAAGCGATGGCAAAACAGGGCTTGGGGCGATAAACACATCTAAAACTGATTATGACGCCAGGCATGGTGATGTACACCTGTAATCCCAGCACTCAGGAGGCTGAGGCAGGAGGATCATTGCAAGTTCAAGGCCAGCCTGGGCTACAAAGTGAGCTCAAGGGCAGCCTGAACTGCATAGCGAGACCCTTTCTCAAAAAGACAAAAAATAAAATAAAATAAAATTGATTATGGCAGTGGTTGCTCAACTCTGAATACGTTAAAAGTCACTGAACTATGTGCTTTAAAGGAGCAAATTGCAGTTTATTACATTAAGTGAGTAAATTGCAGTTAATTAAACCTGGGGGGGCTGATTTGCAAGGGTCTGAAGCATGGACTGGGACAAGGACAGGTAGCTGTCAGCGCAGGGACCTCGTGGCCACACCCTGAGGACTGTCCGTGGCCACCTCAGAGCGGCACCTCGAGACCCTTCTACCCCAGGCCCAGGAGACCAGCACGGGGCACGGTGGTGCCCTGAGTGGGGCAGCTGGGAGTACAGTGCAGCGGTGGGCAGCGGGCTTCCCCAGCTGGCAGAGGGGGTTTGAGCCGAGTGAGGTGGGGGGAGGGGAAGCCTGCTGTGTGGAGGCTACAGCAGCCAGGAAGGGCAGAGCGGAAAAGCTGCAGCTGCAGGTCAGCACCTGGCCCAGAACAGCCAGCCGGGCTTTGTGTCAGTCCACGTCGGCCCTGCACAAAATAGAAGCTGTGCCCGCATGTCTGTCTGTCTGTATTTACTGTGCTTCTGGGGATTGAATCCAAGGTCTTCACACCGAAGTACATCCCCAGCCCTTTTATGAGACAAGGTCTTGCTAAGATAAATTGCCCAGGCTGAGCTCGAACTTGCAGTCCTCCTCTTTAGCCTCCAGAGTGCTGGGATTGCAGCAGATGACAACTCTTAGCATATCATTTTTTTGTTTTGTTTTTGTTTTTGTTTTTTTCCGGTACCAGGAATCGAACTCACGACCTCATGCTTGTGCCGCTGAGCTAAATCCCCAGCCCCCGCATATCATTTTTAAGATAGAATACTTTTCGTCTTAGTACAAGCCTCAAAATGTGTCTTGAGTAACATCCCGGAGGGGTTGTAAAAAGTTAACTTTGTTTGCAGTTAACTTTGCCCCGGAATGCTTCTCCGAAGATAAAGAACACCCGGGCCCAGATAATCATCTATGACCCTGCCTGGATTGTTTGATCCCTTCCCTGGCCATAGTTAGACATTGTGACCATAAAGGAATGTATGGTTAGAAGAAGGGAAACAAACAGAGCAGAGGGTGGGAAGTATCCATCATAACGGCTGAGCTCATGACCAGGGCCTTATCCGGCCACACAGAACAAATAAAACAGGGGCTGGGGATTTAGCTCAGCGGCAGAAGCGCCTGCCTGGCAAGCGCAAGGTCATGAGTTCGGTTCCCGGTACAATAGTGGCCACCTGAGTCAGTGGCTGTCATGGGCCATTCTGTCACCATGGAAACAAAAGAATATCTAAAGTTGAAACAAGGACAGAGCCGACATTTCCCGACCTGCTAGTCGGGGATGTACGGTGACCAGTCTAAATTCCATAAACTCTGTTTACCCTAAAATTGAATCCTTCGGTCTTCTGTGGAAATCAGCCCGTCTGCTGTCACAGGATGACAGGCAGATAAACACCCACTGGACTAGCACGGGTCTTCTGTCTTCTGGGAGCGGGGAGGGAGGAGGAAGGAAGGGAGTGGTTCCCCATGTCTGGATTCCAAGAACCAATCAGACTCCAAAGACAGATGGGGCGGGGCCTCCAAAAGGGGTGGGGCCTCCACTGGATCCTGCCTTTTGATTTTGACGGGAGCATGGACAGCCAACAACTTCCGTCTTCATTATGAATGTCTTGACTAAAAGAATATTTTGCACTCAAGAGTTAAGAAGAGCACGTCGTACTCACCTACAGGCATTCTGTCCTTCAGCCAAGTTACAGCAGGTGCAGGGACTCCAGACACATCACAGGTCAGGACCAGGGGTCTCCCAGCCACCTGGCTCACTGTCTCTGTCTTGGGATTCTCAAATGTTGGGGGCACTGCAGGAAAGAAGCCACATTCCTGGAATCCTGAGACTTCCCCCTTCCCTTCTCTCAGGCAGATCAGCAAGCCCTTCCTTGGAGCCAGGCGTTCGCATTCTATGCTCTGCCACTGATGGTAATGATTGCTTTATTCACAAATGCAGCTGTAAGCAGCAGCTGGTTGTTTCAGAGCATCTACAGAGCAGAGCCCAAATGGGTCCACTTAGCCCAAGGATGGTGAATGCATGGCTCATGCACCCGCAATCCTTAACCTGTGTCAGGACGGACATCACTAATCAATCCCAGAGCTCTTCTGCTCAGCCAGGATGAAGTTGTGCACCTAAGCAGACCTTACTAGTGGAATGTGTTGGCCGGGATCAAGATGACATATCTTTTCCCTTTAGGACCAGAGATTCTCAACTTCCCCCTGCTCATGGAGGAAGCCATGCACTTGGGGCAATAAGCCTGGTACTGAATTATTAAAAATATATTCAGTATGGCTGTATTAAGAATATATTCAGTATGGCTGTATTAAGAATATATTCAGTATGGCTCAGGGTGAGATACACCTGCTGCTCCCTGGTTGGGAGGCTGCTGGCAGATGGGGTGCTCCACCCCATCCTGTTTTCCTATCATGGACAGCAGAATTTTAGCTAAGCACCTGGTTGTGCAAGAAAAAACTACACTTCCCAGCCTCCCTTGCAGTACAGTGGCCAGCTCCCTGACCCCTTGTCCACAGAACACAAGTGGAAAAGACAGATACGCTTCTGCATAACACAAAGGTCGGCTCTCTGCTCCTTTCTGCTTCCTGCAGTTAAGGACAGGATGCAGTGCGTCCCAGCTTCAATACAGGAGCAGGGACAACACCTTCAGAGATGGAGGAGCAACAAGATAGAAGGAACCTGTGTGGGTTCTCTCAAATTACAATATGGAGCTGGGGGAACCCCACTAACCCAAGCACTCACCTCTAGGCTTTTGCCTAAGAGGAAACTTCTCTCTCATTTAATCCATTGTACTTTGGGGACTGTTTGTTACACAGTTAAGTCTATACACTAGCTGACACATATCTGACCCCAGAAAACCTGGCCAGCTACCCAGACTGATGAGCCAGCCTCCTCTCCACACCAGCGTGAGGTACATATCCAATCAAATGCCATTCATCTAAGTTGCATTCTTGGGCTGATGCCCTACAACCCTTAGAGCCCAAGACAGAGTGGTGTGGCCCCAGGGCTCCAAGTGCCTGTTATCTCAGGCTTCATGCTAGGACTGGCTACCAGACCCTGTGCCCAGCACTCTGCAGCAGATCTGCTGCCTCCAGGGTGCCCAGCCAGCAGGCCCTGCTTCTAGACCAAACTTGACTCATGATAAACCATAGGGCCAGGGGGACAGTCACCCCACAAAGCAGGTCTCCAATAGGACTCTGCCCTTTTAATTTCCAGATCTTGTGCCCATTACCGGTGGCACCACTGCATGCTTGTAGCCCAGGTGCTGCTGGGGTGGTGGGTCCCGGCCACATCGGCCTGGCTGGGCCCAACTTACCCTGGACGGTGAGGACAAAGGTCCGCGTGGCCTCCCCAGCAGCATTGCTGACTTTACAGCTGTATGAACCTTTGTCGGACACCTGGAACAGGAAAAGCATGTGGTGATGGGGTGCATGGAGCTGGGATGAGAGCTCCCCTAAAATATCCAGCTCCCAGAAGTCTTCAGGGCAGGGACTCCCCAAATCTACTGGTTCTGCTCAGGAGCTAAAGGGAGCCAGGAACTTCTGGCCTTTCCCAAGAGCCCCAAGAGACAGGAAGGTCCTGGAAAGTGAGTACACAGGGTCCCCCAAAGACCTTTCAAAAACTCCTCCCCCAGGGCCAGTCCCAGCAAGAAGGAGCTGGAGAAAACTTCTAGATCTGGGGAAACTGAGGCAGGCAGCAGGGAAGGGACCTGCTCAGTAGAGGTCAGTGCAGGCACCGCGCTGGCCTCTAACTCTCGGGAGCCCATGTGCTTCCCTGGTCTCCACCTGGAGGCCACACATCTGTCACCCCTTCCCCAGGCCTCCGCCCTTCTGCCCACGGTCGCCCACCTGGGACGCCAGGATCTCCAGCCTCTGTGTGTTATGCAGCGCCTGCACCCTTGGCCCCAGGGCCAGGGGCTGCTGATCCTTGTACCAGGACACGACTGGCTCTGGGAGCGAGTCTGTCTCACAGTTAAGGACGGCCTTCTCCCCGGCGCGGACGAGGATCGCCTCCTGGGGGCGGTCAGGAGCCTGCCTAAAGGTGGGGGGCACTAGGGACATGAGACAGCCCAGTGACTCACTGCAGCCTCCTGGGTCCCCCTAAGTCCTCCCAGGTGGCACCTACGGAGCCCTGCAGAGTCACACAGCAAACCTGACCCTGGAGAAAGAACCAGGCCAGTATGGCAGGACCTGCCAGGCGGTAGGGGCAGCCTCGCACCCTCTGTGGGCCTCAGTCTCCTTCAGGTAGCTGCTTGAGGCTCTCCTGGGCTTCTTCCCACAAGGGGCCACCTCCAGCTGGGTGGAGCCCTCCGTGGTCCCCCCTACTGCCATCACTCTGTCCCCTACTCTGAGACCGCAGGACCCGGCACGGTCCACCCCACATAGCAGGTGAGCGCATGAGTGAATGAACCAGCTCAGGGCTGCAGGGAGGCTTCTGGGAGCCCCGGCTGGTGACCCTGGGGACAGCTTTCCCCAAGGAGGACCCCAAAGACATGAGCCGTCACAGTCTCCACGCTGAGAACCCAGGACCACATGAGCTCGGGAGGAAAGGGTCCCTTCCTGGGCCTGGCCCTCGGGGTCCATCTCCTCAGCTTGACCATCATCCACGCTTCCCAGGAGCTCACACTGGGCTGACGGCTGCACAAACTGCCTCAGGTTACAGACGGGACAGCCAGGGCTCAAAGAGGGACAACAGCTTCCCTTAGGTCACGGAGCTGTTCCCAGCCCGACTTGTCCAGCTCCTGAGACTACTGCCTTTGCCTCGGGGGCAGATGGTGCCACTGGGCACTATTCCTTCACAGGCTGGGGGCCAGGGGTGTCCCAGCCCCACCCAGAGGCAATCTCGCCTCCCGACCGCTCTGCTGCCCAAGGGAGTGGCGGACACTGCAGGTGGGGACGGGGCGTACCCAGCACGCTGAGCTCCACCACTTTCTGGTCACGGCCGGCTGCGTTGAGAGCCTCGCACAGGTAGGTCCCGGAGTCTGAGGGCTGCACCCGGGGCAGCCGCAGCGTGTGGGTGCCTGCGGGGAGCCAGCCCCTCACACCAGCCCCCAGCCGCCCACCCAAGACCCCTCCCAGACACACAGCCTGTCCCAGGTTCAGGGAAGCAGCTGTGGCTCCCCACAAGCCTCAGTTTACCCACCAGGCAGGAGGAAAACCTCTTCCCCCAGGGACAGGGCCTCGCTGTCCTTGTACCAGGTGACCTCGGGGGCCGGGTGAGCAAGGACCTCACAGGGGAGGGAGATGCTGCTGTTGAGGATGGCGGTGACCTGCTCCAGGTTCTGGCCTGTGATTCGTGGTGGCACTGTCCCCCCAGCCACAGGGGTGAAGAAAGATGTGAGATTGATGTGGGCGGGGCAGAGAGCCAGGGGTGAGACCCTGAGAGCGAAGACACCTCCAAACAGCCCAGGCGGAAAGCTCCCCTCCCCATGAACACGCAGGGACTCAGAGATCAGAGAGGGGCAGCCACGCTTCCAAGGCCGCACAGCAGTCAGCGGCAGAGCCAAAATATCCTTCCAGGCTCTGACTATGGCACTCAACACCGTCCCTCCCACCCCCGAGCAACTGCTCTCCCCACGCAAGCTCCGAGGCTGCAGAGATGGACAGCAGACCAGGGGTGCTGAGGTGCTGCCTCCCTCCTCTGAGTGTATCGCAGCTCTATAGCAAGGGGTCGCCCAGGAAAAGCCCTCAGCCACGTCACGTACACAGTAAGTGCTCAATAACGGTGCTGGACGGCTGGGAAGTGCGGTCCCTGGCCACCTCCAGTGTTGCTTGCAAGCATCAGGGGTTGGCCCAGTGGTGACCAGGGTCCCCCTCAAATGCTCTCTGTCCTGGGATGCTGCTGGGGCCCGGCTGGGATCCCTGAACCCCGAGTCCCAGATCCCTCTTAGGGAGGGACGCAGAACGGGTAGGGCCGCCCGCTCTGCCCTCTCACCTTGGACCCTGAGGGTGAACAGCTTCTCCGCAGAGCCCGCCTGGTTCTCGGCCACACACATGTAGCTGGCAGCGTCGGCCACTTCTGCCGTGGACACCTGGGGGAGCCGCCCCAAAACGGTCCCTCTACCCCATAGCTGATGTGACCCCAGGGTGCTCACGGAGAGCAGGTGGAGCCCCCGTGTGGACGCCTGCTGGGGCTTTGTGGACATCTGGGGTTGTCATGGGCTGGGCTTGGGGAGGACTGCTGGGGGCTGGGCTGGCCTCCGGGGTCCTGTGCAGCCCCGTGTGTGGACACTGGTTGGTGGCTGAGAGGGGCCGCTGGTGCCCTACGTGTGGCCAGGCTCTGTCTGAGGCCACCACTTCCCACAGCAGCTCTGGACCCACTAGGCCCCAGCTACAGTGTGCACACTCCCCCTCTGCCGGTGTCCTCTGAGCTCACGGGGCCGGGCAACCCACCTTGCTGGGCAGACAAGACCGCAAGCCGCGGCGGAGAGCCTGCAGGGCAGCCCCGGGACGCCTGCAGCCTGGGTAGCACTGTCCTACCTGCAAGACTTGCCCGTCCTCCAGCACCTGCAGCCGTGGGCTCGGGGAGAGAGGCAGCCCGTTCTGCAGCCAGGACAGGGTGGGCTCCGGGTTGCCCAGGGCCGGGCACCGTAGGCTGACAGTGCTGCTGGCGTTGACGGTCACCTCCTCCACCAGCTCCTCAGTGTCACCCAGGATCACAGGCGGGGCTGGGTCAGGCACAGGAGGGTGAGGAGCGGCACTGGGTGCCAGGCGCTGGCGGGGGCTCCGCACCCTGCTCACCAAACCCTCCCAGGTCTGGTTGTAGCCAAGGAATCCACAGCACAGAGAAGGCTGTGGTTTGCTCACGGTCACACAGCCGGGACTTGAATGTGAACCAGTTCTGCCTGCTGCAGAGCCCAAGAAAGCAACCCCACTGGGAATCTCAGGGTCTGGGAGGGCTGAATGCCCGGACTGGGCCCCTCAGAGCGAGCCCTCGTGGGGCCTGCAGTCCCCAGACTCCCTGTGCCCCCGGGCCAGGGCCACTCACTCAGCACCAGCAGCTCGTAGTGCAGCCAGTCCTCGCCCACCTCGTTGGCGGCTTTGCAGGAAAACCTCCCAGCATCCTCCGCCCGCACCAGGGACAGCTGCAGGACCCGGCCGCCTGCGGGCACAGGACGGAGGCCTGGGCTCAGGACAAGACTCCTGTTCCCACCGAAGAGCAAGCCACAGACACGTCACCCTCCCCGCCTCCTCTGTGAAACAGGGCCCTGCGGCCTGCCCTGCCCAGCTTGTGGGTGAAGAGAAACCTAACCCCTTCCCACTGTGCAGCTGCCAGCTTGCTGTGTGCCAGGCCCTGGGCACAGTGTTTCTCCGTCCATCTGCTGCTGCCATCCCATCATACAGATGGAGAAACTGAGGCTTCCCCCAGGGGCCAGCAGGACAGTGGTAAGTATAGATTCTGGTGTCCAAGGAGGCTCCTGAACCTGTAGCCACTGTAGGGCTGTCACTTGGGACCTTCTGTGACCCAGAGCCAGGCAGGGACAGAACCTGGCATAAAGCAGTGGCTGGAGCCGGCCTCTAGCTGATGCTGGGTTAGGGTCACAGCGTGGCTTGACCCAGAACGAACCAGGGGTTCCCATGCAGCACTGGGGGGCAGTGGTTCGCAATGAGGGGTTGTCAGTCAGGGTCAGAACTCAGGCTAGCTGATAGCCATGGCCATGATGTGCTCAGGATCAGGGCTTCGTGGCCAGGGTCAGAGGTCCAGGTGAAATGTCAATGCTAACGGCCCAGAGGAGGGTGGGATGAGCGGCTGGGGTCTGGCTTTGGTTGACAGCTGGGACAGACCCAAGGTCAGAGTCCGCACTATGGATCTGACAGTGGCTGAGCTTCCTGGGAGTAGGTTGAAGAAGCCCCTGGGAGTAGGCAGGGGAAGAGGTTGTTTCCAGAGCTGCTAACAGGAACCAACAGCTGAGACACCTCTTTCTTTGCAGGTGCCAAAGCACCAAGCTTGGTACACCTCTGCTTATAGGGGGCCAGCACAACTGACCCAGGTCCCCTTTCCAGCACCACTGTGGTCCAGAGTGACAGGACACGGTGTAAATGCTAAGCCAGAGACCACACAGACCTTCTCTGAAGGTTGGTACCACCAGCACCGGCTGGCACCTGGTCCACTGGGAACCAGGAGCCACGTGGGGAGGCCAGGAATTTCTAGCCCTTCCTTTGGAGCCTTGGAATGCAAAATCACCCGGGTCACACGGCAGGTAGCACTCCGTGCTGAATCTACCTTGCAACACGGAGACCCGGTCGTCGGTGGCGGAGAGGGGCTGGTCCTCCCTGTACCAGGTGAGCTCGGGCGGTGGGACTGCGTTGGTGTCGCAGTACAGGTAGGCCGGGTTGTTTTCCACCACCTCTCGGTATTCCGTCACCTCGCCCCGGGCCTCCTCCTCCTGGGACAAGGTCTCAAGGGTGGCACTGGGCTCGCCCACCCTCTGGAACATAGGCGGCACTGGGCAGGAGGGACAGTGCTGTGAGGAGACGCAGCCACCGCACACAGGTCTGCTCCCAGACACCTGGCCAGCACGGGAGGTGTGCAGTTCCACACGGGAGCCGCTCCCTCCGGTCAAGGAATTGTTAAATCCAATGCGCTGCGCACTTACTGAGCAGCTACTACGTGCCGGGGCCAGGACGAGTTTCCTACCCCACAGAGCCCTTGTCTAACAGCCGCCAAAGCCTCCTTGTAACTTGGGGACATTTGTCAGCCCAGAGGTTGTGGAAGCATTGCTTATCAGGCCGCGTACAGGGTTACAACATCGGCAGCTTCTAGAGCTGGAAGGGGCCCCAAGGCCGTCCGCTTTGATCACCTGCTACGGCCGGAGAGGACAGTGACACCCTTAGTCCCTCAGCCCGTGAAGGACAGAGCCAGGGCAAAGGGTCCGGCTGGCCCGGAGGCACCAGACGCGGAGAGGGTGCTCCTTCTGCCGCGCCTCGCAGTAAAAGCTGGCCGACCGCTGCCTGGCTTGGCCAACAGTGCCTCCTTCCTGTCTCCCTCCCTACTTCCTTTGCTTCCTTCAGAGGAGCCCCCACGCACCCCAGCAGCCTCAACACTTTCTGCCTTAGGCTCCTCCACCCACTGTCCCCGGGGTTCCTGACAGAGCCAGCAGGCCTGCCAGGTTAAGAGCACGGTTTTCTTTTGTTTTTTTTTTTCTTTTTTGTTTTGGTTTTTCTCCGGCACCGGGAACCGGACTCACGACCTCGCGCTTGCCAGGCAGGCGCTTTTGCCGCTGAGCTAAATCCCCAGCCCCTGAGAGCACGGTTTTCGCTCCATCCGGCCCATTCCCGGTTTAATCCTGCGACGGGGGAGAGCGCCCCCTGTCGGCCACAGTGGTGACACGCACCCTGGATGAGCACGTTGAAGTCCTGGTCGTCTTCCCCGGCCACGTTAGTGGCCACGCACAGGTACCGCCCCGAGTCCGAGACCCGTGTGGGCTGGATCTGGAGCAGGCGGCCCTCGCCCAAGATGCGCAGGTGCTGGCCAGGGGTCACGGGCTGGGGGACAGAGGGGAAAAGGAGAGGGGACAGAAACGGGCAGGAAGCACGGGGGTGAGTACTCACATTTTAATAGTTTTAAAAACACAGTATAAAGACACAGGAAGACCTTGACTTTGTCAAAGCAAATCCACATAGCCTAGAGGCTGGGCGTGATGGGGTAAAGACAGTGGCATTTAGTGCTTGTGAGACTTGCCCCTATGAAAAGTTGGATTAAAAAATAAGGTTGTTGGCATAAGCGCCTGCCTGGCAAGTGCAAGGTCCTCAGTTCGATTCCTGGTACCGGGGGAAAAAAAAAAAAAGGCTGTGCTGGGTTCACCAGGGCAGGCCTGTGATCCCAGCAGTCTGGGAGGCTGAGAGGCTGAAGCAGGAGGGTCATAACTTCAAGCCCAGCCTGGGAAACTTAGCCATATTGCTGATGTTTGTGGTTTATTAAAAGGAACGGTCCATGTTTAAAATTTTCTTTTTTCCTGACCAATTTTGTACACTTGAATATGGTAATCAGCACGGCTTATTTGAAAACAATATGCAGTATAAGATCCATTGTCGAACTCCTACTATCTTGTATGGTGAAGCTCTGCATCATTTCTAATGTTTTTTAAAAATTTTTATTACTTGTTACTGTCTTTGATTGTTTGATCAATCTTATATTCTTACATCTGGTGGACTGAGCAACTTCGTTGAAGATAACAGTATGTAATGTAGCAACCATTGCTAATTCCTATCATTTTGTTTTGAGGTCATGTTTCATTTTTGTTGTTTTTCTGTTGTTTTGATTTTGTCTTCATTATTGCTTTACTAGTTTTTTTTAATCTTTAAAATAAAAAAATTAAAACATAAAAAGGGCCGGAGAGATAGCTCAGTATAAAGGCACTGCAAAATAAGAAATTTTTTTGCAAAATAAATTTTAAGAGTTAAATTAAAATAAATACATAAGAAATGAAAGGCAGGGTGGGGCCCAGGCCAGCTGTGGGCCGATGTTCTAGCTTTTCTGGAAGGCTTCACTCAGAGCCCAAGGGGAGAGCCTGAGGTGCCCACCCAGGGTCCCCTGAGCTCACCTGTCCATCCTTGTACCAGCTGATGGCGGGCGGGGGGGAGCCCCAGCACTCACACTCCAGGGTCAAGGTGCTGTTGACCTTGGTCTTCACCTCCTTCACCCCCAGCTCCCCTGCGGGGTCGTCTTTGGAGATGGAAGGGGGGACTGAAAAGATCACAGAGGGTCTGAGGAGCCCCAAGGGAGGAGGAACGGGGGTCCCGAGGGAGGAGGAACAGGGGTCCTGGATGCCACCTGCTCCGACTCCACTTAGAGGACAAGGCCTTTGTCTGCGATGGCTGCAGACAGGGCGGGTCTGAACCAGGGCCTTCTGGGGTGACCTCTGGAGGCCGTTCTTGGGGTCCGGGTCTCAAGCTGAGGCCCCTCTGGCTGTAGAAGGACACCAGGCCGGGGGGCTGGGAGTCCACGAAGGCCGAGTCCTAACACCTCCCAACTCTGGGCAGCCTTGGGGCTGCAGAGGGAAGACGGAGCATGCGCAGCCGCCCAGCGGCGTCGGAGGAGCCGGAGGGCGCCCCGGGGGGCCCCGTGTGGCCGCCGCCCCGAGGCCCCGACTCACTGAGTACTTCCACGTGGTAGTTCTTCGTGGCCTCCCCCAGGTCGTTGGTGACCACGCAGGTGTACTGGCCCGCGTCCTCCCTCTGGGCATTCAAGATCTGCAGCCCGCGGGTGCCTGCTCGGGACCAGCGCCACAGCCGCCGTGAGCTCCGCTGAGCCAGCCTGACGCGTGTCACCCGTGCCCTGCGGCCCCCGCCCAGGGGACGTCACCTGGGAGCAGCTGGATGTTCCTGGAAGCCTCAAAAGGGACCCCGTCCTTCATCCAGGTGATGTTGGGGGCAGGGAAGGCCAGCGCCTCGCAGATCAGAGAGATGGGGTTGTTGATGGTCACGATCACCTCCTCATCAGCAGCGTCCTCGGTCGCCCCCAGGATGGTGGGCAGCACTGTGGGCGGGCAGGAGGGCACTCTGGGCACAGACCCCCAGCCCCAACTGAGGGCCGGGGCGGCTTCAAGCCCAGCTGCTTCACCTCGTGCTGCAGCTGCGTGCCTCACACCGATGGGAAACTGAGGCTCAGAGGAATCCATGCCCGGTGTGGCCAGACCTGAATTCAGGGCCGGCTGCCCAGAGCCCAAGCCTCCCACTGCTGGTCAGTGCACAAAGGAAAGACGGATAACTTCCACCTCGGTGTCCCCAATAGCTTTTCAACATCTCAGCACCTAGCATATCTAGTAATTTAACACAGTCCTCTGTTCTGCTCGTGTTTCCAGTTTGTACCCCTCCCTGAGTTGGGGGAAGGCCTGGGGGTGCTTTTTCCCTGCTGGTTGGAGTAGCCCTGCTTGTACTGGTTGAAAAGTTTCCTCTTGCAGCCCCTGCCTGCGACTCTGCCTGTCACACCCGGCATTTTTAGAAGCACACGTCACCGAGCCAGCCTGTGCCTTCTCACTTGGTCCATCTTCGGTGTCTCCTGGTGAAGGAGACGGCGTGTGGCACCTCGCCCTTGGGGGACGGATGCCCTGGGTGTGAGCCACGTCACCACACTAAGCCTTAGAGCTTCAGCGACGCGGGGACAGACTCCTCCACCACCTCCCAGGCGCGTCATGAAGGTTTAGCCAAATGCCTCACTGCAGCCACCAATGCTATCATTGCTATCGGTATCACTAAGGAGCGGGTCACCTCCTACCGGCACCCGGGGTGGCCAGGGGACACTCAAAGCTCACCCAGCACGCTGAGCTGGAAGTGTTTGGTCTTCTCCCCCAAGGCGTTGCTGGCAATGCAGGAGTAGTGGCCGGCATGGGACAGGTTGGCCTGGGGGACCCACAGGTGGGCTCCGTCTGGGGAGATGTGGTGGGCGTCTCCGCCAGCCAGGGGCCGGCCGTCTTTGAACCAGGTGATGTTGGGCTGTGGGTGGCCTGAGGCAGAGAGATCGGAGGTCAGAGGCTGCTCACAGCCAGGACGGGGGTGTGTTAGAGGCCCAGGAAGCACAGCAGGAACACGGTGACAGCGGGCCTGCCCTGGCCCCTTCCCCGGGCTTTGCCCGCCTTTCCTTGCTGGGGGGTGGAGATGGTTTGGTCCAGACAGGCAAGACCGAGCTTCGAGATGCTCCTGTCATCCTCTCATCCACTCATTCATCCGCTCTTCTGTCCACCACCCATCTATCCACCGATTCGCCGTCCGTCTGTCCATCCATCCATCCACCCATCCCCCATCTTCCTAGTCCCTTACCTGCCTATCCATCTATCCAATCAACCATCTACCCGTCTATCCATCATCCGTTCATCATCCATCTATCCATCCATCCACCCACCCCCATCTTCCTAGTCCCTTACCTGCCTTTCCATCTATCCAATCTACCACCTACTGGCTGTGCATCTGTCCATCTTCCTCCCCATTTTCCTCCCCACTTACCTGCCTGTTCATCTATTCATCCAACTATCTACCCACTTATCCCTCTATCCCTTCACCCATCTATCATCCACTCATCAAACACACACACATCCATCTTCCCACCCACTTGCCTGCCTATCCATCTTTCTAGCCAGTTATCTGACTGTCCATGTATCTATTCTCCTGTTTCACCATCCACCCATCTTTCTACTCACTTCCCTGCCTATCCGCCTATCCAATCAACCATCTACCTGTCTATCCGTCATCCATCCATCCATCAGCCGTCCATCCATCCTTCATCCCACAAGCATTAATGGCAGCCTGCTCTTCTGGGCACAGGGGAAACCATGGAGACAAGAAGTTGGTTCCTCGAGGCTCTCGCCTGTCATCAGGCCACGTCCCATTAGCTGGTGCTGGGCAGGAAGCCTGGCATCAGGGCCGGCTGAAGACTCGGTGGAGGCCCTTGAGGCCGGGAGGCGCAGTCGGCAGGGGTGGGCAGAACATCAGGGAGGGGGCGGGCCTGCACAGAGATGTCCCAGGGCGCCCGGGGAGCAGCGTGGCCCTTACCTGTGGCATTGCAGGTCAGCTGGGCGGTCTGTCCCTCGGGCACCCTGGTCACCTCCTCCAAGCCCTCACTCTCTATAGTGGGGGGAACTAGGAGAAGAGAGGAGATGTCCACTACCACCAGGGCCGGCACTCGGGTACACAACCACGGAGCAGGAAGCCAAGAGCCCAGGGCTCCTCTTCGGTGCCGTGGGCCCAGTGCCCATGCTCTGGCGCCTGCTTCCACAGAGCAGTGGGTGTACTGGACATTTCCTGCTGGCTGAGGGAGATCTCAGTGCCGCTCAGACAAGCCCTTGAAGATAGTCGCCCCCTCCCACTGTGTGTGGGTCCTGCTGCTTCTGGAAAGTTCCACCGTGGCCTCCTCAGAGCAGAGGTTTTGGATAAAGCCAAGGTGGCAAGGCTTGGCCTCTCCCTTCCCCTGCCTGGGCCGGGAAGCTCCCAGGAAAGAGGCAAAGGATTCCGGGGCCCCCACGGGGACGGGCTACCACATACCCAGGACGTCCACACTGAAGTTCCTCCGCGCCTCCCCGGCCTCGTTGCTGGCCAGGCACGAGTAGAGACCTCGGTCCTGCTCCTGAGCCTGGGTCACCCTCAGCATCCAGCCGCCTAGGGACGGAGGGTGTGGGCCTCAGTTTCCTACCTGTTTACCAGTGGGAACCATCACAGATCAAGCTGGTGGGGAAGATGAATAGCAGAGGAGGAGACGCTTAGACCGGTATTTCCTAAAGCCTGCTACTCTGCTGTGGGGAGTCCCTCCAGAGAACCACTCTTGGCGGCAGGACTTATCAGAACCTTTTTTTGTGAAAATGTTCACCGTGGGTGTTATGGTTGATACATTGTGTCAACTTGGGGAGTCTAGAGGTTTGGCTAAGTGACTCAGCAGGAAGCCAGGGTGCTTACTTTGTATACATCCTGAGCCTGTGGAAGAGGAGGGCATGGAGATTATGTGAGAGCTACGCGCCCCTTAGGTGGGGGTAGTCTGTTTACGATGTAAGGCAAGAAAGAAGCTGCTTGCCGCCATTCCTCCGGTTTGCTCTGGCTGTTTGTTGCTCGGCTGCCATTCCCCCCTTTGCTCTTGTTGCTTTGCTACCTTCTGCCTTGGAGCCAGCCAAGTATGGACTAAAACCTCCACAAACTGTAAGCTAAATAAACCTTTCCTTCCTTCATTTTGGGTGCTGGGTATTTTGTCTCAGCAACGAGAGAAAAGTAACCAAGACAGTGGGTCAGCAGCAGGGCAGCAGAGCAGGAACTTACATCTCCCCACCACAGGGGCAGCTCCCCTGACCCGTGTTATGGGGCTCGGGGTCAGAGGTTATGATCATGTCACCGACAGAGAGAGTCAGACCGGATTCTCAGAACACAACCTGGCTGATAGCGTACCCGCCAACAGGTAGGCATCCTCCCGGGGCCGGATGGGCTCCTCCTCTCGGAACCAGCGCACTTCGGGGGGCGGGACCCCTGTGGCTTCGCAGAGCAGAGTCAAGGGGCCGTGCAAAGCAGCAGTGACGTTGGTCAGAGAGTCCTCGCCTCCCGCGAGCACTGGAGGCACTGAGTGGGGGCGGGGCCGTCAGGACCCCGCCCTCCCCAAGCCACGCCCCAGTGGGCGGGGCCTGTTCCTAGCTTTGGGGGCTGGGCGAGCACCGAGTTTCTGGGATGCCAGGCCTGATAGAGAGGGTGACGTCCCTAAACCGACCACCACCTCCCCCGCCCAGCCCAGGAAAACAGGAGGCGCTCAGCAGGGGATGGGAGTTCGCGGGGCTCCAGCCGCGCCCCTGGCCCCCCAACTCCCACTCAGCCTTCCCGCATCTGCACTGGGGCCACCTCCTCCGGTGGGGCCTGACCTCCCACCGGAACCCGCAGCGGCTCCCTAGTCTCTGGGCCCTGAGTTCTCCAGCACGTCCCCCGCACCATTGGGGCGCAGCCGGGAGCGGAGCAGCAGCCGCAGGAAAGGATCTGGCGCCCCCAGCGGCCCCTGCGGAGACCTGACCGCAGCAAGCGCCAGGCCGGGAGCGGGGCCCAGGGTGCCGCCCAGCCTCACCCAGCACGGACAGCGCGAACCTCCGCTCGGCGCGCCCCGCCGCGTTCTCGGCCACGCAGCTGTACCGTCCCGCGTGGGCGACCCGCGCCCGCTGCACCTGCAGGCTCCGGCCCTGGTTCCGCAGCCACAGGTCGGGCTCGGCCCCCACGGGCCGCCCGTCCCGCTCCCAGGTCACCGCCGGCGGTGGCCTCCCCGTAGCGTTGCAGTCCAGAGTAGCCTCCCCGCCCTGCAGCACCGACACGTGCGTGAGGGGCTCCCGGGGGCCGGCGATCTGGGGGGGAGCTGAGCGGGGAATGCACATCAGGGGAGGCGCCGGGCCTCCCGGCACATCCGTGGGCGCAACCCCGCTTGGGCCCGCGATGTCCTCGCGTGCACTGGCTG
The DNA here is from genome assembly GCF_000276665.1 of Chinchilla lanigera. Classification (NCBI taxonomy): domain Eukaryota; kingdom Metazoa; phylum Chordata; class Mammalia; order Rodentia; family Chinchillidae; genus Chinchilla; species Chinchilla lanigera. The sequence continues at coordinate 381,307 of NW_004955513.1, read as the reverse complement.
TGTGACTTCGGCCAGGTCGCCTGGTCTGTCCGGGCCCTTCCCCTCCCACTGCAGGGTGGGAACCCTGCCACGCCTCCCCCGGGTCCTGAGGGCCGTGCGCTGCTGAGGGGTGCCCAGCTCCCGGCCCCCCGCGCGCACTGGGCGCGGCTCACCGTGCACCACCAGCCGCTGTTCCTGGCTGCTGTTTCCGGCCGCGTTGCTGCACTCGCACGTGTACGTCCCCTCCTGTGCTGGCTGTGCCCGTCCCAGGTACAGCAGCCGGCCCACCGCCGACACCTGCTCTCCGGCAGGCCCCTCCCCCGGCAGCGGCTGACCTGTGGCAGTGAGAGAGAAGCCCCCATCCAGGGCATGGCAGGGACCCTTTGTCCTCCCACCCATCTATCCCACTCCTGCTCATCCTGCGGGAGCCCAGGAAGCCTTCCCTGAAGACAGAGCCGGTCCCACCAACCCACGGCCCACACCTCTGCCCATCACAGACCCACCTGCAGGGGAGGGGGCGAGCCCTGGGTGCTGGGTTAAAGCCCCTGCTCTGGCTTTTCAAGGTGCCAGAAGCTCACTCCTGCCCCGGAGTCCCCCGCCTTGGTGACAGCTGCTGCACCCTCCTGCCAGTCCTCCCCCTCCCCTCAGCCCCCCAAACAACTGTCCTGAAGTCTGACCAGCACCCCCTTCCACACCCAGGCTCTGGCCACCTCTTGTCACCTTGTGGTCCCTGGGTCTGGGTGGCCAGCACTGTTGCCTTGCACTGCCCTGCTCCTGAGGGTCAGTCCCTGGCACAGTCAGCAGGCTGGCCCTGTCTGCTCCTGTCCAGAGCCCTGCAGTGCCCACTCCCTGGTAGGGTAAAAGCCAACATCCTCTGACAATCCTCAGTCCAGCTCCACTGTGCTGGTGACCATCGCCTGCTTCTGTCCCCCTTGCTGGCTCCACTCCAGCCCCCTGGCCTCGCTCCGGAAACATGGGTGGTTCATTCCTGCCCCAGGGCCTTTGCATCCACCACTACCACTGCCTAAATGACTTCCTCTGCAGTATTCTCAGCCTGCTCTCTTCCCTTCCTCAAGTCTGCTTGCTCTAGTGTCCCTGCCACCTGACTGACGCCCACCTGTCCTGCACATTTGTCCCTCCCCGGCCTCTCTGTCACCACAGTGCTCCTCACCTAAGTTACCAGGTCACCTGCTCACTTTTCATCGCCCGACCTCCCCAACCCTGGCAGGTGGGGATGGGTCTGTTTTGTCCTCTGCGGTGTTCCCAGGACTTAGAGCAGGGCCTGGCACAGACAGGCCGTTGGTAAACGTGAGTGGAACGAGTGGCAGGGTGGCCTGAGTACCTACTGAACCTGGCACCGGACCTGGAATTTAGCAGTGGCCAAGGCAGTGGGCCTCACTGACCACAGAGGAGCGGGACAGAGGGGCCAGGTGGGTGCCGGGACACAGGGCCACGCAGGGCTCCGTGTCCCAGCCTGCGGGTCAGGGAGGGCTTCCTGGCAGAAGGGACGTCTGAATGCGGCCAGAAGCCGCCTGTGTGCAGAGCAGCCCTGTGCTGGACACAGTGGGGACAGCCATCCTACCGTCCTTGCTCCAGGCGACCTTGGGGAAGGGCACGCCTCGGCACTCGCAGGACAGCCTGGCGGGCTGCCCCTCGGTCACAGCCAGGGTGCGGGGCTCCCTCCAGGGGAACGCTGGAGCCACTGAGGCAGAGCAGGGAAGGGTGAGCCAGAGGCTGGAGGGGGAGGGGAGTGCAGGGCAGCCCCCTCCCCCCCGCTGGGACCCGGGACCGGGCCTGCCGTGTGGGGCTGCCTCACCCCAGACGTTCACGTCGAAGTGCTTCTCGGAGCGGCCAGCGTGGTTCAGAGCCTCGCAGGTGTAGCGGCCGGTGTCCCCCACCTCCGCCCTGGACACCTGCCCAGGGCAGAGATGCCCGTCAGCAGGGGAAGCCTAGACGGATGCCGCCTGCCCTCGCTGCAGTCCATGTGACCTCAGCTGTGTCACGTGACCTTGTTGAGCCCCAGGCTTCCTCCTGGAACCCCTAGTTCCGAGGTACCTGGAACAGCCCCCTTGATGGCCACCCGGCCAACTCCCCCTCACCCCCACATCCCAGGCCTGCTAATGCGGACGGCACATGGGGTCATGGTAAGGAAGCAACAGGAGCGGAAAGCAGGGGTGTCAGACTTGGACGTGACCCTATCAGAAGGCGTAGGGGCGGGCAAGGAGGAGGGCCCAGGCAGAAGTTCCAAGGGTCCATTCCTGGGCTGTGTCCCCGTCTCCTGCGGGAGGGCTCGCTGGTCACACTGAGGTGGCCGGATGCACACGGGGTGCCGGGCACCAAAAGTCCTGCTGTGCCAGGGCAGCTCCGCTGTGGTGAAGGCCTGGTCAGTGCTGGGTGGCCACTCACCTCCAGCAGGGCCTTGTCCTCGGAGAGACGGACGCTGGGCCGCAGCTGCAGGGGCCTCCCGTCCTTCCACCAGCTCAGCTCGGGAGCGGGCACAGCATGGCTGCGGCACTCCAGGGTCACAGACTCGTTGGCCAGGACAGAGATGGTCAGCTCTTCACCGAGGATGCTGGGGGGCACTGTGGGAGGGTGGGAAGGGACCCCAGGTGCCTGCTGGAACTGGCGGGACGGACCACCAGCGTTGGGCTGGCCACTCCCAGCAACCCAGGTGGACACAGGGATGGAAGTCACTGCTGGGGTGGGGCCACCCAAGCCTCTTCTTCCCCGCCTGCCGCGGGGTCCTGAATAGGAAGGAGGGCCCTTACGCCCCCGTGCGGGCAACTGTGGCACTGCCGCACTCTGAGGGGAGGGGGAGGACTGCCAGGGAGCCCCAGGATGTCCCCGCGAGGGGACAGAGGACAGGCAGCTCAGGTCCTCTCCACATTACTTGTTACAACTGCACCTAAATCTACAATGTCCAGAATGACATCCAAAATTTAAAATAATATTCTAATTTTTAAAAATTGTAGCCAGACATGGAACATGGTTACAATCCCAGCACTGGGGAGGCGAAGGCAGGAAAAGTTCCACAAATTTGAGGCCAGCCTGGGCTCCACAGTGAGTTCAAGGCCAGCCTGGACTATGTCATGAGAGCCTGCCTGAAACAACCGCAAAACTACAACAATGAAAACCCCCAGAGCAGGCCCCGACCACCCTGCTCCCTAAGACAAAAACGACCAGTAGGGCCTGGCGACTTAGAACACAAGGTCTGAGCAGACTTGGGGCGGCAGGCTTGGGCTCCATCACTTGCTCCCCGGGAGCCCTGGAGACATTCTCTGCCACCCTGGGCCTCCGGTTCCTCATCCATGAAATAAAAGTCTCCCCTATGCGACAGTCACCATAGCAACACAGGTGGAGGGGACGGCACAGGGTGCCGTCACCTCTGATCCTGACCCCACGAGGAGAGAGCTGGGGCTGAACGCCTCCCGCTCCCCACCAGGACTGCACTTCCGGAGTCCTCACTTGTACCTCTGTGGGCCCCACAGGAAGAAAGTGGAAGGCAAACTCCCTGTCACCAGGTACTCCACGCACCCCCACGACACCCTTCAAGGGGGGTGTCATGGTGTGTGCCTGGATGTCCCCTCAAAGCCTATGGCAGTCATGGGGGCTTCTAGAGCTTAGGATTGATTCATGGGTGTGAGCGCTACTGCTCCTCCCTTTTTGCTCTTGTTGTTGCTTTTGCTGTCTGGGGCCGCCTTGAAGTGTTGCCTGTGTCCTGCCACCCTGCCTGGGAGCCAGCTGATTATTGACTGAAACCTCCACAAACTGTGAGCTGAATAAACCTTTCCTTCCCTAATTCTGGGCATCAGGTGTTTTGTCTCAGCAATGAGAGAGAAAAGTAACCAAGACAGAATTTGGTACCAGAGAAGTGGGGCCGCTCCTGTGACTGTACCTGGCCATGTGGTTCAAGAGCCTTTGGAATGGCTTGTGGGAAGAGTTTGGAAAGGTTCAGAGATTTCGCCTGAAAGAGAAGCGCTAGAATGCCTTTGGCTGTTCTCTCTGGGAGATTCGGGTCAGAGCTCAGAAGACCAGAAGGCTGATAGAAATCCTGCCACTAAAGACCAGGCTCTGGAGGTTTCTGCTGGGAAGAAGTACTGCATTGGCTGCTGGACTCCAGATGATATATGTCATGGCTTGGCAGAAAGTTTGTCTGCATTTTGCTCCTGTCCAGAGACTTTGCCTAAGACTGAGATTAGGGGCAGTGGACTACTTAGTCTGGTAGAAGAAATTTCAAGGCAGTTCACTGTTGGGGCAGTGGCATGGCTATTGTTGGGGGCTTTTAGCCAGATTTATGTTGCAAATCAAAAACAAAGAGCCCAGCAGGATGATTTAAAATGTTGTGAGTTTGGCCAGGAAAGAAGCTCCAGTAAAGCTATGGACTGGAAAGATAGAGCTGAGGAGATCTCCACTGCTGAGAAGGAACAGGAGAATATAAAAGACAGCCTGAGGGCATCATAAAACACAGCAAGTTTCCACCCTTTGCAGCTTCAAACCTGCAAAGGTGGAAGACTGCTTTGAGAAGAAAGCCGCAGAGTGCCATGTTCCAGAATGGTGGCAGCATAGAGAATTTGCTCCTCAGAATTGGATTCAGAGTGCCCAGCGATCCAGGCACTTAACCCCTACGGCTAAGAGAGAGGAAAGCCTGCCTACTGCTCCAGCTGGCAGCAGATCTTGGCATCATCCACGTGGCGCTGGTTTTAGGCACAAGCAGAATGTAAGAGTTCAGAGGTTAAGAAGGCTTCCACCTTGATTTCAGAAGCCCTGGGAAGCCAGGAAGTGTGCCCCTGAGAGGGCAATGTGTGAAGCTGTGAGTGTGAGCCAAAGTGTAGTGGAGACCTCAAAAGGTTGGAAAAGCCAAGAAC
>NW_004955513.1:373114-375913 GCF_000276665.1 Chinchilla lanigera | reverse complement strand
GCTTCTAGAGTTATGATTGACTCAAGGGTGTGACCGCTACACCTGCCCCGGAGCAGGTAGTTTGCATATAATGTAAGGGAGGGAAAGAGGCTGCTTGCCTCTGCTCCTCCCCTTGTGCTCTTGTTGCTTTTGCTATCTTCTGGCTCCAGGAACTATTGCCCTCTGCCATGTGCCACTCTGCCTTGGAGCCAACCGAATATGGACTGAAATCTCCACAATCTGTGAGTTAAATAAACCTTTCTTTCCTTAATTTGGGGCACTGGGTATTTTGTCTCGCAATGAAAGAAAAGTAACCAAGACAGGGGGCTCCCCACACCACTTCACAGATGAGGATAGGGAGCTCCAAGGAGCAGAGTGACTGGCTCCAGGTCCCAGAGGCAGGAGTTGAACCCCAGATGCACAGCATGCAAGGGCCAAGGCTGCTAATCACCCTGTCATACTGCCCTTCAGAAGAGACCATCACCCCCAAGAGACTAGAAGAAGACCAAGAGTTTCCTGACGCTGCCTGCTGCCCTTCCTACTTCCTCCTCCTTCTCTGGCTTCCTGAACATGGAGCTGCTGGCTGTACAGGGCCACCAGCTGCCCACTCACCCGCCCACAGGGGAGGTCACGCTCCAGGTCAGGTCCCGGGGTCCAACTGACCCCACATGATGGTAGCCACAGGGTTGAGCAGGTGTGTTGTCCATTCAGCCACTCTCACTCCTTTGGACGGGGCTGGGCATGCCCAGCCCCACTCCCCTGCCCCCACCTCCCGCCCCAGAGCAGCCAGCCTGGACCACAGAGCCACACACCAGACACTCACCATAGACTTGCAGGGTCACATCCCGGCGGTCTTCGCCCACAGCACTCACGGCCACGCAGGAGTAGCTGCCTGAGTCAGAGGTCCGGGCACTGGCCAAGGCAAGGACCCGGCCCCCAGGGAAGACCTGTGACCCCAGAGTGAAGCCTGTATCAGGAGGTCACCTGTGCTTTTTGTCCACAGGGACAGCACCCCATCCTCACAAGCTGGCCTTGCTGCCAGGCACACACACAGCCTCATGTAAACCCACAGGGAAGCCAGGGGCTGCACCCGGCCCTCTGCTGGGCGGGGACAGTTCCGTCATCCTCCTGGTGTGTTTCTAAAGCCACACTGGCCACATGCTGTTAAAGAGCCTTCGAGGCCACCAGTCCAAATTGAGACGGGTCACAAATGCACAAGATGTGATTAAAAAATATGGGTAATGTTTAAATTTTTAAAACCATCACAGTAAAAGACACATTACCATAAAATCCCATAGGATCTTCCTCCTTACTTCAAACACTTATGCATTCCCTGGTCTTTGCCACTTTCTGCAGCAGCTCTGGAAATCCTCTTTCCTGAGTGACTTTAGATGCACTGTCGCGGCTGGCTCAATCTACTGAATCAATTCAAAAATTAACTTTTCATGGTCATTTTGACTTTGGGGAAGAGCCAGAGTTCACAGTGGCAGATCCAGTGAATAAGGTGGACGAGGACACAGTGTTGTGTTTTTATGAGCTGCCCTTCCTTTGGGTGGTGTTCGGCAACAACATTCACTATATTCTTAATCACACTTCATAAAGACATGCACGAAAGGAGTCTCCAGAACTGCTGCAGAAAGTGGCAGGATGATGGGATGAGTGTGTTCAAAGCAAGGGGGAGGATTTTGAGGGGAATTAACAGAATGTCTTTTACTGTAGTGCATTTTTTAATGTAAAAATTCACTGTATACTATAGTTCAATCACACTGTGTAAAATCTACAACACAGTTCAGAATTAGTGTGAAAAGAGGAACAGAAAATGTCTCATCAATAGCTTTTACAGTGATCATGGGATGACCCATACTCCTGTGGATGTATTGGATTTGCTGTCAAATTAAAATGGATTTCACCCCTTTAGTTTTACTTGTTTGACTGTGGCAATCCAGAAACTTTGCACAACACAGATTGTTAGCACATGTTACGTTGGGCAGGGCAGCTTGGCTTCTCCCTAATCCTGATTCCCAGGGCCTGGCCGCTGTTCCCAGCCCAGCCCACCCTCCTGGCACCACCCAGCCTTGCTGACCTGGAGGCCAGGGGTCCCTGAGGGTGACACAGGATTTCCATCCTGCAGCCATATCAGCGTGGGGCTGGGGACGCCGGAGGCATTGCAGGTCAGCCGGACAGGGGCGCCGAGCAGCACCGGGCCTGGCAGGCTGGGCGGCAGAGTGATTCGGGGAGGCACTGTGGGGCAGGGTGGCAAGGGACAGAGGGTGAGCTGAGGAATACAAACCACCCACAACAGCACGGACAGCCAGCCCACCCAGCAGCCAGTTCATAGATCTCTGGGCTGTTCATCTCATCCCTCAGCTCTACCAGAGAAGGCTTCCACCTGTGGGAAACTGAGGCACAAAGAGGGGAAGTCACCCAGCCAGGAAGCAGCACCTGGACTTAGGCCTGGGGCCAACAGCAGGAAGTTATCTGCCACCGGGATGCTCTGGCAGAAGAGTGGACGCCCCGACCTCTCCGCTCTTTCTGTAGCAAGCTCCAGGCCTCCAGCCTCCCTTCAATTGCTTGAATTCCCCACATCTCTGCAGATTCAAGCCCTGGAGAGCTCAGCTGTCAGAGAGGCCTCCTGATTGCCCCAGTGACCAGCGTGCAGTGGACCTCACATTTCCTAGTTCTCATCACAATGTCATAGATTTGCACTTTGAGTCATGCTCTAATTACTAAATCCTACGTTAGATTGAATTATTTCAGGCCTTTCTTACTCAGGGGCACAGTGCCAGGGACTTCCCAAGAGCAAGTACTCAGTAAATGTGG
>NW_004955513.1:362557-372380 GCF_000276665.1 Chinchilla lanigera | reverse complement strand
TGGATGGATGGGTGGATGGATGGATGGTGGGTGGATGGATGGATGAGTGGGTGGATGGGTGGATGGAATGGTGGAGGGGTGGAGGGGTGGGTGCCCGGATGACTGAATGGAGGGCTAAGTGGGCTAAGAGTGAGTAAATGGGTAAGTGGATGAGTGTTAGATGAGTTTAAAAATGAATGGATGCATGGACGGAGTAATAGACAAGTGGAGGGAAGGGTAAGTAACTTCTTGGAAAAGGGTTCCAGGGGCCCTGTGGCAGCTCACCATGGACCCGGACGCCAAACTGAAGTTCTGTGTTGCCTGCTACATTGGCAGCCACACAGCGGTAGCTCCCAGCATCAGAAAGCCGGGCTCGCTCAATGCGGAGGCTTCTTCCGTCAGCGGAGACTGTCACCCCTGTCTGGGCGGAGATGCGCTGGCGGCCCTTAAACCAAGAGACATCTGCAGGAGAAAGCAGGGAGGCAAGGAGTCCTGCTGGAGCAGGGGCACCCACGAGAAGCTTGCAGACGCCGGAGAAGGCCAGCGTTCTTCGGGAAAGGAGCGGGGCAGGACAAGGCAGTGGTGCTTGAGGCAGGACTGCTGGGTGGCGGGTGGGAATGGCAGGAGCAGGAGTGCTCGAGCTCGGAGGGGAGGCATGGACGGCCTCCCCCGACAAGCCCATGCTACCCGTATGCCTGGTGCCCGTGCCTCACCCCAAGCACCCAGCCCTTTCTCAGCAGCTGCTCCAGAGAAGAGAGATGACACGTGGGGGACCTGGGGGAACTGTTTCTCACCCCAGCCCCGTGCAGCCCTATGGAGTGCAAACTGAGCAGAGCCCCCAGGCCCCGGGGCAAAGCTTTATCCCCAGCGCTCGCTGGGTGAGTTTAAGGGGGCAGCTGGAAAGGGCTTTCCCCCAGGGGAGCACCTTACCGGGAGGAGGCACCCCCGAGGCCAGGCACTCCAAGGTCAAGGATGCGTTCTCCAGCACCGCCTGGCTGGTGGGGCCTGGCTCGATGCTGGGGGGCACTGGGAAGAGACACGGAGAGACCCAGCTCGGGGACAGTGGGTGTCTCTCATCCCGCCCACTCCGATACCCCTTGCCAGTCCTCCCAAGGCCAAGAGCACGATCCAGGGGAGGGCCGTGCTCAGGCGGGGACTTGCCCACCCCCGCAAGGGTGTATATGGACCCACAACAGGAAGCAAACAAGCTAAGGCAGCCACAAAGCTGGGCACAGCCCCCCAAAGGGGTTGGGAGCCACAGGCGGCTGCTGAGGCTTTATCGCAGGCTGCCACGTCCTCCAAAGTTGAGCTCACACTGTGACTTTCAAACCTCTACAACCATGCCCCCAGCACCCGGGGCCCCGCAGGGATTACCCGCCACCCCCGGCCTTGGGCCCTGCTCGCGGCCACGTCCTCACCCAAGACCTTGACCGCCACGTCCCTCTTGCTCTCCCCAGCCAGGTTCGTGGCCACGCAGCTGTAGATGCCTTCGTCCCTCAGGTCCACCTTCTCGATCTGGGGGAGGAGGGCCAGGGTGTATTCGGGGAGCCACAGAGCCCAGGCTGGGCACAGTCAGAGCGGTACAGGGACATGGTGGGTGGTCAGGCGGCTGGGGACCCCAGGGCAGGCAGAGTGCTGGGAGTTATGGGCCAAGCTCTCAGAGTCCCAGCGCCCCTCTCATCTCCAGCATGATTCCCTCCCTGTTTTCTCCCCCTGACGGCTGCGGTTCCTGGGACCTGGAAGGGGTGGAGGGCCCCCTCCTCTCTCCAGGCCCCACACCCCAGGGCCCGGAGTGTCCCAGGCTTGGAGGGCTATGTGTCTGCCCCCCCGACACCACCAAGGCTCTGCACAGGGCCAGCAGGACCCGGGAAGAGTGGCTCCTCCACATGTGCCCAGCTGCCCCACCAACCCTGGGGCTCCTAAATGTACCTGCAGGGTCCCGCCTGAGGTTGCCAGGGCCACCCCATCCTTCCACCAGTGGAGGCTTGGGGGAGGCATGCCAGCCCCTACACACTGGAGGGTCACAGACTGCAGGAAAGGGGCTGTGATGTTCTCACCCCCGATGATGTCAACGGACGGGAGCTCTGGGGAGGGGGAGAGAGGGAGGGCCTGGGTCAGGCTAAGGTGCGGTGCGGGGGGTACCCAGCAATCCCCCTGATATCTGTGGGTGAAAGGGTGGCTTTGCAGGGCTCCACCAAGGTCTGATCCCTAGCTTTCCCCCACACTCTGCCCACAAACACCTGGCTTAGAGAAAAGAGCTCCAGACTGGGAGCCAGCAGAGGAGCCCGTTCCCTTAGGAGTTCTCCCATCCATCCACCCACCTACTCATCACCCACCCATTCCTCCAACCTTCCAACAATCCTTCCATCTCCTACCCCTCCTCGTGCCTATGCATCCACCATCCATCATCCATCCACCCACTCATCCATCATCCATCCACCCATCCATCCATTCACCCATCCACCTACCCACCCATCCATCCATCCATCCATCCATCCATCCACCCATCCACCTACCCACCCACCCATCCATCTATCCATCCATCCATCCACCCACCCATCCATCCGTCCACCCATCCATCCATCCATCCAACTACTCATCCACCCATCCATCCATCCACCTACCCACCCATTCTCCATCCATCCATCCATCCATCCATCCATCCACCTATCCACCCAACTACTCATCCATCCATTCATCCAACCACCCATCCATCCATCCATCCACCTACCCATCCATCCATCCGTCCACCCATCCATCCATCCATTCATCCATCATCCATCCATCCATCACCCACTTATCTACTCACCCATCCATCCATCCACCCATCCCACTGTCCACCCACCCACCCATCCATCCATCCACTTATCCATCCATCCGTCCACCCATCTATCCATCCACCCATCCATCATCCATTCATCCATCCATCTACCCATCCACCTATGCCCCCATCCATCCGTCCATCCATCCATCCATCCATCCATCCATCCATCCATCCATCTACTCATCCATACATACACACATCCATCTACCCATCCACCCACCATCCATCATCCACCCACTCACCCATCCATCATCCATTCACCCATCCATCCATTCATCCATCTACTCATCCACCCATTCATCTGTCTACCCATCCATCCATCCACCCACCCACCCATCCACCTACCTATCTGTCCACCCATCCATCCACCCACCCATCTATCCATCCATCCATCCATCCATCCATCCATCCATCCATCTACCCACCCATCCACCTATCTGTCCACCCACCCACCCATCCATCCATCCACTCACCCATCATCCACCCACTCATCCATCCACCCACCCTTCCACCCTTCCATCCATCCACCCACCCTTCCATCCATCCACCCATCCATCATCCATCCTCCATTCATCCATCTTCCCATCTGCCTACCTGTCCATCTACTCACCATCCATTGACTCAACTACCCACCCATTCATCCACCACCCATCCTTCTATCCACCCACTGACACATCAACCCACATTTATCCATCCATCCACCACTCACTGGTCACCCACCCATTCATTTAACTATCATTTGACTATCTAACCATCAACCCATCTTCCTCGTCCTTACTGCTTACCCACCTCTCATACATATATCATCCATCCATCCATTCATCTTTCATCCATCTACCTGCTCACCCACCCACCCATCCATCCATCCACCCATCCACCCATCCATCATCCGTCCATCAACATGTGAATGAACACCTACTCTGCCCAGCACAGTTCTAGCCCCTGAACACAGCAGAGCAAGGTGACCATGCGCTGGTTGTTTTGAGCTCATAGAGCAGGAAGCAGAGATGAATGACCACCCTAGTGTGGTGGGTGATGGGTGGGCTCTGCCACAAGACCGGAAGAGGGTGCTGGTGTATTTAAAGGACTGCATGCGGTTCGTGTGGTCACAGGAAGAGAGTAGGTGGGGAATGAGGCCAGGAAGGGGAGCGGGCCTGAGGGCTGGACAGGGCAGATGACAAGCACGCTGCGTGGCTGAGAGGAGACCAGCCTCGCACATCCACGTCTCTGGGGAACTCAGACATCCAGTGCGGCTCACCGCCCAGAGGAGACGGCCCCCGTCCCTCCCAGGCCTGACGATGCCATCTGGCTCCCTTCGCCTGGCATTTCAGGCTGCCCACCACCCCAAGTCCTGGCCACGGCTCACCATGCACAGACACCTCCACCTCGGCCCCTGCGGTGCCCGCATCGTTGGTGGCCTGGCAGGCGAAGAGGCCGGCATGGCCCAGCTCCACACGGTCAATGTGCAGCGTGGTTCCCTGCGCAGCTACCCGCACTCCGGCCAGCTCCGCGGCAGGGCGGCCATTCTGCAACCACCTAGGGTGGGGCCCGGGCACAGGCTGGCCTGAGGCCGGGAAGGGCCGTTCCTGGACAGGCAAAGAAGCTTCCTGTCCCTCCCGGGCAGCCTGGCTCCCACACCTGGGGACGGGGAGCAGCTCCCTCCCCACGTCACCCACGGCTCGCACTCTGCCCACCCAGCCCCGGCCCTGTGCCCTGTACGCACTGGATGGCGGGCACCGGGGAGCCCGAGGCCCTGCACGGGAGCTCCAGGGGCTGTCCCACGATGGCGGTCACCTGGCCCAAGCCTTCAGCCACCAGGAGCTGTGGGGGCACTGCGGGCAGGACATGCTGCTGGCGGCTGGAGCTGAGCAAGTCTCCCCACAAATGGCCAAAGTGGGGTGAGGGGCCCCTTTGTTTACTGTTGCCCCCCACCAGGTTGTGTCCCGAGGGTCCTGTCTGCTTCGTCCGCTCTCTCTCCACCCCTGTGGGCTGGCACGGAGGAGAAGCTGGGAGCCCCTGCGGAGTGGCTGAAGAGCTGGGGACGGGGCAGCGTCCGTGGCAGCTTTGGGTCTGGGGACAATCTTGCTCTTTTTGGTGCTGGGATCAGACCCAGAGCCTCACACGTGCTCTGCAAGCGCTCTACCATGCAGCCCTGCAGCGCTTAACAAATGTCCGCCCCGTGGACAGAAGGCAGAATGGTATGCTCCGCCGGGGCCCCCTGTCCCCAGGACAAGGACAGGAGCAGGTTCTGGATCCCAGGACTCAGCCCCTCCCTGCTGAAGCTCAGTGCCCTCATCCATGTCATGCAAGACAGGGACACCGGGGACTTCACCACCCTCCATCGCCACAGGGGACAAAAGTCTGGGACCAACAGGTGTGCGAGGAGGTCCGCTGTCCTCGGGCCAGCTCACCCTGCACGTCCACGGCGTACTGCAGCACGGCCTCGCCTGCGGGGCTGCTGGCCACGCAGCTGTACAGGCCCCCGGATGCCTCCGCCAGGCTCCGCAGCCGCAGCGCGCCGTCCGGCTCCAGCCACGTCCCGTTGCTCTCGGCCAGCGGCAGCCCCTCGTGCTGCCAGGACACGGTGGGGGGCGGGAAGCCTCTGGCCGCACACTCCAGTGCCAAGGGCCTCCCGGCCACGGCCTGCACCACGTACGGCCCTCCGCTGGCACCCTCGATGGTGGGTGAGACTAGGAGGAAGGCAGGGGTGCTCAGGGCCCTGTAGTCTCCCCACACCAGCTCTGCCCCGCTCAGACGCCCTCCTCCTGGAGCCTCCCTGCCCCTCCTGCCCCAAGGATGCCCCCATCCTCTGTCTCAGCGCCCCCCGGAGCTCATCAGGAGCAGAACACCCGCTCGCCCCCAGGACCCGGCACAGGGGCTCTCGGGTGTGGTTCTGGGGGCTCCTGACTCAACCAGTAGTGGCCAAGGGGACAGGACTGGATCAGTGCCCAGGGCCCAGCGCAGCCAAGCCGCAGGGGGAGCTTTGCTCTTGCTCTCTGGGGGCTCAAAGGCTGCGCTGGCGACGCCATGGCCGAGGGACTCGGGGAAATCTTGGATTGGGAGTCGGGGTGCATTTCAACCCTGTTTGGGTCTGAAGGTGCTTTGAATATGGAATGCATGGGCATGTGCGCACGCACACACGCACACACATTACACAAACACACACACACACACACACGCACATTTCATTTCCACGGACCCTCAGACCCCAAATAAGCTGGGCCGAGGCTCAGAGATGCCCACGAACCCGAGGGCTTCTTCGCATCCGGGGGCCACAGCACCCAAGCCGCCCCCTCATGAGGGACCAGGGTGGTCCCCACTAGACTGCACGCCACTCCCAACTTCCCAGGGGCCTGCTCATACCACCCAGGCCCATCTTCCCCCAGGCTCCTCCGATGTCCCGAGAGCCCATCCCTGAGGATCAGGTGACACTGAGGTCACCAGCAGGGGCTGTGGACCACTCCCTCCCGTGCTGACCACGCCATCGCCTTCCCACGGTGGGAGCTTCCCGGCCCCGGAGCCTCCCCATGCTCATCTTTCCACGGGGACGTGAGACCAAGTCCTGTTACCAGCCTGTGTCGCACAGTCCCTGGAGCCCAGCTCAGGGCAGCAATGCACCCTGAGCGATTGATTATCCCAGGTATTGAGGTCAGCTTAGCAAAAAGCCCCAAACCGGGGAAGGCCTGGAGTGTAGACTCAGCCCTGCCATGCACCCCCAGACAGTGCCTGTGCTGGGCCTCAGTCTCCCCACCTGCATGAGGGACGCTAGAGGGGCTGGGCAACCCCTCTCTCCCAAGGACCCTTTGGTTCCATTTCCCAGTTGCCCCTGCACTGACCTCTGGAGACAGGTGGCGGCCTCCTGGGGCTGGCATCCCTCCCGATGCCCAGCCAGATGACCCGCACACGCTCACCATAAACCGCCAGCCGGGTGGCCTTCTCCATGACGCCCACAGGGTTGCTGGCCTTGCAGGTGTAGATGCCGGCGTCTGATCCCTGGGCCCGTCCCAGCTGCAGCTGCCGGCCGCCCCTGGCGTAGACCACCTCGGTGCTGGCGGGGAGCGGGGCCCCGTCCTTGAACCAGGTGATGTCGGGGGTGGGGGCCCCTCGGGCCTCGCAGAGGAGCCGCACCGGGTGTCCCTCCATGGCGGCCACCTCGCCCGTCTCATTGGAGCCCCAGATGGTAGGGGGTGCTGAGAAGGACACAGCAGGTGGGGGATCACAGGTGCCCTCACGGGCGGCCGGCGTCCTCCCCCAGGGAAGCATGCACGTGCCCTTGGGCCACAAGCACGTATCACGGGCTCCCCTGTGGGGACAGGAAGGCACGGGGCATGGAGAGAGCGCGGTATCAGCACGGGGAGCCAGGCCAGCTCGGGAGAGGCTGGAGGGGGAAGCAGGTCCAGTCACCACCGGGGGCACGGGGACCCGCGCTGCCCCTAACTCACTGTATGACCCGGGGTAGGACCCGTCCCCTCTCAGGGCCTCAGTCTCCCCATCTGTGGAATGAGGGGCTGGACTAGATCAAGGCTCCCCCCGGGAAGGGGGTACCACCCACCACTGGTACCCAGGATGATTTCGGGGGTCAGGTGGGCATGGTGTGGGATGACGCTACACCCCACAACCTAAGACTCTTGGGGGCCAGTGTGTCCCTAAGCTTTCAGGCCCTCTCTAGGCTCCCCGCCAGCACAGCGGCAGGCACGGGCTAGTGCCCTGTCCAGGGCACACTGTGAGGATGGGCTCCCGGCCTCTCTGGCTCTATTCGCTTTGCGTGGATGGCACGTGCCGCCTGCTTTCCACTTACGGTTTGGATCATAAATACCTCTTCAGTGTAAAGAAATCTGGAAAGCCTCTGGCCTTCCAGCCCCCAGCTGGTTTTCCCAGACAGGGGACTCGTCCCTGGGGCCCCCATGTCTGTCCTCATCGCCCCCCTTCCCCGGCAGTGGCAGCGGACAGGAAGCATCACAAGCAGCTGGTGGCCTGGAAGGGGTCGGGTCTCACAGTGGACATGGAGCTGGAAATCCTTGGTCTGCTGGCCCGCCGGGCTGAAAGCGATGCACTGGTACCGCCCCTCGTCCCCTAGGTGACTGCTGGTGATCCTGAGGACCTGGCCGTCCTCCTGGAGCTGCGTGTGAGGGTCTCCCGGAAGGACGGGCCTGGAGAGGTGTCAAGCGGGGTGGGCCATTCTGGCTGAGTGAAGGTAGGACAGGCAGCTCCAAGGGGACCGCAGGTCGCGAAAGGGCCAGCTGGCCATGCCCCCACCACCACCAGGTGGAAGCAGCCAGCTATCCATCCGAGGAGAAACAATTATTTAGCTGCAGAAAGGACTGAAATTCTGACACCTGCTATGACGATGACCCTCAAAAACATTCTGCCAAGGGAAGGAAGCCGCACAAAAGACCAGCTGGTGTCTGACTCTGTGAGAGATGCCCAGTGCAGGCAAATGTGCGGAGACAGGAGGCGGGCAGGTGGTGGTCCTGGGGCAGGAACAAGGGGCTGGGAAGCGGCCCCTGACGGGTCTGGAGCTTCCTTTCAGGGTGATAAAATGCTCTGGAGGTAGACAGTGACCATGGCAGCACAGTGCTGTAAGCGCACCGGAGGCCACTGAACTGTTGCTTTAAATTGGGCCATTGTAGGTGACAAGAATTTCGCCATAACATAATTCAGTGGGTTTTTTGTTTGTTTGTTTTAGGGGTGCTGAGCAATGTGAAGACCCTGCGCAGGCCTACAGGCTCCCTCAGAGTGTGCCCCAATCCAGCTCTAGCCCTGTGTGTGCATCAGAGAGCTACTCACTGTCCGTCCTTGGTCCACTCCACCTGGGGCGTGGGGACCCCCGAGGTCCGACACTCCAGCTCCATGTCAGCACCAGCCAGGCCTCGCACCTCCTGGGCAGCCCGAGCCCCCAGCATGGATGGGGGGACTGCGGGACGAGAGGAGTGCGGAGCTCAGACCCTGAGGACCCTGCTGGCCACAGAGCCTTTGCCTGTGCAGGTCCCCCCAGCACTGTCCTCCCAGGAAGCTTCCCAAGCCCCAGCCAGATGGGCCCCCGGCCTACAGTTCTCGGGAGCCTGCCCTGCCCTGCCCTGCCTTGTGTCGTGGTCTGTCTAGTGTGTCCCCTGCCCTGGAGGCCCCGGGAGGACAAGGACGGGTCTGCCACAGCCCCTCTGGGCAGCCACACAGGCGTGCGCCCGGCTCACTCACTGAGCACCAGGAGATGGATGTCCCTCTGGGCGCTCCCCGCCTGGTTCTCCGCCCGGCAGGAGTAGAGGCCCGAATTGGCCTCCTCGGTCCTGGGGAAGTGGAGGGTCCGGCCCCCGTGGAGGAGGCGGTGGCTGCCGGCCTCAGGGATCTGGGCGGGAGAGGCCAGAGAGAGCCAGTGACCGTTAGCAATGAGGAAACTGAGGCCACTGCAGCCAAGGACCTCAGACACCCGCAATGGTGCCGGGCTCGCCACCGGGAAGGCCCCGGGATTCACCCCAGGACCACGCCCCCCACTGCCCAAAGACGTAGTCACACCTCGAACCCCACCTTGGCACACCCCTTCTAGACGCCTGTCCCCAGCCCAGCCCAGGGGACACCCACCGGCTGCCCGTCCTTGAGCCACACGACCTCAGGGGTTGGAAAGCCATTTGCATCACACTCCAGAGAAAGCGGCTGCCCAGCCACGCCTGACAAGTCACCCTTGCGCCCATCCTCCCGGATGCTGGGGGGCACTGAGGGGGCAAGGAGAAGCAGACAGCTGCCTCCCCCCTCCTCCACACCCGCCCCAGGGCCCCATCAGCCGGGACAGGCAGCACCGACTCCCACCCTCCCTGTCACCCGCCGTCACTGGCATCCCAGATCTGCCTATCCCTTGAGGGACGGGCACAGCCCTGGAGGTGCTCAGCGGGTGCCGCACTGGTGCTTGGCCTTACAAGAGGCCAGGGTCCTGGGTGTATTTGGCTCTGCCCCCAACCTGGCGCCACAGTCACCCAGCTGGGTCCCCAGAGTGAGTGTCTCTTCTTTTTTTTTTTTTTTTTTTTTTTT